>NC_092377.1:154851113-155159395 GCF_030028105.1 Mobula birostris | reverse complement strand
AAAAATATACTTTGAAGTTTGACCTTTGAACGAAGAGTATTTTGGATAGGCACGTGGGCAAGAGGGGCATGGAGGGCTTTGGTCTGTGTGCAGGGACGAGGCAGAACACCAGACTGGGACAGACTAGATAGGCCGAAGGGCCTGCTTCTGCGCTGTAGTACTCTAAAGCTCACTGAAAAAAATTGATTTTCATTGACTGACAGTGTACGCCGAATGATGCCCATTCCACAGGTTATTTAGAAAATAGAACAGTGAGAGTTTGTGTTTCACAAAGCTCTCTCAAGCAGCATGCTTTGGTAAACAGATAGTGTTTAAACAATGGATAAATACTAGCCCGAAAACTGATAATTAGTTTGCCAAGTAGCACCACATGTTCTGGTTCATCACCCTGAGAGGGCTAACAAAGATTAATTATCAGTTTTGTGTCCTGCTTGATAGACAGCACCTCCGACAGGAATACCATTATGTACTCATGTAAAATGGAAAACACAGCAGTGGGATAATGACCAGTCCAGACAATCAACTCTAATGATCTTGACTGGAAGATAAACATTGCAAAGCTTATCAAGAAAGTTCCCTACACAAAAGGTATCAACATGAAACTGAGTCTAAATTCTCTAGTCAGTCCAACTGCCCGCATAAACTTTATATCATACTGCTTATGCCCAAGTCCCTGGCACAGGATTTGAACCCACAACCTTCTGATTTAGAGGTGAGAATACTACCCACTGAGCCACAGATGACACACCCTAAGTGCTATGCTGTGTGTCTGTTTCACAGGTCACCGTTCATACCCCAGTCTAAGTCTATGCTGCTGCAGAGATGGAAGTGGCAGATGGAAAAATATAAGCCTTGGATACGATCCAGGATGAGAATAAATTATCCTTTCCTCAGCATCTAGATGGACTAATACAGTGCTTTTGCATAAATTAAACATAAATGGAGTGTTAATTATATAAAGTGCAGTCTCAATTGTGAGTTCTGATCCAGCAATAAATTTATTTTATCAACTGCATTATGTTACCAAACCTAGTAACCACAGCCCTGGACTAACTAAAGATCTCTGCCTATAAATTCTTGCTGTGTGTGAGATGTGAAATGTGCTCTATGGTAGTCACAGTGCATTGTATTCCCCTTCATCACTCCCCAATGGCCAACCCAACCTTCCACTAGCAGGTTGCTCCCAGGAAATCTTGACAAGACAAACCAGTAGCCCACACTTGACCCCAAGGTTACTTATATTCCAAGCCCCAAGATGGGAATCAGGTGCCTATGATTAACCCAACTGAAACAAGGGACAGCTGGAAGACCCGGAGTCCTGAGTCCACGGACCGGACTGTGAACCGGAAGGCGGATTTCGGACCGGACCATGATAGTCTGTTGCTCTGGTTCTTGTTGCAGGAGTGATCTTTCTCTCCCTCATTGTGAGATGAGCTTGTCTGAGATACCAAAGTGTTGGGGTGGACTGTAGTTTTTGATGGACTCTAGATCAAGCTCTCTTTGGCAGGCTTTGCCTTTGCTTCCGTGGTGGGCTGGAGGGGCGGGAGGGGGGGGGTTGGTGCTTTTGCTGTTGCAAGTGGGGGAGTGTCAAGGCTTTTGCTACTGCTTGTGTGTGGCAGGCAGAAGGGGAGGTAGAAATGAATATTTGCAAAACAGAGGTGGACATCATATTGATAAGCAAGAGAGTGACAGGTAGTCAGAAATACCAAGACAAGACTGCAATCAGATCAACTGTGACCTTGCTGAATATCAGAGCTGATTTGAGGGGTTGAGAGGCCTACTCTTGCTGTTAAGTTGTTTAAATATTAATCTAGAATTCTTTACAAGAAGTCTTCTTATCTATGGCAACCATGAAGCTTTGGGTTTTGGTAGAAAGCCATCTAGTAGATTAGGAATCTCAAGGGAAACTCCCTCCTTTATTCAAACAGGAGCTGCAAACATGTGCTGTCCCCGCTCTGGGAGAGTCAAATGGGATTGGACAGAGAGCTTCACTCCTCATCTGCACCTGTCCTTGGAGAGTTTGATGGGACTGGACAAAGATCGCCTTATTCAGTATCTGCACCCGTCTCTTCTTTTCACAAAAATACTTTTATTACAATTTACAGTCTACAATACCTCAAGATACCACAACAAGCACATTGATAATAACAGTGACGAACACAATTACTAACATAAACTAAATTAAATTAAAATGTTTCCATTTCTGTCAAGGATGGTATTTATCCCCTGCGGCGCCCAGGGGTCCAAGAACTGGTAACCATGGACACCGCATGTTCCCTCTGTACGGTTACCTGGGCATGAACATATCCCCAGAATGTCATCACCAGGCAGTCCACCAGGGCAGAACCCTCTGCTATCTGCTTCCAGGACCTGATCCATGGATGCTAACTTTTGCCAACCCCCCCATCCCCCCAGAACAATTTTACCAGGGCATCCTCATCCCTTCTCACCTCCATCCTTACTAGATGGCCACTATTAAAAAAGTGTGGGGCTAAAATGCAAACAGAAGTCGAGGAGTTGCCCCTGCTGATTTGCGAAACGAGGCTGCAGCCTTTCATATTCCATGTATCTATGGCACACAGCCTTCCCCGCCTGCAGAAGCGACAGGCAGCTGGGAGAACCGTGTACAAATTAATGAACTTGTTACAGGGCACCTCTCCTGGGGTGTTTGATGGGACAGGATAGAGGGAGCTTTGTTCAGTATTTGTACCGGCCCTGGAGTATTTGGTTTGCTTTGTCACCGAAAACACTCGAAAAAATTCCACAGATGTATCGTGGGGAGCATTCTGACGGGCTGCACAGGATTGAAAGAAGCTACAGAAAGTTATAAAATTAGTCAGCTCCATCATGGGTACTAGCCTCCATAGTATCTAAGACATGCTCAAGCACTGGTGCCTCAGAGAAGTGGCATCCATCATTAAGGACCCCCATCACCCAGGACATGCCCTCTTCTCATTGCTACCATCAGAAAGAAGATACAGAAGCCAGAAGGCACACCTTCAGTGATTCAGGAACAGATTCTTCCCCTCTGCCATCCGATTTCCAAATGGACATTCAACCCATGAACACTACATTTTTTTATTATTTCTAGTTTTTGCACTATTATTTTTAATTTAATTATTTAATATGTAGAATCAGAATGGGAATCAGTTTTATTATCACCGGCATGTGTCGTGAAATTTGTTAACTTAGCAGCAGCAGTTCAATGCAATACATAATCTAGAAGAAGAAGACAAAAAAGCAAAAAAAAATCAATTACCGTATATGTATACTGAATAGATTAAAAATCATGCAAAAACAGAAATAGCATATATTAAAAAAGTGAGGTAGTGTTCATGGGTTCAATGTCCATTTAGGACATTGCATATACTTACTGTAATTTATTTACTTATTTCTGTGTTTGTCATGTATTGCAATGTACTGCTGCTGCTAAATCAACAAATTTCACGACATGTACCTGATTCTGATTCTGACAATGCAGAGAGAGCTTTGTTCTATATTTGTACCTGCCCTGGGTTTGATCGGAGAAGGCAGAGAGAGATTTCTCTCAAAACCCATTCCTGAACTGAGAGAGTGTTTAATGTTTGAAACCTCTTCTCCCCTGATTGAATTCATTCTCAGTGCACACCTAAAGGCAGGCACTCAGGTGACGTGCCAGAGGGCTGTGAGAGGCGGCGAGACAGAGACCACCATCAGAAGAGTTGGGAGAGGAGAAAATTAAAAGGGATTTGACTTTAAAGTCTCATTTGTATTCAAAATCAGAAAGTAATTTCAAACCCTTCATTATGTTTCGTATTTGTGAGCGATGAAGGATGTGGGAGGCAAGGATTAAAGAGTTACATAAAAGGAATGTAGCTGCAGTACCTTCTCAGTGTAGTGCTGGTCCATCACTCTCCAGCAGTGTGAATCAATGTATTCTGCTCTCTTGAAATGCAAATAAGGCCACCGCTTCAGTTGCTACTGTCAGTCCTGTAATGAGTGGTTTAGTGATTGCCCTGGCTCCCCTACTGCAACGGATGTAGAAGTGAAAAATATGCAAATCTAAGGAGAGCTGCAGTTGTCAATCCGCATCTGATCTAGGAGGGTTATCTAACTGTGCATCAACTCCTTCAAGGTATTTACTTACTGCCCAATACCTCACTGGCGTTTAGGACAACAATGATGGTCCGCCATCTCTGTCTGTCCATACCAACACACACAGATAAAGAAGAATTCTTCATTGCTGTTTCTATAATCTTTTTTTTTGACCAGTCAGGTGTGTTAGCTAAACCCCCAAACCTGGAGGTCTGGTGGGCCACTCTTAGTCTGGCCTCTACCCTTTGACCTGTTTGGCATGGGTGACCCTTCCAAGAGCCAAAGCACAAGGCCCTGACTCCAGCCAACAAAGCCCTGACTCTCTGGGTCATTGAGGCATGCAAGCCTCCAAACCCTACGACAAGATTGTGGTCCTCTTGGAGGTCCTGTAAAGTGTGGTCAACTTAATCCCATTCTGCCTCCTTTCCCCTTCCCTTTTCTTCTTCATCTATTTATCTAGTATGATTTGGAACTCCAAAATAAACACAGTTATTTTGTGAGCTGGCTTTCCTGAGATGGTAAGTATGCAGTCACACGCAGTGGCCACCATATTAGGTACACCTGCACATCATCATCAACATTATGTGCCGTGGTGTATGCTGTAGGCGATCATGGTGATGATTATTGTTCTTGGCAGTGTTTTCTAGAGGTGGTTTGCTATTGCCTTCTTCTAGGTATGTCTTTACAAGACAGGCAACCCCCAGCCATTATCAATACTCTTCAGTGATTTTCTGCATGGCATTAGTGGTCATATAAATAGGACTTGTGATATGCACCAGCTGCTCATACAACCATTCTCCACCAGCTCCCTTAGCTTCGTGTGACCCTGATCGGGGGACAAGCAGGTGTTACACTTTGCCCGAGGGTGACCTGCAGGATATCAGGGTGAAGGAACGCCTTCACCTCCTTGGGAAAGATGTATCTCCACAGCTACACACCTGCTTGTTATTGCAAATATCTGATCAGCCAATCATGTGCCAGCAATTCAAGGCATAAAAGCATACAGACATGGTCAAGAGGCCTAGTTGTTCAGACCAAACCTCAGAATGGTGAAGAAATGTCGTTGGCCGGGGTTTAATTGTTGGTGCCGAACAGGGTGGTTTGAGTATCTCAGAAACTGCTGATCTCCTGAGACTTTCACGCGCAATAGTCTCCAGAGTTTACAGAGAATGTTGCAAAAACATCCAGTGAGTGACAGTTCTGCGCGTGAAAATGTGTTGTTAATGAGAGAGGTCAGAGGGGAATGCCCAGGCTGATTCAATCTGACAGGAAAGTGATAGTAACTCAAATAACCTCGCTTTACAATAGTGCTGTGCAGAAGAACATCTCTGAACACAACAAGTTGAACCCTGTGTGGTTGGGCTACAGCAGCAGAAGACCATGAACATACACTCAGTGGCCACATTATGACTATGGAGCCATGAGGGAGGAGCTGGCCAAAGTTGACTGGTCGGATATCCCAGCAGAAAAGACAGTGGAACAGCAATGGCAGGTATTCTTGGGAATAATGCACAAGGTGCAAAATCAGTTCATCCCCCGGAGAAGGAAGGATTCAAAGGGGGGAAAGTGGCCACAGTGGTTGACAAAGGCAGTCAGAGATAGCATAGCATTAAAAAAGAACTATAACAGAGCTAAAGTGAGTGGGAAGGTGGATGAGTGGGAAATTTTTAAGGAGCAACAGAACTTAACTAAAAAGGCTATACGGGGAGAAAAAATGAGGTATGAATGCAAGCTAGCTAGGAATATAAAGGAGGATAGCAAAAGTTTTTTTTTAGGTATGTGAAGAGAAGGAAGATAGTTAAGAACAATGTTGGGCCCTTGAAGAATGAATTGGGAGAAATTGTTATGGGAAACAGAGAAATGGCAGACGAATTTAATAAGTACTTTGGATCTGTCTTTACTAGGGAAGACACAAGCAATCTCCCAGATGTATGGATGGGCCAAGGACATAGGTAACAGAGGAACTGAAACAGATTGACATTAGGAAGGAAACGGTGATGAGTAGACTGATGGGACTGAAGGCTAACAAATGCCCAGGTCCAGATGGTCTGCATCCTAGGGTACTAAAGGAGGTGGTTCTGGAAATTGCAGATTCATTGGTGATCATTTTCCAATGTTCCTTAGATTCAGGATCAGTTCCTGAGGATTGGCGAATGGCTAATGTTATCCCACTTTTTAAGAAAGGAGGGAGGGAGAAAACAGAGAACTATCGCCCTATTAGCCTAACATCAGTAGTGGGGAAGATGCTAGAGTCCATTATTAAAGATGAAATAGCGGCATATCTTGATAGCAGTGATAGGATTGGGCCGAGCCAGCATGGATTTACCAAGGGCAAATCATGCTTGACTAATATGTTGGAGTTTTTCGAGGATGTAACCAGGAAGATAGACATGGGAGATCCAGTGGATGTGGTGTACCTTGACTTTCAGAAGGCATTTGATAAGGTACCACATAGGAGATTGGTGGGTAAAATCAGAGCTCATGGCATTGGGGGGAGGGTATTGACATGGATAGAAAACTGGTTGGCAGATAGAAAGCAAAGGGTAGCAGTGAATGGGTGTTTCTCGGAATGGCAGGTGGTGACTAGTGGGGTGCCACAGGGCTCGGTATTGGGACCACAGCTGTTTATGATTTACGTCAATGATTTAGAGGAAGGCATTGTGAATACCATCAGCAAGCTTGCTGATGATACTAAGCTGGGTGGCAGTGTGACATGTGATGAGGATGTTAGGAGAATTCAAGGTGACTTGGATAGGCTGGGTGAGTGGGCAGAAACTTGGCAGATGGCGTTTAATGTGAATAAGTGTGAGGTTATTCACTTTGGGAGCAAGAACAAGAAGGCAGGTTATTATCTGAACGGTGTGGAGTTAGGTAAGGGAGAAATACAAAGAGATCTAGGAGTACTTGTTCATCAGTCTCTGAAGGTGAATGAGCAAGTGCAGCAGGCAGTGAAGAAGGCTAATGGAATGTTGGCCTTTATTACAAAGGGAATTGAGTACAAAAGCAAGGAAATCCTTTTGCATTTGTACAGGGCCCTGGTGAGACCACACCTGGAGTATTGTGTGCAGTTTTGGTCTCCAGGGTTAAGGAAGGACATCCTGGCTGTGGAGGAGGTGCAGCGTAGGTTCACTAGGTTAATTCCTGGGATGTCCAGACTGTCTTACGCAGAGAGGTTAGAGAGACTGGGCTTGTACATGCTGGAATTAAGGAGATTGAGGGGGGATCTGATTGAGACATATAAGATTATTAAGGGATTGGACAAGATAGAGGCAGGAAATATGTTCCAGATGCTGGGAGAGTCCAGTACCAGAGGGCATGGTTTAAGAATAAGGAGTAGCTCATTTAGGACAGAGTTGAGGAGGAACTTCTTCTCCCAGAGAGTTGTGGAGGTGTAGAACACGCTGCCTCAGAAAGCAGTGGAGGCCAATTCTCTGGATGCTTTCAAGAAGGAGCTAGATAGGTATCTTATGGATAGGGGAATCAAGGGTTATGGGGACAAGGCAGGAACTGGGTATTGATAGTAAATGATCAGCCATGATCTCAGAATGGTGATGCAGGCTCGAAGGGCTGAATAGTCTACTTCTGCACCTATTGTCTATTGTCTATTATTAGACATGAAACTAATAAAGTGGGCATTGAGTGTATATAACTTGGCTGAGTTTCTATACTTCACTCTCTGTGAGAAAGTCACTAAAATCTCAGGTGTCTTCAAATTGTTACAGACTCTGCAAAGCCTAGTGAAAATGATAAAACTGCAGTAGCTGGATATCTGATAGGGATACATAAGTGCTAGGATCACACAGCAGGTCAGGCAGAGTCAGTAGAGACGTAGCAGCACAGACACAAATGCTGGGAGAACTCAGCAGGTCAGGCATTATCTATAGAGAAGAATAAAAGGTCGATGTTTCAGGCCAAAGACCTATCACCATGACCAGAAAGGAATGAGGTTTACTGAACGCCGGTGATTGCAGTTTTTCCATGATCATGACTGTTCTTAGCAAATTTATCTACAGAAGCGGTTTGCCATTACCTTCTTCTGGGCAGTGTCTTTACAGACGGGTGACCCGAGTCATTATCAATACTCTTCCGAGATTGCCTGCCTGCCGTCAGTGATCACGTAACCAGGACTTGTGATATGCACCAGCTGCTCATACGACCATCCACCACCAGCTTTCATGACTCTATGTGACCCCGATCCGGGCAGTGGCGGTGGGGTGGGGTGAGATTGCTGAGGGGTGCCCTGCAGGATAGTGGAGGGAAGGAATGCCCTACACATCCTTTGGTAGAGACATATCTCCACCCTGCCGCCAAAAGGAATGGGGAAAATGCCAAAATAAGAAGGTGGAAGGAGGGAAAGGTTTAATAGTTAATTCTTTGGGTCTGTGACCCTTGGCCAAAACACCAAAACAAAAAGCTTTCTGTCTTTAATCATTTCTTTGATATTGTTTACATGACGAGTTTTCATATGTATTATTTATGGTTTCGTAGCCGGCGTCTCTGTTAATCTACTGCATTGGTCGCCCACTTGTTTCAGATTTACAAGCTGGCTTCCACAGGTGTAGCAGATGTAAGCTTGGGGTTCAATTCCTGACGCTCTCTAGAGGAGTTTGCCCATTCTCCCCGTGACCGCTTGGGTTTCTTCTGAGTGCTCCGGTTACGTGTTAGGGTTTGTAAGTTGTGTGCATTCTACGTTAGCGCCACAGGCATGGTCACACTTCCTTCAGCAATTCCTTGATGCAAACGATACATCTCACTGTATGTTTTAATGTTCTGATGTACACAGGACAAAGTAAAAGGTAAACTTTTCTTTACCTTTAACTGTACTAAGAGCTGTGGGGATAAGACAGAATGAATTTTCAGATTTGGGGATGTCCAAGAAAATTCATAGTGAGCGAAGTACTCTTAATGTGAACACATTCTTCTTCTTCTTGAGGCCTTAGTTCCCAGTGGAGCATTGGCCACTGATGCCAACAGATCGATGCTCTGATAGGAGTTCATCAACATTTCTGTAATCCATTATTAGACTAGATTAGATTAGATTAGATTAGATTCAACTTTATTGCCATTGTGCCGAGTACAGATACAAAGCCAATAAAATGCATTTAGCATCTGACCAGAAATGCAAAGAATTGTGTTATTTACAATACAACTGCAAATAAAAAAAGTGCTACAGCACACAAATATAAAAGTACTGAGACAGTACAATATGGGTGTAATACTGCTTAGCGCTGTGATGTGAGGTTCAGCAGGGTCACAGCCTCAGGGAAGAAGCTCTTCCTGTGCCTGCTGGTGCGGGAGCGGAGGCTCCTGTAGCGCCTACCGGATGGGAGGAGAGTAAAAAGTCCATGGTTAGGGTGAGATGCATCCCTGATAATGCTTTTCTCCCTGCCCAGGCAGCATTTATGGAAGATGTTCTCAGTGGTGGGCAATTGGGTGCCGTTAATCCGCTGGGCAGTTTCACCACACGCTGGAGTGCTTTGCAATCCGATACGGGACAATTGCCCTACCACACTGAGATGCTGTCGGTGAGTATGCTCTCAATGGTACAGCGGTAAAAGTCAGTCAGTATCCTGGGACTGAGGTGAGCTCTGTACAGTACAGTTATAGCCACTGTACAGGGGATCGGCTTATACAGCTCCACCAGTGCCTTGTTAGCTGGCCTTACCCATTTCCACCTCTCAAAAAGGGGACATAGGGTTGGACTTTGAGGCGAGGTGAATACACAAAGTATGGTAACAACCCATCAAGTGCATGTTGACTATCAAACACCCATTTACACTAATCCCGTTAGTTGTTCTCTACATACTCCCATCAATTCCATTCTGGGTAGGGGCAATTAGCCAAATAATTTACCAACCTGCACATCTCTGGGATATGAGAGGGCACCAGAGCACCCAGGGGAATCCCATGACGTAATATGGAGAACATACAAACTCTACACAGTCAGCCGCAGAGTTCAGAATTGAGCCTGGGTCACTGAAGCCATGAGGCAATCGAGTTACTGCCTCTGCTTCAGGACTACCCCAGTTATACAAGATCCCACAAACAGTCAGTTGGTAAGCGCAAAATCTAACTTGGAAAAGATAAACGTCAATGAACTTAAAGAAGTACTCTATTGTGAAGGCAAATGTAACAATACTTTTGAGCTACATCAAGGCGTTACGCTATTAGGCTGTGATTTAGTCCACTGAGCTAATTGTTTAAGGTTCACTTTGTGGAGTTAACTGCTGTTATTTATGTTATTTATGAATTTTTAACTTAATTTGTTCTTACATCAAGCAGCAAGATACTCTTCCCTTGACCTTATAACCTCAGAAAAACTGATTCTTCTGCTTTGTGTTGGTGTGAAATCGAAGAATAAGATCACAATCTCAAAGAAAGCAGCACCCAAGGAGGGTATTTGGCCCATCGTGTTTATTCTAACACCATATCAAAGCAATCTGGCTTGTCCCAGTTCTTCATCCTCTATTTATAAACCCGCTTCGCCTTTGATATTAGGGGTGTAACCATCTGATGTATGAGTAGTAGGATTAAATCTGGCTCCACTGTTCACCTCTCAAGTGTATTCAGGGTCCCTACCACAGGCCATGTAAAATGATAACACGAGGAATTCTGCAGATGCTGGAATTTCAAGCAACACACATCAAAGTTGCTGGTTAACACAGCAGGCCAGGCAGTATCTATAGGAAGAGGTACAGTCGATGTTTTGGGCTGAGACCCTTCATCAGGACTAACTGAAAGAAGAGCTAGTAAGAGATTTGAAAGTGGGAGGGGGAGGGGGAGATCGGAAATGATAGGAGAAGACAGGAGGGGGAGGGATGGAGCCAAGAGCTGGACAGTTGATTGACAAAAGGGATATGAGAGGATCATGGGACAGGAGGCCCAGGGAGAAAGAAAAAGGGGAGGGGGGAAACCCAGAGGATGGGCAAGGAGTATAGTGAAAGGGACAGAGGGAGAAAAAGGAGAGAGAGAGAGAAAGAATGTGTGTATATAAATAAATAACAGATGAGGTATGAGGGGGAGGTGGGGCATTAGCGGAAGTTTGAGAAGTCAGTGTTCATGCCGTCAGGTTGGAGGCTACCCAGACGCCAGTGTTGTTCCTCCAATCTGAGTGTGGCTTCATCTTTACAGTAGAGGAGGCCGTGGATAGACATATCAGAATGGGAATGGGACGTGGATTTAAAATGTGTGGCCACTGGGAGATCCTGTTTTCTCTGGTGGACAGAGCATAGGTGTTCAGTGAAACGATCTCCCAGTCTGCGTCGGGTCTCGCCAGTGTATAGAAGGCCACATCGGGAGCACCGACGCAGTATGTCACCCCAGCCAACTCACAGGTGAAGTGTCGCCTCACCTGGAAGAACTGTCTGGGGCCCTGAATGGTGGTAAGGGAGGAAGTGTAAGGGCATGTGTAGTACTTGTTCTGCTTACAAGGATAAGTGCCAGGAGGGAGATCAGTGGGGAGGGATGGGGGGGACGAATGGACAAGGGAGTTGCGTAGGGAGCAATCCCTGCGGAATGCAGGGGGGGGAAGGGAAAGATGTGCTTAGTGGTGGGATCCCGTTGGAGGTGGCGGAAGTTACGGGGAATAATATGTTGGACCCGGAGGCTGGTGGAGTAGTAGGTGAGGACCAGGGGAACCCTATTCCTTGTGGGGTGGCGGGAGGATGGAGTGAGAGCAGATGTACGTGAATGTAAAATGATTTTGCTTTTTGTCACCTTTTTTTCCCTTCTCTTTTCAACCAGCTTCATTTTATATCTTTTGCTTCTTGACACCATTGCCGATGGGAATGGTTTCTATCCACCTATTTTCTATGTATATGAGCAGTATGGTGGCACAATTTGTGGAGGTCCTATGACCTGAGTTTAATCCTGGCCAAAGCAAATCCCTTAAGTGGCTTCCCACAGTGAACTGGCATACCACACTTACCTGTTTGATTCTTGAGAAAGGTTGCATATCAATATATATTTGCGAATATTTATTTACTTATATATATATAATATTTTATTTTATATATATATAATATATACTTATATTTTATAAATATACATGTGAATGGTGGTAGGAGAAGATGATGGCATGATGCAGCTCGCAGCGGCCACTCTGGTGGTGATGTCTGTTATTTGTCAAGTAGGGTGCTGTGCACAATCCTGATTTGATGGAGACAGACGTGAGAACACGGAAGAAACGTCTGGTGAAACTTCTGAAATGCCTATTTCACTGCTGCTGCTACTGTGTGGTCCAGAATCTCCGGAGAAGAAGGCCCCGAGTCCTCGGCTTTGCTTGTTGCTCGGCGGCTGGGGTGGTGTTGAAGCACTCGGAGGGACTGGTCGGAGGCTCGAAGTTTTCGGACAGACTCAGAGTCCGCTGCGGTTGGGTGCTTCCAGTGGTGCTGCATCGGCGAGTTGGCGGCATTTGGAGGTTCATGGCGGGGAGAGTTCCTCCCTTCTGCCGCCTGCGTGAGATGATGAGTCTATTGGGACGTTGAGACTTTTTTTTACCATGCCCATGGTCTGCTCTTTATCAAATTGTGGTACTGCTTTGCCCTGTTGTAACTATATGTTATAATTATATGGTTTTGTCAGGTTTAGTCTTGGTTTGTCTGTATTTTCTTGTGATATCATTCTGGAGGAACGTTGTATCATTTTTAATGCATGCATTTCTAAATGACAATAAACGAGTACTGAGTGTCCTCGTAATCTAATCTAATTTTTTAATCTGGTGATCTTTTTAATTAACTGACTGCCACTCAAGACTCTTAATTCCTGAAGATGTTTGCATTTCTGTAACTAAGTGATATCCGTGTAGAGGTTATATGTTTGGCCATTGCTACAACGGACCTGGAGAAGATTCAATGGAGCAGAACCTAGCTGAGGCAGAGTCGAGGAGGTGGAGCTCAGGCCCAGGTCCGAGAGATAGAGTTACCTCCTCGACCTAATGATTTGGCCATTGAGTGCATATGCATGAAAGGCACTGATCACAATGAGAACACTCTGAGAGCTAGTATAGATTCAATGGGTGAATGGTTTCCTTACAAGGTGCAAGGAGATATGATTTCTCAGTCAGATCCTTTATAATTTCTTCTGTTATTACCCATTATAGATGTTTATCAGGAGTGCATCGTTAATGATCCCTCCCAAACATCCAGCAATCTCTTGGACCCTCTACAATAAGGCAGAATGGTACCATAGCATTAGGAAAAGAATAGCTAGAATGGGAAACAGCATCTTCCCCAAGCTGTAAGACTACTGAACTTCCCGCCACCATCCAAGCCTCATCATGTATGAAGCACCATTACCGCTATACTGTTTACTTTAACTTATATCATACATGCCACTGATTATTTATTTATTTATTCATGGTAATATTACCATATATGTTATGTGTGTGAGTTATTTGTACTGTGTTGTGGACATTGGTCTGGAGGAACATTGCTTCGTTTGGCGGTCTACATGTATACGGTTGACTGATAGTAAACACGAACTTGAACTTGTTGCAGGGAGATCTACCCCAGATTGTCCGCTCTGTCTGTGTGAACAAAGCCTCTCATCCTTGGAATTATTTCACCGAACCTTTCCCACACCTTTTCCAAAGCCTTCACCCCTTTCCTAAACTGTGGTGGCCAGAACTCTGCCCAACACTTCACCCGTGCTCAAACACTGTTTCAGAAAGACTGATCATCACCTTTGTGATTCTGTTACTCTCTCCCACCTAAAACCCTACAATCCTGATTGGCTCTTTCAATATTTTCTCAATCTGCTGAAAAAAAGTGGCCACAACTATAAAGATTTCATCAAAACTGATGGTAGAGAATTGCTTCACCTGTTTTAATGGAAACTGATACAATGGAGGCTTTGATGGCACTGAATGTAATTATAGCTTTGTTTTGCTGATAGTGCACTTCAAATTATGGAAGGTTCAAGCACCGCTCAGAGTTTTCAGTGCAAGGGCTAGGCTGATAATCCTGTTCAATTTTGCTTTCTTCATCACACTAGTGATTATAATTCATGTGAAGGGCACTGTAAAGGTAATACTATTGATAAGCTAAGGAAATCAATGTTAGCAGGCCTTCAGCATGAGGTGCCATTGTTTCCTATGCTTATTCCCCAGATCCAAGTTCTTGATCTAAGCAAAAAAAAAGAAGAAAGGCGAGCCTACTCAATACTACTCAAACAGTGGAAAAGGTCAAGCACAAGTAAGTCTGCAGATGCTAGAAATCCAAAGCAACATCATTCAGCATCTCTGGAAAGGAATAAGCAGTCGAAGTTTTGGGCTGAGGCACTTCTTCAGGACTGAGAAGGAAGGGGGAAGATGCCAGAATAAAAAGGTGGGGGGAGGGTAAGGAGGCTGGCTGGAAGGTGATAGGTGAAGCCAGGACTGAAGAAGAAAGAATCTACAAGGAGAGGAGAGAGGACCACAGGAGAAAGGGAAGGAGGAGGGGACCCAGGGGAAGTAATAGGCAGGTGAGAAGAAGTAAAAGGTCAGAGTGGGGAATTGGTTTACCAGAATGAGAAATTGATATTTATAACATCAGGTTGGCGAGGTTACCCAGACTGAATATAAAGTGTTGTTCCTCCGCCCTGAGGGTGGTCTTGTCTTGACACGAGAGGGGGCCATGGATCGACACATCAGAACAGGAATGGAAATAGGAATTAAAATGTTTGGCCACCGGGAAGTCCTATGTATGGCGATGGAGAGCAAAGCAGCCCCCACTATATTACAGGTCTCACCAATGTTGAGGAGGCCACACTGGGATCAACAGACACAATAGATGAACCCAGCAGATTCGCAGGTAAAGTGTTGCCTGAAGTGGAAAAGCTCTGTTTATACACACAAAAAAATAACTTCCTGTCAAATGACAGATCACTATAACAATCATCTTTAATTGAGATGTTTACACATTCTTGATATATAAAACATTACCACATCATTTGCATATAGAACATAGGGCACACCATGATACAGCTTATCATTTGGCCCATTGTATGATACGGAACTAAACTAAATAAGCTAATGACATCTAATCCCTTATGGAGTTATAGAACAATACTGCACAGAAACAGGCCCTTCAGCCCATCTGGTCCAGACCAAACCATTTACCCTGCCTACTTCCATCGATTGGCACCGGGACCATATCCCTATCATCCATGTACCTATCCAAACTTCTCTCAAGCATTGAAATCGAGTCCGCATGCACCACTTGTGCCGACAGCTCGTTCCTCACTCTCCCCGTCCTCTGAGTGAAGAAGTTTCCTCTCATGTTCCCTCTTAAACATTTCACCTTTTACCCTTAACCTATGACCTCTATTTGTAGTCCCACCCAACCTCAGGTGAAAAAGCATGCTTGTATTTACTCTCTCTATACCCCTCATAATTTTGTATACCTCTATCAAATCTCCCCTCAATATGATCCATTTTCTTCCATTCTTTAAATATTCATGTAACTACCTAATGCATATCTCACTAAATTTTAATGAATGAAGTAGTGTGTATAATATTATTATTCCAAACTGATTACAAAGCTCTTGCCGCCTTCTGCATCATATAAATCACCCACCATCCCACCATCGGACCATACCTCCATTCTTTTTTCAGCCTCTGGATCTGAATCCTGGATTCCCTCCCCCACAAGCCTGTGGATCATGAAGGAGGCTCACACATACTTACTCACAGACAATAGCCATCTTAGAAAGAGATGGCATGGACACAGGTTATTCAACACAACATCAGGGTTGACCGCACATTTTCACAAATCCTACTTCTTCTTTCTCCATCTTGTGCCTTAGCTCCTAGTGGAGCGTAGGCCATTGATGACCTCCTGTCTCCATCACCCAAAGTCGATTGCATAGTCGGGATTCATCAATGTTTCTGTAATCCATTGTATCCTCTGTACAGGGGGTTGGTCAGTACAGCTTTACCAGAGCCCTGTTGGTCAGCCTTAATCATTTCCACCTCTTACAAAGAGGACATAGGGTTGGACTCTGAGATGACACTAATCCAGAATCAATTCCTTATCCTCATATTCTTCAAAGATGAATCCTCAAAAAGACAGCGTCCATCATTCAGGACTTCCATTACCCAAGGTGTGCTCTCTCATTACTACCATCAGGGAAGAGGTACAAAAGCCTGAAGACACACATTCAATGTTTTAGGAACAGCTTCTTCCCCTCTGCTGTCAGATTTCTGAATGGACAATGATCCAAATGATAATTATTACCTCAATATTTTTGCACTGCTGATTTAGTTTATATTTATATATTTTTTTAATTGTAATTTATAGTATATTTTTATGTATTGCTCTGTACTGTTGCCGTAAATCAGCAAATATCACAAGTTATATCAGTGATACAGTAGTATAGTGGTTAGCACATGTGGGCACGTGGCCAAGTGGTTAAGGCATTGGACTAGCGACCTGAAGGTTGTGAGTTCGAGCCCCAGCCGAGGCAACGTGTTGTGTCCTTGAGCAAGGTACCTAATCACACATTGCTCTGAGACGATACCGGTGCCAAGCTATATGGGTCCTAATGCCCTTCCCTTGGACAACATTGGTGTCGTGGAGAGGGGAGACTTGCAGCATGGGCAACGGCTGGTCTTCCATACAAACTTGTCCAGGTCTGCACCTTGGAGAGTGAAGACTTTCCAGGCGCAGATCCATGGTCTCGCAAGACTAATGGATGCCTTTACTTTAGTGGTTAGCACAATGCTTTACATTACCAGCATTCCAGGGTTCAATTGCTGCCACTGTCTGTAAAGAGTTTGCACATTCTCCACGTGGGTTTCCTCCAGGTGCTCCAGTTTCCTCCGACAGTTGAAAGACATACCAGTTGGTAGGTTAGCTGGTCATGTAAATTGTCACGTGATGAGACGAGGATTAAATCTGGGGTTGTCGGGTGCTACGGACCATAGGGTTGGAAGGCCCTACTCCATGCTCTATCGATCTCCAAAATAAACCTCATTCTGATTCTGAGTCTTTGCCCTCCTACAGGGTCTATGACTCACCTCAACTAGGGATCAAAGTGGCAAATTAACCTATCAACATCAATACCGTTGGGATGTGGAGGAAACTAGAGCATCTGGGGAAACCTACTTAGATACGGAGAGGACATGCAAACTGCACACAGACAGCACACGAGGTCAGCTTTGAACCTGGGCTTCTGCCATTGTGAGGCAGCGGCTGTATTAGCCTGTTGCTTTGTCGCCCTTCATGAAAGGTCAATAAATTACCACCTCTCGTGAATAAGTTACAAAAATAAAACAGCATGCTACCTTCACCAATGAAGGACAGCTCCTAGGCTGAGGTGCAGAATGTGTCAAGTATCCAATAAACATCACCTCACGATGCCAGAGTCCCAGATTCAGTCCTGACCTCATGTGCTGTCTGTGTGGAGTTTGCATATTCTCTTTGTACCTTAGTGGCTTTCCCCAGATACTTTAGTTTCCCTCTAATAAGAATTAAGATCAGGCTTATTATTGAGATAGATAGAACGTGGAGTAGGCCCTTCTGGTTCTTTGAGCTGCACCGGCCAGCGACCTCCTATTTATATCATGTCTCTCCATCCATCACAGTTCCTGACCCTCCGAATTGTAGTTGTTGCCTCTCCTGTTTCTAATCATGATGTTATTCTTTCTGTCATTTTCATTCTGTCTGCCCCTGCTTCTTTTTCCTTCCAGCTTTCCAGTTGTAACTAAATGTTCTAATGTCTCCCTTCGCATGATGTGTCCAACGAATTTTGATTGCTGTTTTCTGATTTTTTTTTTAAGTAACGTACGTTTCGTTTTTGTTCTCTGTAGAACTTCTTCTTTGGTTATCCTGTCCGTATATGATATGCATAGCATTCTTCTGAGGAACCACATCTCTGCTGCACTGATTCTTTTTCCCATTGCATTTGGGATGGTCCATGACTCGCAGCCATACATCAACACAGGAAGAATGTAGCGGCTGAGAGTTCTAAGGTGGATGTCAATTGCTATTTTCTTGTTCGTTAGGATGTTTCTCATTTCTGTCAATGTTGTTCTTGCCATTGCTATTCTTGCTGTTATGCCTGTTTCGCATTTGCCATCAGATGTTACCAAGGATTATCATGGGTAACATCTGATGACCTCCTAGCCTAATCACGGGATAAATTACAATGATCATGTCTTTGGACTGTGGGAAGAAACTGGAGCGCCGAGAGGAAGCCCATGCAGCCGCAGGGAGAATGTACAAGCTTCTTCCAGGCAGCAGTGAGTATTGAACCTGGATTGCTGGTACTATAAGACATTGTACTAACCACTACACTATATATCACTGGCATATGTCATGAGGTTTGCTGATTTATGGCAGCAGTACAGTGCAATACATAAAAAACTATAAATTACAATAAGAAATACACATAAAGATATAAATTAAATTCATAGGTCAGAAAGAGAGCAAAAGTAGTGATTATCAGATGGTTCATTGGGGGTGGAACAACATTTCACTTTGAAAATTCCCATGCTGTTCTTCACTGTTGTGTATTTATATTTGCTGAAGCTGCCTTATAATAGAGGGAAGAAAATGCTGTAAATGAATTGACTGAAGCAGGCTGATTCAATTTCAGCTTTAAGCAAAAACACAATGTGGCCTTTGAGTTCTGAAGAGCAATGCCATCTCCCACTGTGAAATCCATCAGAAATCTGACGCTGAATTGTGGTCCCTCGTTAAATAGATTCCAGGTGCCATCAGTAAACATACAGAAACTCAATAACTTCAAGCAAAGTCAAGCACAGAAGCACGGACTTCTATAGTTTGAACAAGAATCCCTATTCAGGCTTTAAATCCGGCGTTTTGCTGATGGAGATGTGTTCTAACGTAAAAAGCACATCACTGTATAAGGTAGGAGAATGGAATTGATATAAAAACAAGAGAATTAGAACTTGAGCTGTTTGTTTAATAGTTCTTTGATATATTTCTAAGAGGGGTCAGCAGTGGAAAGGGTGAGCAGCTTGAAGTTCCTGGGATTCAGCTTCTCAGACAACCTATCCTGGGCTTACATATTAGTACCACCAGGAGGAAGGCACACCAGCAGCTATACTTCATTACTAGGTTGAGGAGATATAACCATATAACCATATAACAATTAGAGCACAGAAACAGGCCATCTCGGCCCTTCTAGTCCGTGCCGAACTCTTACTGTCACCTAGTCCCACCGATCTGCACTCAGCCCATAACCCTCCATTCTTTTCCTGTCCATATAGCTGTCCAATTTAACTTTAAACGCCAACATAGAACTTGCCTCAACCACTTCTGCTGGAAGCTCATTCCACACAGCTACCACTCTCTGAGTAAAGAAGTTCCCCCTCATGTTACCCCTAAACTTTTGTCCTCTAATTCTCAACCCATTCCCTCTTGTTTGAATCTTCCCCACTCTCAATGGAAAAAGTCTAACCACGTCAACTCTATCAATCCCCCTCATAATTTTAAGTACCTCTATCAAGTCTCCCCTCAACCTTCTACACTCCGAAGAATAAAGACCTAACTTATTCGACCTTTCTCTGTAACTTAGGAGGTGAAACCCAGGCAACATTTTAGTAAACCTCCTCTGTACTCTCTCAATTTTATTGACATCTTTCCTATAATCCGGTGACCAGAACTGTACACAATACTCCAGATTTGGCCTTACCAATGCCTTATACAAATTCAACATTACATCCCAACTCCTATACTCAATGATCTGATTTATAAAGGCCAGCAAACCAAAAGCTTTCTTCACCACCCTATCCGCATAAGATTCCATCTTCAGGGAACTATGCACCATTATTCCTAGTTCCCTCTGTTCTAAAGCGCTCTTTAATGCTCTACCATTTACCATGTATGTCCTATTTTGATTAGTTCTACCAAAATGTAGCACCTCACATTTTTCAGCATTAAACTCCATCTGCCATCTTTCAGCCCACTCTTCTAACTGTCCTAAATCTCTCTGCAAGTTTTGAAAACCTACCTCATCATCCACAGCACCACCTATCTTAGTATCATCTACATACTTATTAATCCAATTTACCACCCCATCATCTAGATCATTAGGACAACATTGGACCCAGTACAGATCCTTGAGGCACACCGCTACGCACTGTCCTCCAATCTGACACACAGTTATCCACCGCTACTCTCTGTCGTCTTGAGATGTCCAAGACTCAAGCAAATTTCTATGAATGGACCATAGACAGCATTCTGACCGGTTGGTATGGAGGCTCCATTGCACAGAACTCTAAGAGACCTTAGTTGATTGTAGACTCAGCCAACTCCATCATAGGCACAAATGTCCCCAGTAATGAGGACATCTCCAAAAGGCGGTGTCTCAGCATGGTAGCATCATCACTGAGGACCATCAATATTCCCATCTTCCCATTACTGCTATCGGGAAGGAGATTCAGGAGCCTGAAGGCTCACACTTTGCATTTTAGAAACAGTTTCACCCCCTCTGCCATCAGATTTCTGAACAGTCCATAAACACAGCATAGCATATGGATGAAAGAAACATGAAAGTCTACGTGGGAGGTAAAGGTGAGATTGATCTTTGAAGTATATTAAATGATGGCATAACATATATGCTGTTAGATAGCTACTTGGAGCTTAGAAAGATATATGGTAGTTCTAGGTCATTTCTAGAGTAGGTCGGCACAACATTGTGGGCCGAAGGGCCTATAATGTGCTGTTGATTTCTATGTTCTATGTTGAAGGGTCTTTACTATATTGTTTGTTATACTATGTTTTATCTTGCTAATTCTATTTTGCACTCTTTATTTATTTAATGTAACTTATAGTAATTTCTTATTCCTGCACTGCTGCCTCAAAACAAAATAAAAATCCATCAGAATTCCCAGCACGCTTCTGCCATCGCCTCACAGCCTCCATTCTGGTACCAAGGTGATAGCTGTTGCAAAGGTTCACTTGAATGGGAATTGTCTTCCTTCTGGTCATGTTTACTTGTATTATTGTGGGTCAGCTCATGTGATGGCCCAGGCTATTCCTCCACCAAGGGCGTTAGATTGGAACCCAAGTCCCATCCATATAGGCTTGGGAGGGGCACATTACAGTCACACTATACCAGTGGAGAGCCTCTTAAAGTGCAACCCAACCCAACGTCGCCATCATGAGAGGTGGAAACGGTTAAGGCCAGCCTACAAGGCTCTGGTGAAGCTGTATCAGCCAATCCCCTGTACAGTGGATGCAATGGATTGCAGAAGCATTGATGAGCTCCAACCGTGCCATCGACTTCAGAGGACGATGGAGACGGGAGGTCATCGATGGCCTATGGCCCACTTGGAGCTGAGGGCCCAAGTAAGTAAGTATCCCATTGGAGGAAGGAATGAAAGTGGTTGCATGAAGAGGACAGAAAGCTGCTTTTCTTTACCAAGATTTGTCATGTATTCAGACATGAAGAGTAGTGACACAATTATCACCTTGAGGAGGTTAGGACAGATGCCCTCAAGCAGGAAAATATACGTTCCAACACTCTCCTGATTTATGGCTACAGTAGTAAATCCTGTGGAGGGGCATTGTCCTCAGTGTGCTGGCAAATATCGTGATCCTCCGAAAGGACCGCAACCTTGTCGTGGTTGGAGGTTTGTGTGCCTTAGTGACCTGGGCAGCTACGTTGGCTGGAGTCAGGGCTTTATGCTTTGGCTTTTGGAAGGGTCAAAGGGTAGAGGCCAGACTAAGAGTGGTCCACTGGTCCTCCAGATTCAGAGATTCATCTCAGCGCTAACAACCCTGACTGGTAAAACAAAAAGAGCAATGAAAAATCCTTTTATTGAGTGCATTGGTATTCCTGAATCTTCACCTGGGACTTGCATGACTGACAGTAGTGAGGTCCGAGAGGAAGCTACTGATATGATGAAAGAAGCCCTGAACACCTCCAAAGATGGAGGACCTTCATTCCTGTCCTAAATGCCAGTGGCATAACAGACAGTGAGTAAGTAGGTAATATCATGATGAATAATTACCCGATGTCCAAATTAGTAGCCTCATTTCTTCCACTACCGATTTTATGTAGGGTCTGTTGATGATCCAATGCATCTTATTTCACTTCATGTTTTGTCATTGTATTTTCAAGCAACATTTCATAAATTTGAAGGAATTTAACCACTAATTCAGTGGGAAAGGACAGGGTGTTCCTCACTGATTATGTTTTTCCAATTGCTGGCAGAACAACTGTGTATCATGTGAATAAACACATTCAAAGATTAAGACATAGGAGTATTATTAACATATGAGATTCTGCAGACGGCTGGAAATCCAGAGTAACACACACAAAGCGTTGGATGAACTGAGCAGTTCAGGAGTATTTATGAAGAGAAATAAAGAGTTGGTGTTTCACCCAACACCTTTAATCAGAATTCTTGGCTGGAAATGTCAACCCTTTATTCCATGACACACTGAGTTCCTCCATTATTTTGTGGCATAGAAATATTGCTAGTTTTACTAAGTAGAATTATTTTAAATAAAGTGTGGGCACATGGCCAAGTGGTTAAGGCATTCGACTAGCGACCCGAAGGTCGTGAGTTCGAGCCCCAGCCGAGGCAGCGTGTTGTGTCCTTGAGCAAGGCACTTAACCACACATTGCTCTGCAACGACACTGGTGCCAAGTTGTATGGGTCCTAATGCCCTTCCCTTGGACAACATCGGTGTCGTGGAGAGGGGAGACTTGCAGCATGGGCAACTGCCTGTCTTCCATACAACCTTGCCCAGGCTTGCACCCTGGAGAGTAAAGACTTTCCAGGCACAGATCTTGCAAGACTAACGGATGCCTTTAATTTAATTTTAAATAAGCTTCCATTGGCAGTTTCCTTTGAGGTTAGCTTCTTACTTGATTTTTCACCCGTAGCATATAGTCTTTTGAGCCATTAATCTGTATAGAATGCATCCTTTCACAACTGCAATGCTAAATTGTTTCCATATGAAAGCACATTCACTGCATAAATGGAAGAAGTGCTTTCAAGAGCTTGCATTCAAAACATTGCGATGAGGTTGACTTGAAAGAGTGAAATTCATTCGTTCACGTCATATGATGTGGGTGACCATGGTTTTTTCATGACCCTGATAGATCTTGGCAAAGTGGTTTGCTATTGCCTTCTTCTGGATCGTGTCTTTATAAGATGGGTGACCCCCCCCCCCCCAGCCACTATCAATACTCCTCAGAGATTGTCTAGCTGGCCTCAGTGGTCACATAACCAAGACTTGTGATATCCTCCACCTTCTCATACGACCATCCACCACCTGCTCCCATGGTTTCACGTGACCCTGATCGGGGAGCCAAGGGTGACCTGGAGGCTAATAAAGGGAAGGAACATATTCTTTGGTAGAGATATGTCTCCACCCCGCCACCCAATGAGCAATATTGGACACCTAGTCTGTCACAAAATCCAGCCTCCCTGCCATTGACTATTTTGCAACTTCCTACAGCCTTAACAAACAAAGATAATTGGAGACGTAATCCCAATCATTCTTACTTCACCTCCTTCCATTGCATAGAAGGTACAAATGCATAAGAATATATCACCAGGCTCAAGGACAGCATCTACCCTACTATTGTAAGACTTTTGAATAGACCTCTTATAAAAAAATATCTATTGTTAATTCATTCTTGTGGTCACTCCCAATCATGTTCATCTAGTGGGAATGATGATGGATGCTGCTTTTCTACGGTAATGTCTCGTGTAAATGTGCTCCCAATGGTTAGGAAGGTTTTACCTGTGAAGTGCTGGGCTAAATCCACTACCCTTTGTAAGATTTTCCACTCAAAGATATTGGTGTTCCCATACCAGGCGGTAATGCTGCTAGTCAACACACTTTCCACCACACGTCTATAGAAGTTTGCTCACGTTTTCAATGACATGTCAAAGTGGAAGTAGAGGCACTGCCCTGTTTTCTTTGCAATAATATTTATATGATTGGTCCAGGACAGGTCCTGTGAGATAGTGACACCCAGGAATTTAAAGCTACTGATGCAGATTTGATTGACTGCTGCTCTATCAGAGGGTCTGTGTCTCCACCTTCTATGATTGTCATGGTCCAGATCGGGGTCCCTTTAAATTTACCTTGTTTATGTTATGATCCGGACTGTTGATTCCCTGTTTACTCGTGTCCCTCGACTTTGGTGATTAGAGGCAATTGACGCTCAGCTGAACCGGTAGTTTATAGTCTCTGGCTTTCAGCCATTCGGCGTGGGAGCGTTTGCAAAGTCACCAAGGTACGGCGTGCCAATGTCATCTGGCCGGAGGAAGCCTAGTCTCCGACCGAAGTGAGTGCTGGTAATTCGCCTTTCCTCACCAGAGCAACCTTGCCAAGTTACCACGCCAAAGCCAGCCTGCAAAGTTTACTCACCGAGGTGGGTCCGTCAGTTAACCCGCCGGAGGGAATCAAGAACCGCCGTCTACTGTTCCCGGGTCGAGTTGAGAGCTCGCCACTACCCAGAGGCTCCAAGTCAAGTCCTGGCCCTGGCGGCATTCAAGTTCCAAGTCAAGTCCTGGCTCCGGGGGCATTCAAGCACCAAGTCAAGTCCTGTCCCTGGCAGCATTCAAGCACTGAGTCAAGTCCTGGCCCTAGTAGTCTGTGATTCCTGTCCTACCCCCTTGTCTGAATCTCTTCTCTGCCCCTCTCGCCTCTAGCCCTCATCTGCAGCCCCCGCCTGCACTTCAGTCTAGTTCCATCACTGGAGCTAGATAGGTACTGTCTGGTGTTCATTCAGAGGTCCCGACTCTGTGTTCTGTGTATGTGTCTATGGTTCTATGTACCTGCTCCCCGAGACCAAGGCTCTGTTTTCCATGTTCCTCCTCTCCCTAGCCCATGTCATGTCCATGCCTGGTTCTGGGGTCCGAGCCCAAGGCAAGACCGAGGTACTGGGTCCTTGCCCAGTCTCGGGCTCGGAGTCCATACTCTAGCCTCTTCATGTCTCCTCTAGTTCTGGGATCCGATTCCTAGTCGAAGTCCAGACCCTTGGTCCCAACCTAGTTGTAGTCCTGAGCCCTTATCCTGTTCGCTATTCCTGTTTCTGCTTTGCTCTCCTGGAATCGAACAATAAACTAAATCTAAGTAACCTCACTAGATGTGTCTTGCATTTGGGTCCACCCTTGCTCCCACTGCCCCCCCCCCCAGTGTGATAATGATATGTGCAATGTATCCCGAGGCACGATAAGCAAGAGAAAACCCCTGCTGGTGTCCTGACCTCTATTTATCCCTCCAACATCACAAGCCTTTTGAAGACTGCTGGACTCAATTTACCAAAAATAAGTACTTTCTTTCCAACACAGACAAAATGCTGGAGGAATTCAGCAGGCCAGGCAGCATCAGTGGAGGGGAATAAACTGTCAACGTTTTGGACCAATGCCCTTCGTCAGGACTGGAAAGGAAGGGAGAAGAAGCCGGAATAAGAGGATGAGGGGGGAAAGGGAATGAGTACCTGCTGGCAAGTGATAGGTGAGGGGGAAGTTAGGAGGGTGGGGGAGTGGGGGTGAAGTAAGAAGCTTGGAGGTGATAGGTGGAGGAGGTAAAGAGCTGAAGAAGGGGGGATTTGATAGGAGAGGACAGTGGACCATGGGAGAAAGGGAAGGGAAAGGGGGAGTGTGTGGAAAACAGAAGGGCGTAAAGGCAAGCAAGAATGAGGAATGAGAAAAAAGAGGAGGGGGGAAAGGTATATAAAATTATGAGGAGTGAATGTCAATAGGCTTTTTCCACTGAGGTTGGGTGAAACTAGAATTCGAGGTCATAGGTTAAGGGTGAAAGGTGAAATGGGCAAGGGAAACATGAGACGAAAATTCTTAATTCAGAGGGTGGTGTGACGGTGGATTCAGCTGCCAGCGCAATTTCAGTATTTAAGAGAAGTTTGGATATGTACATGGATGGGAAGGGTATGGATGGTTATGGTCGGGGTGCAGGTTGATGGGACAAGGCAAATTAACAGTTCAGCATGGGCTTGACTAGCTGGAGACCCTGTTTCTGTGCGTGTAGTGTTCTGTGGCTCTATGACTCTAAATTACTGGAAGTTAGAGAAATCAATATGTGTGTGCTGTTCTGGATTTCCAACATCTTCAGAATCTCTTGTGTTCAATACATTATTTCATTTTTATTTTGTTTGGAGGTATTAAAGGGATATCTACTGGTGTGCAGTTTTGTTTCAGAAGCTGCATCCTTAGGAGCAAAAAAAGAGGAATACAATTCCTGTTTATACCATCCACTCCCTCACTGGGTGAATCGTCAGCTCTCTGCTAGGCAGAAACAGAACATTTGGGAAATGCTCAGCAGGTCAGGCAGCATCTGTGGGAAGAGAAACAGGACGAACGTTTCAGCCTGAATACTCCCAGTCAGAACTTCTTCAGAGTCACACAGTAAAGACGTTTCTGCCCACTGAGTCTGTGCCAACCGTGAATGCACCCTTTGTTGCAGTATTTATTTATTTTCTACAATTCACCACATTTCTAGAATTTAAAAAGTTCAAAAAGGGCAAAATAAATTTATTATCAAAGTACATCTATGTCGCTATATGCAACCCTGGTATTCATTTTTTGCAGGCAAGAAAATACAAGAAACACAATATTCAATGAAAGACCATACCCAACAAGGCAGACAGCAACCAATGTGCAAAGAAAGAACAAACTGTGCAAATACAAGAGGTATAGAGAGAGAGAGAGAAAGAAGGGAAATAATAATAATAATAAATATTGAGAACATGAGATGAAGAGGCCATGAAAGTAACTCCATGGGTTGTGGGAACAGCTCAGTGATGGGGTGAGTGAAGTCAAGTGAAGTTATTCCCTCTGGTTCAAGAGCCTGATGGCTGAAGTTAATAACTGGTGTGGATCCTAAGGATCCAGTACCTTCTTCCTGATGGCAGCAGTGAGAAAAGAGCATGGTCTGGATGGTGGAGGTCCTTATTGATGGTGCTACTTTCCTGTTACAGCACTCCATGTAGATGAGCTCAATAGATGGGAAGGCTTTACCCATGAGGGACTGTGCCATATCCACTACTTTTGGCCCGTTTTCCATTCAGGGGTATTAGTGGTTCCATACCAGTTCATGATGCAACCAATCAGTATGATCTCCACTACACCTCTGTGAAGTTTGTCAAAGTTTTAGATGACATGCCAAATGTGCGCAAACTTCTAAGAAAGTAGAGGCGCTGCTGTGTTTTCTACATAATGGACCTTACTGTACATGGTAAACTTGGGATAGACCTTCTGAAATGATAGTATCAAGGAATTTAAAGTTGCTGACCCATTCCACCTCTAATCCTCCAATGAGAACTGGTTCTTGGACCTCTGGTTTCCTCTTGAAATCAATAATCTTCTCCTTGGTCTTGCTGACAGTGAGTAAGAGTTTGTTGTTGTGGCAGAAACTCAGCCAGATTTTCAATCTCCCTCCTATTCCTCATTCCCTTTAATTCAGCCTACAGCAGCTCCACAAAGTCAGCAAACTTAAATATGGCATTGGAGCTGTAATTAGCCTCACAGTGATAAGTATAAAGCAAGTAGAACAGGGGGCTAGGCACATAGCATTATTGTGCACTTGTGCTGATGGAGGTTGTGGAGGAGATGTTGTTGCCAATCCAAACTGACTGGGATCCACAAATGAGGAAATTGAGGATCCACTTATACAAAGAGGTGTTGAGGTCTAGGTCTCAGAGATTGATGAATAGTTTTAAAGGGAGACAGGGTTAAATGCTGAGCTGTAGTTAATGAAGAGCATCCTGATGAATGTATCTTCATTGTCCAGATCTTCCAGAGAGAGTCTTTAGTACTTGGCCAGGTACCCCATCTAAGCCGGATGCTTTCCATGGTTTCACCCTCTTGAAGGATACATCAGCCTCGGAGACTGATATTACAGGGTCATAGGGGTCTGTGGAAGTTCATGAAGGTCTCTCCAAGTTTTGATGATCAAAGCAAGCATAAAGGGCATTGAGCTCATTTGCGTGCAAAAGTTTGTTGTCACCTACATTGCTTGGTTTCACTTTGTAGGATGAAACAGCATTAAAGCCCTATCACAGCTGCTGAGTAACCTTCAATGATTCAAGTTTGGTCCTGAATTGGCACTTTGCACGCAAGGTTGCCTTCTGGCGGTCATACTGGACCTCCTTTATTTAACCTGGTCATCGTCCATGAATGCCATTGATCTTCCCTCAACAGACTGCAGATCGCATGCTTAATCCTGGGCTTCTGGTTCCCTCCCAGCAATCCTGATTTCTACCACTTATCTACACTGGAGGAAAATTACAGAAGCCAGCTAACCTAAACACCTTCAGAATGCAAGAAGAAAGTGGAGCACCCAGAGAATGATTAGTTTAATTTGCTACATGTACATTGAAACATCAAAACACATGGTGAAATGCATCATTTGCATTAAATTAAATGGGGTGGGAATTGCCCTCAAGTGTAACCATGATTGTAGTGCCAACATAACATGCCCACAATTTACTAACACTAACCGTAACTATCCATCTTTGGAATGTGGGAGTAGACCAGAGAACCGGGAGGAGACCCATTAGGCCATGCAGAGAACAGACAAACTCGGTGTAGCAGCAGGAATTGAATCCCGATGGGTGACCCTTGCCCTGTAAAGCCGTTGAGCGAGCCGTTACGCTTCTGTGCCACTCAACCATGCCACCATGCCACTGTGCCACGCACACGGCCACAGGGAGAATGTGAAAGCTCCATGCAGACAGCCCCTGCCATCAGTTCAATATTTACTGGTGGCCAGGTCTGCAACCGAAAATTTGGAGTTGAGCCGAATGGCTTATTTATGTGCAATCTAACTCTAAATATTAACCGTTTATTTCTCCACACATACTGCCTGACCTGCTGTTTGTTTCTAGCTTTTTTTTGTTTTTTTGTTTTGCATTTCCAACGACTTCAGTTCTGTCTTTCTTTTACCTTCACTCTCAAAAGCATTTCAGCTTGTTAATGAAGTCAGCCACCTGCCTCACACAGTCTTTGTTCTACTCCGAAGCAAATTTAAATATTGAAGACAACCTGAGATAAAACAGGGCATCACTTGGAGCTTTTTATTAAAATGATTCACTCCAACGTTAGATAATGACATTGCCGCAAAGCTTTGTACAATGAATCAGTGCCTTTCAGTTGATGTTGATTACATGAATGTTAAGTGATATGAATAGTAGATATCTCAGATGCAATCATTCATCCTGCTACTTAGAAAGAGAAAACAAAGGAGAGATTCAATAGAAAGGTCTGAAATTGTTTTCCTGTTATTTATTTTTCTCCCTGTGCTCACTTAGATGAGGGTTGAGTGAGACTGATGTACTATACATAGGCTGTGGAGGAGAAATCCTTCTACAAGGCCTCTCAGCCCCAAACAAATCTCAGGAAAATACACATACAGTGTGCGTATTGAGAAGGACACTGATCAAAATCAGGTTTATTATTGTTGACATATGTCTTTGCTTTTTGGCAGAGGTACAGTGCAAGGCATAAAAATTACTATAAGTTACAATAATTAAATAGTGGCAAAAGAGGAATAGTGAGGTAGTGCTTATGGACCTTCAAAAATCTAATGATGGAGTGGAAGAACCTGTTATGGGTGTTCAGGCCCCTGTCCCTTCTCCATGTTGGTAGCAATGAGAAAATGGCATGTCCCGGATGGTGAGGGTTCTAGATGATGGATGCTGCCTTCTTGAGGTACCAGTTATAAACTGTGGTTTGGTGTTTTATATTTTGTGCTTTTCATTCATTTTTGCCATTTGCACATTGGGTGTTTGATCTTTTCTTCGGATGGGTTCTGTGGTGTTTCTATGTTTCATGGCTGTCGGTGGGAAGACAAATCTCAGGGTTGTATACTGCATATATACTTTGATAATAAATGCACTTTGAATCCTTGAAACTTTGGAAGATATCCTTGATGGTGGAGAGCTTTGTGCCCATGGTGGAGCTACAACGAGAAATGCTACATTGAGTGGAAAGCACAGGAGAGAGCATTCAGCCCATCAGTTTCATTCTCTATGCAATGCCCTTCCCACTTTTTTTCATCCCATCCCTCCACCCAATCCTTCCATGGATCCCTGGTTTCTGTATTCGTCCTGTATACCTTTGATTATGTCAGTGTTATTAGCCTCAGCATGAAAGGCAACTTTCTGTGCAGGGGACGGTGAGTATATGGAACAAGCAGCCAGAGGGGACAATCGTCTCACTTAAGATAGATGGACATGCAGGGCTTGGAGATTAGTATCAGAACACAAGAAATTGGGATGAGCTGGATGGGCATGGTGGAATTGTTGGGCCAAAGGGCATGTATCTGTGCTGTATTGCTCCATGACTATTTGACCATTACGCAGCAGTGAAATCCATACTCATGTGTAAGGGAATTTATTCTTATTCTAATATTCGAATCACAAACAAGAGATGGCCTTCCATGGCCTTCTGTCCTCTCCTATCAGATTCCCCCTTCTCCAGCTGTTTATCTCTTTCACCAATCAACTTCCCAGCTCTTCACTTCACTCCTCCCTCTTTCCCGGTTTCACCTACCCCTACTACCTTGTATTTCTTCATCCTCTCCTCCTCCCACCTTCTTACTCTGACTTCTCATTTATTTTTCCAGTCTAGATGAATGGTTTCAGAGTGAAATTTCAACTGTTTACACTTTCCTATAGGTGTTGCCTGGCCTGTCGAGTCCTCTCCAGCAATTTGTGTGTGTTATTTATTCTAATATTGCTAGCTTTGGTTCTTAAAAGGTAGAAGCAATTTTGCCACGTCTAACCCTTAAAACCATTTCATAAGTATGAAGGTCACACCTGGGACAGTGCAATGACACAGCGGGTGGTGCAACCGCACATTTTTCTGATGACTCTGCCATAGCTGGATGCATCAGCAAGGGAGATGAGGTTGAGTACAGGGCTACGGTAGGAAACTTTGTCACATGGTGTGAGCAAAATTATCTGCAGCTTGATGTGAAAAAGACTAAGGAGCTGGTGGTAGACCTGAGGAGAGCTAAGGTACCGGTGACCCCTGTTTCCATCCAGGGGGTCAGTGTGGATATGGTGGAGGATTACAAATACCTGGGGATACGAATTGACAATAAACTGGACTGGTCAAAGAACACTGAGGCTGTCTACAAGAAGGGTCAGAGCCATCTCTATTTCCTGAGGAGACTGAGGTCCTTTAACATCTGCCAGACGATGCTGAGGATGTTCTACGAGTCTGTGGTGGCCAGTGCGATCATGTTTGCTGTTGTGTGCTGGGGCAGCAGGCTAAGGGTAGCAGACACCAACAGAATCAACAAACTCATCCGTAAGGCCAGTGATGTTGTGGGGATGGAACTGGACTCTCTGACAGTGGTGTCCGAAAAGAGGATGCTGTCCAAGTTGCATGCCATCTTGGACAATGTCTCCCATCCACTACATAATGTACTGGTAGGGCACAGGAGTACATTCAGCCAGAGACTCATTCCTCCGAGATGCAACACTGAGTGTCATAGGAGGTCATTCCTGCCTGTGGCCATCAAACTTTACAACTCCTTTGGAGGGTCAGACACCCTGAGCCAATAGGCTGGTCCTGGACTTATTTCCTGGAATAATTTACATATTACTATTTAACTATTTATGGTTTTATTACTATTTAATTACTTATGGTGCAACTGTAATGAAAACCAATTTCCCCCGGGATCAATAAAGTATGAAAATGACTACTATGACTATGACAACTCCATTAACTTTGGTTCGGTTTCCATCATGGGTGCTGTCTGGGTGGAGTTTGCAGGCTCACTCTGTGACTCTGTGGTTTTCTTCAGGGTACTCTGGTTTCCTCCCTCATTCTAATGATATGCAAGCTGATAGTGTTACAAGTCTCTGCCCCTTAGTAATAATGATCATAGAGGCACAGAGAGAATCTGCTTTTACCGGCAAGTAACTTTTATGGGGTATTGGGAGCTCTGGATAGAGGTAGTACCTTTGATATCTGGCATGCTTCTCCCTGCCGGACAGGGTGGACGGGCATCACTGGTCCTCATTGATCTCCTAAATCTCTCATGTGTTGGCTCCAAGCACCATACCACTTCAGCTGGCGGGCTAAACCACGTGACGGGGTGGTGTTAACATGGCACCACTGGGTGGAAGACTTCCATGATGAAGTCACTGGCCAGGACAGAAAGGTTCTCAGATGAACTATAACGGCCACATGTTCGCAACCAAGGCGAACCATCTAGTTGGAGGAAATCGGCTGTGGTCAAACTTGGAGAGGGATGGGCTCTGCCAGGTTTCAGATGCCCAAGACACGCATGATGAGCACACCAAAAAGCTGGTGCAAAGTTTGTCATGATGGCACCCTGACGACTCCACCAGGAGTTAAGGGCTCAGGAAGAAGAAGAAGAAACTTTATTGTCTCATATGGATTAACAAACAAACTACCTGTGTGCACACCTACTAGGATTCCCTAAACCTCCATGAAGAGTCAATGAAAAGAAAAGATGTTGCCCGGGAGGGGAGTCTCTGCTGTCCAGGAGTTCCTCGTGGCCCTAATAGCCAGTGTCTGAAGGGTCCTCCACATCTGCGATGGTTGGTCCCTGATGGCTAGAAAGTTATTGCTCCCTCATATTTGAAGCTCCTAATTTTTATCATTTTCCTCATCAGTTCAACTGATGCATTTCCATCCCCTTGGCTCAAGGCCACCTGACCTATGTGGGCCTATCTTATTGGATCTGGTCCAGGGCTACAACCAGCATTGTTCTATGGTGTCTGCCCCCAGTCTGGTGTTCCTTTCAACTCCGACTGGTTCAAGCCAGGTAAACTGGGTGACCCAGACACTGAGTCCATTGAGATTACAGATTGCTTCTCCGGCAAGCCTGCCACTCTACATAATAAGTACCTACTCGTCTGAGAATGATCACAGGTTTAGCAACTCCTTGTGTCCACATTCAATGGCTCTGATTAGATTATCCCAAAGCAAGAATCAGTTCGGAGTTCACAAAATGGGGAGCTGCAAGAACAGGTTCACAAAAATGGCCACTCCACCCCCTTCAAGCACGTGGAAAGAGCAAAGACAATTGGCTTGCCCATTTCCACTGTCCTTGATTCAACCAAAATCACTGATTGTAGACTGTAGCTCTTTCTGACCAACATCCCCCTCCTCCTCATCCAAAGATGTTTATCTTAGGGTCATTATCCTCCTCTCATTTGGTTGACTGCCCTTAAGTCTCCCATGGAAGTCAAGTAGGTGTGCAACACTTATGTAAATAATGCTAATATTTACTTAATAGATTCACACACTTAACACCGACAGTCTACTCTGCTATTTCATGAAAGTGTTATCCTCTAATTTTTGTATTGCTTCAGCCTTCCACCTTCTCAGTTGATATACATTAGGTAATACAATTATCGGTATATATGAAATTAGTATTACAGCAGCATGTGATACTATTCTCACCCACAGATGTATTTGAACATTTGTTCCATAATACCAAAATGTACTCCAAAAGCCTGAGTCACTCAATATTTTATTTGCTTGCCAGCATGTGCTTTAATTACTTTCTTGTGTTTAGTCCATTTATACATGATCTCCCTTCCCTCCTCCACCACACGTGTGCAGTCTGCAGTCAAATGAGGAATTGGTGGCAACTTAGTAACAACATCATCCCTCAGATTTTCATATGTATCATTGCGATGGATCTTGAAGTTCTCCTTCATTACTGTGTCTCCTGTTGGCTGAGGCAAAGTTCTTCCTTCAATAGCCAGATTGAAAGTCACATTCCCTATGGCGGCATTGTGACTTTCCAAAGGGCATTGTTTCCCTCCCTTGATATAACTCACAAACATGATCACCCATGCTGAGTTTGTCAACTTCATCAACTTTGCCTCCAACCTCTACCCTGCCCTCAAATTTATGATTATGAAGACACGTAGTCCTCTTTTATTGTCATTTAGTAATGCATGCATTAAGAAATGATACATTATTTCATCCGGTGTGATATCACAAAAACACAGGACAAACCAAGACTGAAAAAACTAACAAAATCACATAATTATACATATAGTTATAAACAGTGTAACAATACCATAACTTGATGAAGAAGTCATTAAGCACAGTAAAGTTCAAAGTTTCTCAAATGTCCCACATCTCACGCAGACGGGAGAAGGAAGAAAAACTCTTCCTGCCATGCCGACTACAATCCGACTCTGAGTCATCGGAAAACTTCGAGCTCTGATCAGCTCTCTGACACCGAGTACTGAGCGCCATCTCTGTCCGAACGATTCAACCTCCTTCTTGGTCGCCAAAAGCAGGCAAGGCCAGGGATTTTGAGGCCTACCCTCCGAAAGATTCCCAACCACACGGTAACAACAGCAGCGAACGAGCTTTTCAGAAATTTCTGCAGATGTTCCTCTGTGCTTTCAAGTCCATTCTCCATCAAATCAGAATTGTCCACGGCCCCTATTTAACAGATACGATATCATTTTCACCGGAGAGCTGCGCATGCATGACGTGGGCCTTTTCTGACACCTCCCTCCCCTTTCTCGATCTCTCTGTCTCTATTTCTGGAGATAGCTTTGCCTATAACTTCATAGGGCCCTGCAGAGCTTGGATTTAAAAATAAACCCAATGATTCTCACACCTGCCTGGACTATACCTCATACCAAGATGTCACTAGTAAAAATGCCATCCCCTTCTCTCAGTTCCTCTGAATTCATCGCATCTGCTCTGACGATACGGCTTTTCAATTCAGAAGGATGTCCTACTTCTTCAAAGAAATGGGCTTTCCTTCCTCCTCCTTCAATCCTACCCCCTTTGTGTTATGCTGGGTCTCACTACATTTAGGTTCTGGTGTTGCTCCAGTTGTTTGAGCTCGTGGGGTAGTCGATTTTACATTATTCTTGCCATACTGAATGAAACCTCGAATACTCAGGAGTAATTTCTGCTCTTATTTCCAGCTTTGTTTGTAAATTATTTTGAGTCTACATTTTCTCTAGGATTTCCAATCCCATCCTATCCAGGCTCTCAATTGTCTTTGGAATCAAGTCATCCATCTTTTATTTTTTTTCACCCAATTCCATCTCAGGGTAGGGGAAGCAGGAACCAACATGTTTTTCTTTTTCTTTTTATTTTCTTGACCTACCTCCCCTGACTCTCAGACTGAGAGAATGGAAAAACTCCCCCTTGACTAGATCTGTCAGTACTTCTTGAAACAGTTGTTCCAACCCCAAATCTTCCAAATCAGGATTACCAGGTTCCTCAATTGTCAAGTCTCTGAAATCAGGATCATTACATACATCAATGGTTACGTGCTGATGAACGTTCCTCTTTCTCCCCCACCAATTTCAATTGTGTGATATGGTATCATCTACTTTTACCTGGAGAGATCAGTACCCTGTACACTGATGGACCTGCTTTGCCTATAACTTCATAGGGTCCTGCAGAGCTCGAATTTAAAAATAAGCTGAGTTGGTTTATGCTATTGGCCACTGTAAATTGATTTTAGTGTGGAGGTGAATAGCAAAATCGAGAAGGACCTGATAGGAATGTATGCAAAATAAAATAGGTAGGGAAGAATTAGTGTTTGATAGTTGTCAGGGATTCACTGGGCTGAAGGACTTGTTTCCTACTGGACAGGGCTCCAGTCTGTTCAATTGCTCCTTATGAGTACAATCTGGCATCGTTCCTGCCGATCTTTATTATCACCCTTTTCCTGTCTCCGTATCCTCCTTGTGATAAGGACACTATAACTGCACCATGCAGTGGCCCTCTAGTCCTGAGAGAAAGAGGTCACTCAGCCCATCTCTAATAAAGAGTAATCTGGTTGTTCATCTCCTTGTCTCTTTTCCAAAATAACTACAATCTGCTCTTGTGATGGCTATACACTTTCTGGGGAGATTTATCGCTAACCCCAGCTTTCTAGCACAGCAGCATAACCTTTCCAAAGGGTCAGAGATGTTTCTGACAAATTTAAACTTCCATCCAATATTCCTTGCTCAGTTTTTGTTGTAAACAAGTAAGCAATGACGTCTTGTAGGACCACTTATAATCAACTTAAGACAATAGGGTCATGAGCATTGGCCTGCATCAAACCAGACAACATTGGCTAAGTATTTGCACCAGACTGTGTTCAAGCAATCTTCCAGACAAGACTGATATTGTCACTTAGCTCATCAAACATGGTCACAGATATGGTTGCTCAATCAATAGTTGGGATACTTAGAGTCACCCCTTACAGCATTGATTTTGGGTGTCTGGGATCTCTGTCCCCTGATGCTTTGTGAATCTCTTTTTGAGTTTAGGGCTTTGTGGACACACTCTCCCCCTGTACTCTGATCTTGAGCAGCGCCACCTACTGTACTTCACCGGTACTGTATAATATTATGTGGGGTCTCCAGTTCAGCTAAGTTACCTCTGGATCAGAGATTACTTTATGATGTCCTGTGTTGGACAACCTCAGTTTACTATACAAGTTTATAGCAAGTTGACACCGTCCTGTCTGACATTGGACTAGGTTAGACCATAGACCATAAGACATAGGAGCTGAATTAGGCCTTTCAGCCCATCGATTCTGCTCTGCTGATCCTGGATCTTCCTCAACCCCATTCACCTGCCTTCTTGCCATATCCTTTGAAGACCTGACCGAACAGGAAACAATCAACTTCTGCCTTAAATATACGCACGGACTAGGCCTTCACTGCAGTCTGTGGAAGAGCATTCCACATATTTACTACTCTCTGGCAAAAAAAAATCCTCCTTACCTCTGTTCAATTTTGAGGCTGTGCCCTCTAGTTCTGAATACCCCCACCACATGAAACAAGATCTCCACATCCACTCTATCTAGTCCTTTCAACATTCAATAGGTTTCAATGAGATTCCCCCCCTCCCCCACACCCCAGGCCCGCATTCTTCTAAATTCCAGTGAGTACAACACATCGTTTCTGAGATATGGGGCCCAGAACTGTTGACAATGCTCCAAGTGTGGCCTGACTAGTGTCTTATAAAGGCTCAGCATTATCTCCTTGCTTTTATATTCTATTCCCCTTGAAATAAATGCCAACTTTGCATTTGCCTTCTTTACCATAGACTCAATCTGTAAACTAACCTTCTGGGAGCCTTGCATGGGACTCTTAAGTCCCTCTGCACCTCTGATGTTTGAACCTTCTCCCATTTAGATAATAGTCTGCACTGTTGCTCTTTTTCCCAAAGTGCATTATCATACATTTCCCAATACCGTATTCCATTTGGCATCTTTTTGCCCATTCTTCCAATTTGTCTAAGTTCTGCTGCAATTGCATTGCTTCCTCAGTACTACCTACCCCTCCACCTATCTTTGTATCATCTGCAAACTTTGCCAAAGCCATCAGTTCCATTATCCAAATCATTGACAAGCATTGTGAAAAGTAGCAGACCCACTATTGATCTCTGAGAAACACCAACTAGTCATCAGCAGCCAACCAGTAAAAGCCCCTTTCGTTCCCATTTGTTGCCTCCTGCCTGTCAGCCATTCTGCTATCCATGCCGGTATCATTCCTGTAACACCATAGGATTTTATCTTGTTAAGCAGCCTCATAGTCATAGTCATAATCATAGTCATACTTTATTGATCCCATGGGAAATTGGTTTTTGTTACAGTTGCACCTTAAATAATAAATAGTAATAAAACCATAAATAGTTAGATAGTAATATGTAAATTATGCCAGGAAAATAAGTCCAGGACCAGCCTATTGGCTCAGGGTGCCTGACCCTCCAAGGGAGGAGTTGTAAAGTTTGATGGCCACAGGCAGGAATTACTCTGTGTTGCATCTCGGTGGAATGAGTCTCTGGCTGAATGTACTCCTGTGCCCAACCAATACATTATGTGGTGGATGGGAGACATTGTCCAAGATGGCATGTGTGGTACCTTATCAAATGCCTTCTGAAAATCCAAGTAAGTGACATCTATCGCCTCTCCTTTGTCTACCCTGCTTGTTACTTCACCAGTCCAGTGAAAATGGTTGCTCTTAAACCCTTTCTCTAACAAACCCACCCCCATATCTCCACAGTTCTTTTCACTGATTCATATTCCTGAAATTAAACTGAAAATCAACAATTGGTATTGATATGATTTGCTTAGATTTTCTTGTAGACACCGTAGGTAATTGTTAGATGTACTCTCCAGTTTCTTGGACTGAATGGAAACTCAGGCTAGTTTATAGCTGGCTGACTGTTTGATGGCTCTGATCCTGTACCCACTGGAGATAAGGAGACTGAGAGGATCTCATTGAAACCTATTGAATATTGAAAGACCTACATAAAGTGAATGCGATGAATATATATTCCTATTGTGCGGAAGTCCAGAACCAGAGGAGAGGAATCTCATAATAGAGGGACGTATATTTAGAACAGAAATGAGGAGGAATTTCTTTAGCCAGAGGATGGGAATTCATTGCCACAGACTGTTGTGGAGGCCAAGTCATTGGGTATATTTATAGCAAAGGATGATAAGTTCTTGATTAGTCAGGGTGTCAAAGGTTACGGAGAAAAGGCAGGAGAATGGGTTTGAGAAAGATAATAAATCAGCCATAACGGAATTGCAGAGCACACTTGATGGGCCAAATGGCCTAATTCTGCTTCTGTCTGATGGTATTACTAAAGTAAAGGCATCCGTTAGTCTTGCGAGACCATGGATCTGCGCCTGGAACGTCTTCACTCTCCAGGGCGCAGGCCTGGGCAGGGTTGTACGGAAGAACAGCAGTTGCCCATGCTGCAAGTCTCCCCTCTCCACGACACCAATGTTGTCCAAGGGAAGGGCATTAGGACCCATACAGCTTGGCACCAGTGTTGTCACAGAGCAATGTGTGATTAAGTGCCTTGCTCAAGGACACAACACGTTGCCTCGGTTAGGGCTCGAACTCACAACCTTCACGTCACTAGTCCAATGCCTTAACCACCTGGCCACGTGCCCACATGGTATTACTATACGTAGTCCAATGGATGATACATTTCCTTCCCTGAGAAAAATTAGTGAACCAGGTAGACTTTTACACCAATTAGAGTCACTTTTACTGATGAGTTGGTTTCATTCTGGACTTTTATTTAACAAACTGAATTTACGTTTGCCAATTACCATACTGAGACTTGAACTCATCAGAACAGACTTCGTGCTATAATTTCCACACCACTGCTCCTTTCAAATCCTCTGAACACATCTTTCGTTTGGTGTCCCCTTACCTTCACCTTTCACCTGGTGTCTTGATCTTCTAATATTTAATCAATGCTGTCATCCAGCCTTCTATCACAGATGCTCCCTTTCATTCTCCCCAGCTTTAACTAACTCTGCTTTGCGTTTACACATATTCATCTCACAAGTTTAAACAGTTCTGTGTCGGGAAATCATCCAGAATAATTAGCTCCTCCATTTCTCTCCAACCTGTGTGCAGTATTTCCACTATCTTCCTGGAGTCATAGAGTTGTATAGAATGGAAGCTGGCTGCAGACCTAGAGAAATTTGGTCAACTAAAAATTAGCCTGGCCAGCTGGTGGAGTAGACTTTGAGGGGAGTGTTCCCGAGTTTAAATCCTGCTGGCTCCTTGTACGCTCTCCATCCCTGCTGGGTTGGGTGTTGAACTAGCAACTTGCCCTTGTAAAAACATAGACAAAAACGTCAAAGTTGTCACCCGATGTGCCACAACAACAATAACTTAGCCTGGGAATTTAGCACAGAAAGATGCTCTTTGGTCCACAGTTTATATTGACTTGCAAGCACCCATTACGTTAATCCCATTTAATACTCTCCCAATTCCCATCAATCTCCTACCACACACTTACCTACTAGCGGTAATTCACAGTGGCCAATTAACAGGACATTTCTAGGATGTGGAAGGAGACACTGGCGCACTCATAATGAGAACATGATAATGTTGGAGATCAGGATCGAACCTGGGTTGCTGTCCAGCCAAACAGCCATTCTACTGGCTGTGCCACTTTGTCATTCCCCATTGTTGAGGAATGAATGGAAGGCTTGTATTTATGAAACATACTAATGACCGTTAATCCAATGAAGTATTTCTGAAGTAGCTGCAGGCACTGTAGCAATGTAGAAAACATAACAGCTAATTTTCACCAGTAAAGTTCACACTATCACCTCTCTCAGTGATTCGATTAAGGAACAAAGATTGGCTGCATTCTTGCTGATGTTTAAGATGACAATTAAAACTGCAGAACACAGGAACAGGCCTTTCTGCCCACGATGTCTATGCTGACCATAATGCCAGCTTAAAAAAACCGTATCTGCCTGCACATGATCCATATCCCTCATTTGCTAGGTTTACATGCCTATCTAACTGCCTCTTAAACACCCCTACTGTGTCTGCATTTCAGAATTCTACTGTGTGGAAAAACTTATCCTTCATATCTCCTTTAAACTTTTCCCCTATTAAATTTTGGGAGGCAGGGTGGATATACGTCTCTACCAAAGAAGGTGTAAGCAGCTCCTTCCCTCTGCTAGCCTGTAGGTCACCCTTGGGCAAGGTGTAGCACCTGTTAAACCCCACCCCTCCCTCCATGATCAAGGTCATATGAAGCCATGGGAGTAGGCAGCTTTTGGTCATACGAGCAGCTGGTGCATATCACAAGTCCTAGTTACGCACCCTCTGACATCAGGCAGACAATTTCAGAAGAACATTGATATTGGCTAGGGACACCCATCTTTGTAAAGACACTGCCCCAAAGAAGGCAATGGCAAACCATTTCTGCTGAAACAATTGGCAAGAGCAATCATGGTCATGGTCATGAAAGACCATGGTTGCCATGTTATATAACATGACAGATAACAATAACGCCTATCATTTTAAAGCAATGTTAAATAGTGTTTGATATTTCTACTCTGGGTATAAGCTTTTTTCTTCCTATCTCAGCCTCTCCTAATTTCATAAAAAATTATCAGGTCTCTGATACTACAGGGAAATCAACCCAAATTTGACAAACCTCTCCCGATACTTAACACCCTGTAATTCAAACAACATCCTGGCGAATCTCGCCTGCACCCTATCCAAAGTCTCCACATCCTTTCTGTAATAGGGTGACTAGAATTGCACAGATTGCTCTAAATGCGGCCAAACCAAAGTTTTATATAGGTGGAATGTAATTTTCTTCTTAATGCTCAATTCCGCTCAGTTTTATGACCAGTGAGGATAATCTACCCATGTGCCTTCCTGACTACCCTATCTACTTGTGCTGCCACATTCAGGGAGCTGTGGACTTCCATCCTAAAATGCCTCTGTACACCTGTGCTCCTAAGGCTTCAGCCATTCACTGCATAATTTCCATTTCCCCCGATATTTGACCTCTCAAGGTGCTACAGTTTATGCTCGCTCAGATTAGCCTTCATCTGCCATTCCTCTGTGCAATTTATCCATGCCCTGTTGTACCCTTTGTTGGCCTTCTTCACTATCCATGACTCCACCAATTTGTGTGTGTAATGTCCTGGTTCATATATTTTTATTGTTATGTTGTCTGTATTTCATTTTGTGCTGTTCTCTGGAAGCTGCTTATTTGGGTTACTGTCGAAGATAAGAGATAAGAGAATCGTGTGCCATCCAATTAAGATGGCTGGATTAAGGGGAGGTTTCTCGGGTGGGGGACACTAAGGTTGGGCTTGGGGATTTTGTTTAGGAGATGAAGAGAGAAAACGCAGGAGAGAAGAGGTTGTAGGATTCGACCCGGAGCATGGCCATGATTTGTCGAAGCCCGGGTGAGATCGAAGGAGAAACCGTAAGCTCCAACTTGTGCACATTAGACCGTTTCACTAAATTGGGACCTTTTCTTTTTTTGCTTTTTCTTTACTAACCCCCTAGTCAAATTAAGAATTATGAAGTTAATCTTTTAATTGTATGCGTGTACTGTCCGTTATTTCGCGACACATATTTTTAACAGGGTAACGAATCACGCCGCATCCACACAAACAGGAGGTTTTGGGGTGGGCTCGCACCTCAATCTCACACGTTTGGCGGGACCGGAGATTGTTTTCCTGTTACGTACCCCGTAACTGGGTTGCCAAACCAGCAGAAATGGACCACTTAGTTGGAGTCTGGATTACTGGAACTAAGAAAGTTTTATTAAAGAAATAAGTAACACAGTACTCTAATCGTAAGGATATAAATGCAACAGGTTAGCAATGATAAAACACACATGTACACAGAACTAGGATAATAGGAATCAATCAAGCTGTATCGCAGCCTAGGGGTAAAATGATCAGTCTCAAGTGACGCAGAGTTCAGCTGAGTACAGTTCATAGTAATCGCTGTTGTGCCGTTGGAGAGAGAGAGAGCGAATGCAAATTTCGATTCAACAGACCTTTGATGTTCCCCGCAGTTAGCTTTCGGGCGAGCCCTTTTAATGTCTCTGGAGGTCACCGACTGTGACCCCTCCATTCCAGATACGATTGTTCTTCTGGGGTGAACCCGGCACCCAGGCAAGGGCAGACACACACACCAGGTTCCCGCCAATCGTACCTTTTCACCCTGTGCGTCTATGGTCGGTCCCGCGATCAGACCTCCAAAACTCTCACCAACTTGTGGGGGGGACACACCGCACTTCCAGGGTCTCGTTATCTCATGATCTGACTTGTCTGACTTGCCTTAGCGAACCTGTTCCTTTTATCTCCCTGCTGGGGTATCGCCGGTCCATCAAACTTCAAACAGTTCAGGTTCAAAGTAACCGAGTCAATACTCGGAACTGTGTCTCTTTTCGTTAATCTCTCTCCTCTCTCATTAACATTTTGACCGCTTCCCCCTTTGTCTCTCTTATCTCTCTCATCAGCATTAATCTTCTGATAACTTGGTCTTTCGTCACATTCCCTAGACTTATGCAGCCGACGAACCAGTGTGCTTCATGTGTAATCTGCATTTTTTTGTTCCAACAACAGATATCTAGGAACACCATTGGCCACAGCCATCCAGTCAGGTTAGCATTCCACCACTACCCTTTACCCCGTACTGCAGATGTTTAATATGAGAGATCTGTAGGAGCCTCAAATTAACATCTCAAAAATGATGTTGAGCTCCACTGAGGAACCAAGCTCAGGTTCCTGAAGTGGGACTTGAACCCTCAACTTTCTGAATTGAAGCACGAAAGTTGAGCTGGAGACATCAAAAACAAAGTTTAAACTATAAAAGTACCTCCTGCATTGAAAGTTTTGGTGATGCCTGGTGTTAGAATATTTCTCTTCTGTAATGTCTCCAGTTGTTCAGTCACCAGTGACAACTTATGATCTCCATCTCCATCTGTATGTAATGAGTATATGAAGAAGGATCTATAGGGCAGTAACAGGAATAGATACCCAGAGCCTTAAAACTGTTCTGTCACTTAATAATGGCTGGTCTGATTGTGACCTTAATCCCTGTCTACGGCTGGTAATCTTTCACCTCAAGAATTTATGCATCCCTGTCTTTGAAATGCTTGAAGAATCTGGTTCCACCACGCTTTGAGGAAGCGAGATCCATAGACTCATAACCCTCTGAGAGAACAAAAAACAGCGTATCTTTGTTTTAAATGAGAAACCTCTTTAAGCAGTCACCACTAGTACTAGATCTCTCTGAAGAGGAAACATCTTCTCCAAATCCACCTGTCAGCTCTTATTTTTCAATAAAAATCCTCTCACTCTTCTAATCACTAATGGATACAAGCCGAGCCTGTCCAATCCTTCATGATAAGGCAAAATGTCCACTTCAGGTATCAGTCAGGTAAAACTTTTCTGAACTGATTCCAATCCCTCCATCATCTGTTGCTGCCATTAATATTTGATCACTTTGATCACATCATTGAGTTGTTTGGAGAAACAGGGATTCAGTGTAGTGGGATTGGCTGGACTTGTGTTCCACTGTTTTGTCGACCTATCTTTTACCTCAAAATAAACCCTGCTGAGTCAGAGGTTCATTAATACTGCTGAAATTCATGAAGCCTCCCTGCCACTGAGGTGGTGCCTCAACAAGGTCCCTGTGTTCCAATAATCTCCCTCTCCCTCAGTGTTGTCAGAGGATGATATGAAAGTTCTGGGTCTGTGATTTATGGATTGGACTGTAGTTCACTTGTCTCTTTCAGTTTTACGTTTTATATTCTGTGATTTTGCCTGCTCTTTCTTGCTGCTGTTTGCGTGACTTGTTTGTCTTTTTGCGTGTGGTAGGTTTCTGTTGCCGTTTACACGACTTTTTTTTTGCACGTGTGTGGGGGAGGGGGGAGACGCAATGTTTTTCTTCGAACAGCTTCCATGGTTTTCTTTGTTTCATGGCTGTCTGGAGAAGATGAATTTCAGAGTTGTATACATAGAACATAGAATATTACAGCACAGTACAGGCCCTTTGGCCCACAATGATGTGCCGACCCTCAAACCTTGCCTCCCATATAAGCCCCCACCTTAGATTCCTCCATATACCTGTCTAGTAGTCTCTTAAACCTCACTAGTGTATCTGCCTCCACCACTGACTCAGGCAGTGCATTCCACGCACCAACCACTCTCTGAGTAAAAAACCTTCCTCTAATATCCCCCTTGAACTTCCCACCCCTTACTTTAAAGCCATGTCCTCTTGTATTGAGCAGCAATGCCCTGAGGAAGAGGTGCTGGTTATCCACTCTATCTATTCCTTTTATTATCTTGTACTCCTCTATCATGTCTCCTCTCATCCTCTTTCTCTCCAAAGAGTAAAGCCCTAGCTCCCTCAATCTCTGATCATAATGCATACTCTCTAAACCAGGCCGCATCCTGGTAAATCTCCTCTGTACCCTTTCCAATGCTTCCACATCCTTCCTATAGTGAGGTGACCAGAACTGGACACAATACTCCAAGTGTGGCCTAACCAGAGTTTTATAGAGCTGCATCATTACATTGCGACTCTTCAACTCTATCCCTCGACTTATGAAAGCTAACACCCCATAAGCTTTCTTAACTACCCTATCCACCTGTGAGGCAACTTTCAGGGATCTGTGGACATGTACCCCGAGATCCCTCTGCTCCTCCACACTACCAAGTATCCTGCCATTTACTTTGTACTCTGCCTTGGAGTTTGTCCTTCCAAAGTGTACCACCTCACATTTCTCCGGGTTGAACTCCATCTGCCACTTCTCAGCCCACTTCTGCATCCTATCAATGTCTCTCTGCAATCTTTGACAATCCTCTACACTATCTACAACACCACCAACCTTTGTGTCATCTGCAAACTTGCCAACCCACCCTTCTACCCCAACATCCAGGTCGTTAATAAAAACCACGAAAAGTAGAGGTCCCAGAACAGATCCTTGTGGGACACCACTAGTCACAATCCTCCAATCTGAATGTACTCCCTCCACCACCACTATCTGCCTTCTGCAGGCAAGCCAATTCTGAATCCACCTGGCCAAACTTCCCTGGATCCCATGCCTTCTAACTTTCTGAATAAGCCTACCGTGTGGAACCTTGCCAAATGCCTTACTAAAATCCATATAGATCACATCCACTGCACTACCCTCATCTATATGCCTGGTCATCTCCTCAAAGAACTCTATCAAGGCTTGTTAGACACGATCTGCCCTTCAGAAAGCCATGCTGACTGTCCCTGATCAGACCATGATTCTCTAAATGCCTATAGATCCTATCTCTAAGAATCTTTTCCAATAGCTTTCCCACCACAGATGTAAGGCTCATTGGTCTATAATTACCCGGACTATCCCTACTACTTTTTTTGAACAAGGGGACAACATTCGCCTCCCTCCAATCCTCTGGTACCATTCCCGTGGACAACGAGGACTTAAAGATCCTAGTCAGAGGCTCAGCAATCTCTTTTCTCGCCTCGTGGAGCAGCCTGGGGAATATTCCGTCAGACCCCGGGGACTTATCTGTCCTCATGTATTTTAACAACTCTAACACCTCCTCTCCCTTAATATCAGCATGCTCCAGAACATCAACCTCACTCATATTGTCCTCACCATCATCAAGTTCCCTCTCATTGGTGAATACCGAAGAGAAGTATTCATTGAGGACCTCGCTCACTTCCACAGCCTCCAGGCACATCTTCCCACCTTTATCTCTAATCGGTCCTACCTTCACTCCTGTCATCCTTTTTTTCTTCACATAATTGAAGAATGCCTTGGGGTTTTCCTTTACCCTACTCACCAAGGCCTTCTCATGCCCCCTTCTTGCTCTTCTCAGCCCCTTCTTAAGCTCCTTTCTTGCTTCCCTATATTCCTCAATAGACCCAGCTGATCCTTGCCTCCTAAACCTCATGTATGCTGCCTTCTTCCTCCTGACTAGATTTTCCACCTCACTTGTCACCCATGGTTCCTTCACCCTACCATTTTTTATCTTCCTCACCGGGATAAATTTATCCCTTACATCCCTCAAGAGATCTCTAAACATCGACCACATGTCCATAGTACGTTTCCCTGCAAAAACATCATCCCAATTCACACCCACAAGTTCTAGCCTTATAGCCTCATAATTTGCTTTTCCCCAATTAAAAATTTTCCTGTCCTCTTTGATTCTATCCTTTTCCATGATAATTATAAAGGCCAGGGAGCAGTGGTCACTGTCCCCCAGATGCTCACCCACTGAGAGATCTGTGACCTGACCCGGTTCATTACCTAATACTAGATCTACTATGGCATTCCACCTGGTCAGCTTGTCCACATACTGTGACAGGAACCCATCCTGGACACACTTAACAAATTCTGCCCCCATCTAAACCCTTGGAACTAATCAGGTGCCAATCAATATTAGGGAAGTTAAAGTCACCCATGATAACAACACTGTTATTTTTGCACCTTTCCAAAATTTGCCTCCCAATCTGCTCCTCTGTAGCTCTGCTGCTACCAGAGGGCCTATAGAATACTCCCAATAGAGTAACTGCTCCCTTCCTGTTCCTGACTTCCACCCATACTGACTCAAAAGAGGATTCTGCTACATTACCCACCCTTTCTGTAGCTGTAATAGTATCCCTGACCAGTAATGCCACCCCTCCTCCCCTTTTTCCGCCCTCTCTATCCACTTTAAAGCACTGAAATCCAGAAATATAGAGAATCCATTCCTGCCCTGGTGCCAGCCAAGTCTCTGTAATGGCCACTACATCATAATTCCATGTATGTATCCAAGCTCTCAGTTCATCAGCTTTGTTCCTGATGCTTCTTGCATTGAGGTACACACATTTCAGCCCTTCTACTTTACTGTCTTTACACAGTTTATTCTGCTTCTCTTTCCTGCACGCATACTTCAGTAATAAATGTATCTTGAACCTTGAACCGTGAACCTTGAACCTTGAAGAGAGCATCCATCATTAAAGACCCTCACTGTCCGATTCTGAATGGTTTCAAGATGGCAAAGCCAATGGGTTGTAAAACAGCTCTTCCTGAAACACTAATCAACTGCGTAATCCCAATAGTACAAATCAAATTGAGCAGTGTTCCCTGTTTCCTCATGCCTCCCCACTCCAAGTCTCCATTCAGAACTCAAATATCATTTGTGACTGAAGATCTCCAACCCTTCAGTTTAACTAAAAAAATAAACTGCTCCCTCCCTGATCAATATCTATTGCTTAACCAAAATAAGTTTGGTTAATGAATGTGAGCACTTTCTTTTCAATCCATGATTCAGGATCTGGGAATTGTTGGCAAGGTCTGCATTTTCTGCCCACTTAAAGGTCCTTTTGAAGTCAAAATTGAGGCATAAAACTTATGATTGTTTTATTAAGTGTTACAAGAACAAGAAAGAGGAGCCTAGAGAATAAAGTTGTGGTAGAAGTAGTCATTGTCATCTCATATCTAGACTAGAGATAACAAAATTCCATCGATAACAATTAACCTATAAAATAGGCAGGTATAATTGACACGGTTTGTGGTTGGATTCTGCAGTTCATTTTGATATGTGTTTCTGGTTTCTGATTGTTCTTTTTTTATAGCTATTTTGTGCGATTTTGATGGGGTGGACTGGCCTGCAATCAACGAATGACACAGGGCTAAATTGAACTGAATTGAACTAACCTAAATAGTCCTGGACTGTTTCAATGACTCTGTGGTTTTGATGTTTTACATTTTGTGTATTTTTCGTACATTTCTGGCCACTTGCACAACTTGTTCCTCTTTTTTGTGCATTGGCTGTTTGATGTTTTCTTTGAACAGGTTCCATGGTGTTTCTTTCTTTCATGGCTGTCTTCAGGAAGATGAATCTCTGGGTTGTGTACTTTGAACCTTTGAATATACAAATACAAGCAAGCATAAGAAAGTTAAACTACAAGAAGATAACAATTCTACATCCCTTTCCAAAACCCTTGAGAAGTGATGATGAGCTGCCACCTTGAGATACTTAGTCTTTCTGGTGAAGGTGCTGTTAGGATGGGTGTTCCAGTGTTTCAACCCAGCATTTCTAATCAGGATGGTGTGTGACCTGGTGGGCGTGCTCTTGTGTGCTTACCGTCCCTTGTTCTTTGTGGTGGACACATGATTAAACTGGAACTGAGCTGAACTGAATACGTCAGGAATCTTTTGATTTTGTGTTTTATATTCAGTGTGTTTTACTAGTTTTTTTTTGCCTTTTGAGTGATTTGTTTTTTTTCACATGGGGGAGGAGGTTGATGTTTTCTTTGAACATTTTCCATGGTTTTCTTTGCTTCATGGCTGTCTTTCAGAAGATGAATCTCTGGGTTGTATACTGCATACATACTTTGATAATAAATGCTTGGAATTCGAACTTGAACGACTGCAATTCATTTAGTATATGGTGCGCGTTGCACTCCCTGTGCACAAGTGCTGGAGGGACCAGATCAGGGAGTAAACTTCAGAAACGAGAATGACAGCGATTGAAGGAATGGCCACTGACAGGGAAACAATTAAAATGAGAGATGATCGAGAGACCGTAACTGGATGTGCAGTACAATCCCGAGAGACTGGAATCAGATTCAGATACCACTGACATATGTTATGAAATTTGTTGTTTTGTGGCAGCAGAGCAGAGAAAGGCATAAAAACTGCCAGAAGTAATTTTTAAAAAGTACATTTTGTTTTACAATAAAGCATGATGAAACAGAGACAAAAGATGTATAATGAAGCAGTGTTCTTGGGTTCATGGACCATTCAGAAATCTGACGGTATGGGGACGAAGCTGTTCCTAAAATGTTGAGTGTTGGTTTTCAGGCTCCTGTATACCTCCCTGATGATAATAATGAGAAGAGGCAATGGCCCAAATGGTGAGGATCCTTCATGATGGATGCTGCCTTCTTGAGGTACTGCCTCGTAAAGATATCAGCAGTTAAGTAAGTAGTGCAAAATAGAAATAAAAAAACTAGTGAGGTAGTGTTCATGGGTTCAATGTCCATTCTGAAATCGGATGGCAGAGGAGAAGAAGCTGTTTCAGAATCGTTGAGTGTGTTCCCCTTCAGGCTTCTGTACCTCCTTCCTGATGGCAACAATGAAAACAAGGCATATCCTGAGTGATGGGGGTCCCTTAATGATGGATGCCAGCTTTTTGATGCTTCGCTCCTTAAAGATGTCTTGGACAATATGGAGGCTAGTGCCATTGATGGAGCTGATTAAGTTTAAAACTCTCTGTAGCTAATCTCGATCCTGTGCAATATTCCCTCTCTCACCCCATACCAGACGGTGATACAGCCAGTTAGAATGCTGTCCATGGTACAAATGTAGAAAGTTGCCAGTGTCACTGTTATTGTCTGCTTCTTGCCTGCTGTAGTTCAGGTGTTTCCAAAATGGAAAAGACCACCAAATCACTGAGAACAAAGTGGTGTCCGACTATCCATGAATGAAATGAGAAAAGCTGCAGAACACTCAGCAGGTGAAGGCCAGGCAGCTTTTGTGCAAAGAGAAATATTTGACATTTCATACAACAAAGCTGAAACATTATCCGTTTCTCTTTCCACTGATGTTAACTGGATATTTCCAGTAATTGTTCATTGGCAATTGGTTCATTATTGCCACATTACCGAGATACAGTGAAAAACAGTTTTGCATACCATCCATTCAGATTTTTTCAAAATATAAGTATATTGAGGAAGTACATGGGTAAATCCACAAGACCATAAGATATTGGAACAGAATTAGGCCATTTGGCCCATTGAATCTGCCCTGCCATTTCATTGTCCCTCTCAGCCCCAATCATCTGCCTTCTCCCTGTATTCTTTCATGCCCTATCTATCAACTTCTGCCTTAAATGTACCCAGTGCCTTGGCCTCCACAGCCGCCTGTGGTGATGAATTCCACAGATTCACCACCCTCTGGCTAAAGAAATTCCTCCTCATCGCCATTCTAAAAGGGCAATCCTCTATTCTGAGGCTGTGTCTTGTGGTCTTAGACTCCCGCACCACAGGAACTATCCTCTCCACATCCACTCTGTCGAGTTACAGAGAAAGTTGCAGTGCAGGTAGGCAAAAGGTGCAGGTTTCATGGTGAGGTAGACTGTGTGTTCAAGAGTTTATTGTTTAAGAGGTTATACAATACTCTTATAACAGTATGGTAGAATCTGTCCTTAAGCTGATGGTCTGTGTTTTCAATCTGTTTTTGATCTCCTGCCTAATAGAGGAGAGAGGGAGAGTAGAAAATATCCAGCATGAGTGAGGACTTTGAATATGCTGGTTGCTTTACTGAGGCAGCTAGATGTGTAGTCAGAGTCCATGGAGGAGAGGCTAGTTTCTATGATGTGATGAGTTTTGTCTATAACTCCTGTTTCTTGTGGTTTTGGGCAGAGCAGTTGCCATATCAATCCTTGATGCATCTGTATGTAGGGAGCTCAGGTTTTACTCTTTGGAGAGAAGGAGGATGAGAGGAGACATGATAGAGGTGTACAACATAATAAGAGGAATAGATAGAGTGGATAGCCAGTGCCTCTTCCCCAGGGCACCACTGCTCAATACAAGAGGACATGGCTTTAAGGTAAGGGGTGGGAAGTTCAAGGGGGATATTAGAGGAAGGTTTTTTACTCAGAGAGTGGTTGGTGCGTGGAATGCACTGCCTGAGTCAGTGGTGGAGACAGATACACTAGTGAAGTTTATGAGACTACTGGACAGGTATATGGAGGAATTTAAGGTGGGGGCTTATATGGGAGGCAGTGTTTGAGGGTCGGCACAACATTGTGGGCTGAAGGGTCTGTACTGTGCTGTACTATTCTATGTTCTATGTATAGGACTCTTTCTATGGTGTGTTACTACCTGTTACATCACTGGCATTCAGGGAAGCAATGAAGGTCTTCCATCCCTGGCAGTGTTCAGGGCTTCCTTCATCATATCAGTAGCCTCCTCTCGGTTTTCACTGCTGCCCGTCACGCAGGTCTTGGGTGGAGAGTCAGGAATACCATCACACCCAGAAGTAGAAGGATTCCCCATTGCTGTTTCAGTAACAATTTTGTTTTACCAGTCAGCAGTGAGCTGAACCCCGGAACCTGGAAGACTGGTGGACCACTCTTGGTCTGGCCTCTTACCCTTTGACCTATTTGGCATGGATGACCCCCACCAAGAGCCGAAGCACAAGGCCCTGACCCCAGCCAACATAGCTCTTTGGGTCACTGAGGCACGCAAGCCTCCAACCCACAACAAGGTTTGGAGGCTTCCTATCGGTGCACCTATAAAAAATGATGAAAGGCACAGGGACATGCTAAACTTCATTAGTCACTGTCTGAACTTAAAGCAGATCTCCAGTATCTGCAATGTTTTAAATTATCATGCCTCTTGTGCTTTCTGAAATGGAGGGGTTAATTATTAATTCACTGGAACACGTCAGAGAACACATTCTGGTTCCACGGCAACATTACTTTATAATAAAACCCTATTGCTCCAGCCAACATCGAGAAGAAATGAATCTCCAGCAGTAACATGGCCGTATTCCACAATGTCAAAATAAGTATATTTCTGGAGCAGAATCTGCCTGTCAGTAGGCATTATTAGCAGAGCGGTAGATAGCAGTCTCACTGTTTATTATTCAGAAGGCATTCAAAACAACGGCAAACATTTGCTCCCCCCCCCCCCTTCAACCCACAGTGCTACAGCTCTCTCTGATACTCTTCCTCCCATGCGGCCGTGGGTCTGAATTTGTTTTATTAGTTCGGCCAGACCTTTCAGCTCATACCTCCCGAGATTAAAATTGAACTGTGGAGGCAAAGCTCCAAGAAGCATTCCATTAACTTCCCAGTGAGAGCTTTGAAAAAAGTGCCTCGTGCTTGAGTGCAGGAGCTGAGCTGCGAATGTTGCGTGAAAGGTCCCTCACAGAGCCACACTGCTTATGTGACTGGGCCAGTCATTCAGAGGTCAGGACTGAGATTCATGAGTTTAAATCCCATAGAGAACTTGAATTAAATTTCAAAGTGTTTGGAAGTTAAATGCTAGCGTCAGTCAAAGTGGTCCTAAAACTCTCAAGTTGTTGCAAACGTTCTATTTGTTGAGCATCGGCTCCTACGGACTGTTGCACTGTCAGAGGTGATGTCTTTCAGACCAGAACCGGATTTATTTATCACATGTTCACCTAAGCAAGCCACTTGCCTGCATTTGGCCTGGATCCCTCCAATCCTTTCCTATCCACATAATTATATAATTGTGCAGACGAACCAACCCTCCTCTGCGAATACATGGCTCCTCTGTAGAGAGAGTTAAGTGTACCATGTTCTTGGGATGACCTCACCTGGTCCCTTAATATCACCTCCCTGAACAAGAAGGCACACTTCCTGAGAAGATTGAGGTAAGCAAGGCCCCACATCATCTTAACTGCATTTTACAGGAGCACCATTGAGAGCAACCTGACAAGTTGCATCTCCATCTGCTGTGAGGGCAGCCGAGCATCAGATCAGAAGTCCCTAAAGAGGATTGTGAGAATGGCTGAGAAATCATTGGGATCTCCCTCCTATCCATCGGAGACACTAATCAGGAGTGCAGTGTACGCAGGAACCCACCCATCCATCCAGCATCCTGTTTGACTTTCTACTGTCAGGCAGGAGACTACGAGGCATAAAAACAAGAATGGTCAGGATGAGAAACCTTTTCTTCCCCCAGGCCATTAGGCTTCTGAACTCCCGGCCACATTACATTGGAATTGTCACAGGTTACTCTGTTCCCATAGAGTATTTAACATTAATGCACTTTAGATTGTTATTTATGTGTCTTTCATCTGCAGATTTTATCATTTCCTTTATAAGTTTTTATAAGTTTCATGTGTTATGTGTACTACTGTGCTTTACACTCTGGTTCAGAGAATTGTTGTCTCGTTTCTATATACATTATATGGTTATATATGTTATATACATGTATGTAGTTAAATGACAATAAACTTGACTTGACTTTCCCCTTCCTTTTCAGTTCTGAAGAAGGGTCTCAGCACCAAACGTCGACTGTTTATTTATTTCCATAGGTGAAATAGAATATTCATTTTTATTGACCAATGTTGAAAAGAAGACAAACTGTCCAAATACAACAAAAATAAAAAATAAATAATACTGAGAACATGCACTGTAGAATCCTTGAAGGTGAGTCCATAGGTTGGGGAATCAGTTCAGAGTTGAGGTGAGTGAAGTCATCCACGCTGATTCAGGAGTTTGATGCTTAAAAGGTAATAACTGTTCCTGAACCTGCTGGTACGGGTCCTAAGCTCCTGGGCCTCCTTCCTGATACAACATGAAGAAGAGAGCTTGGCCTGTATAGTGGGGGTCCTTGATAATGGACTCAGACCCTTCAATGTCTGCAATGTTCCTCTAAGATGGTGGGGGTCTTCAGAGCATGGAAAAAGGCTATTCTGCCTAATATATCTATGCCGACTCTCTTCCAGACTGATTCCACACTGCTCACTGGCTGGTTTTCGTAGATTTCCAGATTTTCCCTTCACATTCAACTCCCTCTTGAAGGCCACAATGAAACCTGCCTTCACTACATCTGCAGCCCGTACATTCCAGGTTCCATCCACATGCTGCGTATGGACATCTCATCTCCGAGGGTTCAGCATCAAACTGAGCTAAATGGGAAGCCCCTCAGCCAGAGCCTGGTGGCTATCATTGAATTCAACACCATTGAGGGCTGCAGAGCCCTTCTACTTGGGTGAATTTAAGGCAGAGATTGATAGCATCTTGATTAATAAAGAGATTAAGGATTACAAAGAGAAGGCAGAAAAATGGGGTTGAAATACCCTATCTTTTCCTACCATAGTTTACATACCTCTGTCATGTTGTGTCTCACCTTCTCTCCTTTTAGGGCAGCAGTTCCCAACCTTTTTATGATATGGAGCCTTATCATTAACCAAGGGGTCCATGGACCCCAGGTTAGTAACCTCTGCTCCAGGGAAACAAGGCTTCTCTCCAAATATTCCGTCCTCCATTCCAGCCAACATCTACCTGCTCCCCAACTTAATCATACCCATCCTATATCATGGCAATCGGAACTTCACACAAGACTCCAAGTGCGGCCTAACCAATCTTCTGTATAACTGTAATGTGATGTCCGACTCTATGCTCAGTCAATGAAGCAACCATTCCCCACAACCCTGTCAACCTGTGTTCCAGTTTTCATGGAACTATGTATCAGCTACTCGTGGTCTTTCCGTTCAACAGCAATCCCCAGCCATTCACCATGATGCACAGTGGAGAGCATCCTAACATGTTACATCAGGGGTGTGGTACGGAAACTGCACTGTGGCAGACAGGAGGGCTATAAAACAAGTGGTTAAAACTGCCCAACGCATCGCTGGCACCGCCTACCTGCCATCAAGGAAATATATATACAGAAAGATGCTGAGAAAGGCCAGCAATATCATGAATGATCTCACCTACCCTGTTTATGGATTGTTGGTTCCACTCTCATCAGGGAAAACTCTACACAGTATCTATGCCAGAACCAGTAGACTTATAAACAATTACGTCACTCAAGCCATCATGCCAATCAACGCATCCACCCATTAATCTACACCACCATGACAACATACATGGCACCTAGCATCGCTATCGGTATAAGTTCTCAGTCTTGTACGTAACACTTACTTGTACATTGCATTTTACAGGTTTGCTTTGATACTTACACTCAAGGGCCAGGTACAGGAGTACAGGAGTGGATTTTAGACCCAGTAGCAACGAAAGGGGAGTAATGTATTTTTAGGTCAGACGGGGCATGAATAGGAAGCAACTCCCTTTCAACACATTTAGATTCATTTAGGCAAAAAGAGCATACAAAGTGAGCAAAGCACAAAGGTAATAAATTGCAAATGTTTACCAACACAGAATAGCCCCATCCAGGTCCACCCAGCAACTCCTGATTTAATCCTAGCCTGATCACGGGACAATTTACAATGACCAATTAACTTACCAACCGATATGCCTTTGGACTGTGGGAGGAAATCCACAGGGTCACAGGGAGAACGTACAGACTCCTTACAGACAGTGGCACGAAATGACTGCGGATCACTGTACTGTAAAGTGTTGTGCTAGCCACTAAGCTACCGTACAAAAGCAGGTTTCTCTGCAAGTGTGCTACATCATTGTGTGGTGGTTAGTATTGTGTCACAAATGGAGGATGCCTTCTCTAAAGCTCTACATAGACATGCTCTAATTCGTTGAATGTACTCTTTGACATCTTTACAACTCCAAGTCTGTCATACACAGCAAGTCCACAAACAAGAAACCAGTTTGTTCGTGTTGAAACTCCCAATTTTCAGTGCGATGTGTAATATCCAAAAGTAAAAGCACTTAGCCACTTGGTGATTTAATGAGCCAATATGTAGCTGTCAACTCAGGAATTAGACCTTACATAACTCCTCCATGACCAGAGTATATAATTATCTCTCGGTTATCAATGAAATGGAAGGAGAAATAAAAAGAGAGTGACACAGAAGATAATGACGTCTACCTCAAGAATACAAATTTGTTCTACAAGTTAATTTGTCACTTTTATTCAGAAAGTGCAATTACTCAAATATGTTTTTTAGCTTTCATTGAAGGAGTGTATGTCTCTGGTCCCGTCTTACTCTGCGTGCATTTTCATATGCATAATCAAATGGTACATCAGTTGCTGTTTTTGAAACCTCCTGTGTCCAAGTTCATAGACACAGGCAACTCTGCAGATGCTGGAAATCTAAAGCCACACACACAAAATGCTGGAGGAATGCAGCAAGTCAGGCAGCATCCATAGAGAAGAATAAACAATCGATGTTTCATTGCCTGAAAGTTCAATGTTCAATGTACGTTTATCATCAAAGTATGTAGATTGACGAATTGGCATATAGGACAGAGATTGCAAATCTGGTTGAGTAGTGCCACGACAACAGCCTCTCAGCTAATATCAGCAAAACCAAGAGCTAATTATCGACTACAGGAGGAAGAAGCTGGAGGTCCTTGAGCCAGTCCTCGTCAGGAGAATGGAGGTGGAGGTTGAAATTCCTCAACTCGAGAGATTCTGTTGATGCTGGAAATCCAGAGCAACACACGCAAAATGTAGGAAGAACTCAGCGAGTCAGGCAGCATCTGTGGAAGGGAATTAACAGTCAACATTTCAGCCCGTAACCCCTCATCAGTGCTGATTAAAGATCTCAACTTGAAATGTCAACTACTAATTCTCCTCCATAGATGCTGTGTGCCTCCAGTATTTTGTGCACACGTGTCAAAGGGCCTTGGCGAGTCTCTACCTGAACTATTGTGTATAATTTTGTGTAAGAAAGAATGAGATTGTCAAAGATGGGGTGCAGTGAAGAAGGGTTAGCAGATTTGTCATATAATTAGAGACAGAGAAGACTGAAACTGTATTCTCTGGGATTTAAACAATCTCATCAGAACTTAAAATGATTGGAAGACTAGAAGCAGGCAGGATATACTGACGTGGCTGAGGAGTGAAGGACCTGTCTGAGAGTAAGAGGTAAATCACTTGGACTGTCAGAGGCTAAGGGGTGATCATACAGAGGTTTATAAAATTATGAGGGATATAGATAGGGCAGATATTCAGAAACTTTTGCCCAGAGCAAGGGAGCCTAGAACTAAAAGATGAAGGTTTATCGTGAGAAGGGAGATGCGAAGGGTAAATTTTTCTCACAGTGGGTGGTAGCTATCTGGGGTGAGTTGCCAGAAGAGATGTTAGAGGCAGATACATTGACAACATTTAAAAGGCATTTTGCTGGGTTAGATAGGAAAGGCACAGAACCATGCAGAACTAAATGTGTCAAATGGGATTAGCATAGATAAGCATCACAGTTGGCATAGATAAAATGGATGAAAAGGATTCATTTCTGTGGATGATGATTTTAAGACTTGGGGCTGAAAGAGGAGAGAATGGTGCACGTGTGGAATTCTCTTCCCTGGGGGACTGTGGATATTCAATTATCATGTTTATTCAATGCAAAGGATGATAGATTTATGGATATTAAGGGAGTTAAGAGTTAACAGTGCCAAAGTCAGGGAGTCTTGAAGTAGAAAGCAGAAAATTGCTAGATTGGTCAGCAAGTCCGGAGGGCAGATGCCTGGCATTGAGTTTGCAAGAATGGGCCAGAGACTGGAGGATGGAGGTCCAATACCTGAGAGTCCAAGTCCAAGAACTGGAGGCCCAGTGGTGGCTTGTTCTGGGCATGGAGGCCTGCTTGTCTGTGTGTAAGGGGTAGATCGGTAGGAGGGTAGGAAAGGGATTCGGTTTGCTGTTGTTCTGTTGTTTTGTTCTGCAACTGTCTGTGTTGTTCTATGTTGTGTAATGTGCTGTTGTCATGTTGAACTTTCTGGGCATGCTATGCTGGTGCTGGATAGATAGATAGATAGATAGATAGGTAGATAGATAGATATACTTTATTGATCCCGAGGGAAACTGGGTTTCGTTACAGCCGCACCAACCAAGAATAGAGCATAAATACAACAATACAAAAACCACAAACAATCAAACAACAAAATGCAAACTATGCCAGATGGAAATAAGTCCAGGACCAGCCTATTGCCTCAAGGTGTCTGACCCTCCATGGGAGCAGCTGCAAAGTTCGATGACCACAGGCAGGAACAACCTCCTGTGATGCCCAGTGTTGTATCTCAGTGGAATATGGCCAGAGTCCAACAGCAACAAGTTCAATATCCGGCCTACAAACACGTTCCTCGATTGTAATATGAACCAGATTGCACCATCTGTTGTTAACCAGAACAGTAAGCACCCAACTCCTTTTATGCTTACCGCTCTCAGTGCACTTTCAGTCAGCCCGAACGGTCTGGCAGCCGTCCATGGAAAGGTTTTGATCGGGTATGTCCTCGTGCAGCCCCGTTCCAGTAACACATAACACTGCTCTCCCGAAATGTTCTCTGACACCTGGCTAGCACCGTGAACTCGTCCATTTTATTACCCACCGAACTCCTCTTCTCCATAAGTCTCTGTTGTCTCGACCCAGTCCTCTTTCCTCGCCTTTGTGATCCCCTTCTGCATCCTCTGTGTGTTTTCCTCCAGATTTCAGCCAGGGTGTCCGCCGCTCTGCTCGCTAAACCAGCCAGCATAAGCGCAATCAGCTGGTCCCTGGACAATGCGACCATGCTTCTGCCCTGCTAATGAGACATGTCGGAATGTAACTATTTCCAGCGCTAAAAACCCAAATAAAACTCTCTCTACCAGCATGGTTGTTAATGCCAATGACCGATTTTACCGTATGCTTCGATGTACATGTGATAAATAAATCAAAATTTGGATCTGATATGGTGATAGGAGACGCAGGAGATGGCAGATGGTGGAATCTGAAGCAATAATCAGTCTGCAGTAGGAACTCAGTCCCGATGCAGGGTTTCAATCTGAAGTATCGACAATTCCTTTCCTCCCATAGATGCTGCTTGACCCACTGAGTTCTCCCAGCAGACCGCTGTTTCGATATGGAGACAGTAATAGCAGTGTAATTGCTCAATTTGAGTATGATTTTTTTCTACTGGTGTTCCTCAGGTAGCTTCCTTCCCCAGGCTGTGAGACTAATGAATACCCTGTCACCACCGAGGTCTCATCCCTAGGACAGGAAGCTGTTTACCGTTTACCTGTGCTGTGCACTATGCATTTTAAATTATATTTTATTATCTTATTTATGGTAATACTGTAATTTGTTGTATTTGCTGTGTGATATATGTATTGGGAGTGCACACGGCCCAGAGGAACACTGCTTCATTTCGTTGTATGCATGCAAGTCAGATGATAATAAACTTGAACTTCACTTGTCTTGACTTGAAATGTTAGAACATAGAACATAGAAATTTACAGCACATTACAGGCCCTTCAGCCCACAATGTTGTGCTGACCATGTAACCTACCCTAGAACTTCTCTAGCTCATAGCTCTCTATTAGATGCAAGATGAAATGAAGCATTCAAGAAGTTTGGGGGTAACCTTAGTTTTTAAGCCTTGGTATGAGTAGAAGTTAGAATAGGAGGTAGATGCAATAAATCTTGATGCGAGCGTGTAGATAGACAGACGTTGCAGATGTCAATCCAGGGTTGATGTACTCTGGGATGTTTGCGTAGATTCCCTTAATGGAGAACACTTGTGCGTGGAGAGGCTGATGCATGGCCAACCACTGCACCGCTTTTCACCGCTGCAGCCTTCCACCGCCTTCGCTACCATTGTGATGCATCATCATCAGCTCCACTGTTGAGGTCTTGGTTGGATCACTTTTTATCTGGAACCTTCCCACCATGAGTGACCCCACTGGGAGCTAGATTCCAGAAGGCTTCGCTCTTGCGATCTCAGGGACTCACAAGCCTCTCCAGTGTGATAAGGTGACGATCCTTGGAAAGGATATGGAGATGAATGCAACTGAGGAAGCCATGACAGTGTTGGATAGCAGAATTCAGAGGGCCAAATGGCTTACATCCACTTTTATTACATATATTCTTATCACATCATCCAGAATTGAATTAGTCCCAGCATTGAAAGTACTCTATCTTTTACCTTTACAATCTATGAGCAGTCTTGATCATATTGCCTGGTGGGTCAGCTTCAGAGGGCTGAATGGCTTGAATGAAGATTGTTTCTAATGACTCACAACCCTATCTATAGACCATGGACAGCTTTCTCAACCAGACTCAAGGGAAAATGCACAACTGATGAAAATATCTTATGTTTACAAACCATTCCCGCTGTAAAACACCCAAGTGTTCATCAGAGTCCAACTGAGTTTAATTGCACACTGGTCACAATAACTGTTTAGCAAATTATCTGCCCCTGAGAAACTAATTTATTATGCATTCATTGCAATTCCCTAAACATTCATGCATTTCAAAATCTCATATTTTGAAATATATAATTTGCTTCTTTTAATGTTTATGATGTTTCTATTTAAAATGTATGTGTTCCAGTGGTTAGCTTCCTGGATGATGTTTAAAATGATAATTATAACTAGATTTCCTGGATCCAGTATATAAGAAATGTTTGGGCATGAGTTTACTCCTGCTTGGCAATCTACAGTGAGCACTGGAAGATGGGAAATCCAAGGTTGATCACTGGGGGTGCTTGTGAAGAAGTTATTTTGAGGCTACCACCTAGTGCAACCGAGTGCAAATTCTGAAATGCATTGTTCCAAAGTTCAAAGCTATTGTTGTGTATCTCTACCACCCATCCCACAATCTCTTTAACCCACCACTATCAGGAAGGAGGTAAAGGAGCACCAGGACTAGGATTGCCAGATTGGGCAACAGCTTCTTCCCTCAGGCTGCGAGACTAATGAATACCCTGCCACCACTAAGGTCGCATCACTAGGACAGGGAGCTGTTTACTGTACTGTTTATTGTTTACCTGTGCTTTACACCTTGCATGCATGTTAAATTATATTTTATTAACTTACCTGTGGTAAAACTGTATTTTGTTTTATGTACTGTGTATGATATATGTATTATGGGTGCATGTGGTCCAGAGGAACATTGGTTCATTCGGTTGTATTTATGTAAGTCTGATGACAATAAACTTAAAATAGACTTGACTTAAAATGTTAGATTCAAGATGAAGTGAAGCTTCCAAGAAGTTTGGCAGTAACCTTGGCTTTACCTCTCTGAGTCTGTGGTTTGATGTTTTGTATTCTGTATTTTTTACTCACTTTGTGTGATTTGTTCTGTTTTTTTGCTTGTTGTGTGTTTGATATTTTCTTTGAACGGGTTCCATGCTGTTTCTTTGTTTCATGGCTGTCTGGGGGGGAAGTCAAATCTCATCACTGTATACTGCATACGTACTTTGATAATAAATGCACTCTGAATCCTCGAATCTTTGAGTACAGGTTAGAACAGGATGCAGATGCAATAAAGCTTGATGTGAACATGTAGATGGGGGAGGCATGTAGGGTGGTGGCATGAGATTCGGAAGAACTAATAGAAAATACCACAGGTGCTGGATATCTGAAACACAAATGATTAAGTGTCAGAAATACTCAAGAGGTCAAATCAGTGAACTTACATTGGAACTGAGAATGAAGGGACTCGGGCAATCTCCCCCCCAACCAAAATCTTCCCCCCCAACCTCTAAGAAAGCAAAGATGCTGACCTTTGTGATGGTCCAGATGATGTAAAGCTTGCAAACAGTGAGGAAAATGGTGATAGATTTCAAGGACAAGAGGAGAGATAAACAAAACAAGGCTAACCTACAGAATTCAGAAGGAAAATAGCCTGGCAGGAAGAATGGGCCCAAATTAATTAAAAATAAAAGTTTTGCAACACTAACAATTTGTCAAGTTAAAGACTGCATTTCTATTGGCCACTGCTTCAGGTCCATCTGGTAAAATTTCCAAATTAAGAAGTTTGATTTTGAAAATGCATTTTTATTAATAGAATCTAATTAATTTATTTTATTAATTCAAAACATTCACTTTTCTTTGAGCAAAATGTAAAACTTTATTGATAAAGCTCTTCTATTCTGAGTTCGGTCAACTGCCCAGTAGGGTTAATTAGAAAATGATGAACTTCAATCACAATGTGCATACTAAGATCTTACCTAAGGCCCCAGAAACATTGATTGATGTGTGCTGCACTTTTGCAGGAGGCAACCAGCTGCCACTTGGCAAAGACATTGAAAACAAAGCAATACATAAGATTGATGATAGATTTTTACCTGCAGAGAATGCTCTGCTGATGTAGTCTCTAGTACCCCACCTACAAATAATGAAATGAAACAAACATGGGGCTGGTTTGGTATCTTGTTCAGATCAATCATAATTTCCTGCACTTTCCTCGTTTGGTCCAATCTGCCACTTCAATTCATCATTAGCAATCATTTAATAGTTCCATTTAATATCAGAGAATGTATACAATATTCAACCTGAAATTCTCACTCTCCACAGACATTCTCAAAACAGAAGAAAAATCCCCAAAGAATGAATGACAGAAAAAAATGTAGGAAAACCCCCTCCCACGCAAAAGCAACATCAACCGTCGTGCCTCCCTCTCCCCCCACTTATTCTAGCATAAAGCATCAGCATTCCCACCACCCACCATGCAAGCAGCAGCAAAGCCTCTAAAGAGAGTCCATAGTCTACATTACAGTAGGTTTTTGATTGTTTTTCTACCTTGGTTTGTTTCCTCTCTCTCTCATCATCTTCTCCCTCCTCTCCTCCTCTCCTTGGGCTAAAGGTTAAGGCTGTTGCTGCTGCTTGAACCAAGTCTCTCCTCATCAGCCATTCCAGCAGATGTTGGGGATGGGGTTATTTCTTAGAGTGGTACAGCACAGAAACAGACACTTTTGCCCATTGCATCCACGCCAACTATCCAAAACACATTTCTTATTTGATTCTGGAGGAACTCAGCAGAACAGGCAGCGTCTGTGGAGGGAAATGAAGAGTCGACATTTTGAACTGAGAGCCTTCATCGGAGTCCTGATGAAAGGTTGCAGCCTGGAATGCCAGCTGTTTATTTCCCTCTAGTTCAGGGGTTCTTAATCTGGCGTCCGCAGACCCCTTGCTTAATGGTATTGGTCCGTGGAATAGGAAAGGCTGGGAACCTCCGAAGCAGTTGCTGCCTTACTTGATGAGTTCTTCCAGCATTTCATTTTGTGTTGCTCAAGATTTCCATCATCTGTGTCTTTCTGCCGCCTTCTTCTTCTTTCTTTCTTTTCAAATCTTTTTATTGTTATACAGGAAAAATAACATGAGTACATTGAAGTAACAACACTTTACAATGTCTCAAAAAAGACGTTATCTTAAAGATTGAAAAAAAAATTGTGATAACAAAAAAAACCTACTAAGCAGAAAAGTGAAAAAAAAAAACCATTAGGTGTACAACCCCGGAGCCATGCGTCGTACACAAAGCTTCTATAAATAAACATCAAACCGCCAGCAAGAAAAGAGAATATACTGAAAAGTTTACGGTTAGATCGTGGAAAAATTATATCAATTAACTCAAATGATAATAACGAGCAAATAAGCCCCATCTTTTCTCAAAATCAAATAAAGGTTCAAATGTTCCACTTCTAATTTTCTCCAAACTAAGACATAGCATCACTTGAGAGAACCATTGTGACAAAGTGGGAGCTGATGTATCCGTCCACTTCAACAAAATGGCCCTCCTCTTCTATTCTACCCTCTCCCCTATTGAACGCAGATGGATTCCACTGTTCACCATCACCAAGGGCAGTTTACAGTGGCCAATTAATCTATCAAAATGCACACCTTTGGAATGTGAGAGGACACATGAGCACATAGGGAAAATTACCAATTAAAAGGAAAAATTACTAACCAAAGGGAAGATGTGCAAATTCTATACTCACAGCGCTAGTGGTCAAAATTGAACCAAGGTTCAGCGAAGCTGTGAGGCAGCAACTCTACCAGTTGCATCTACTAAAAACACTGAGCGATGACAATAAGAAATAGAGGAGAAATTATCTTCCCACCTAACCCTAAAATTCTGAGGAAAAGAGGAATGAGAAGGAAGCAACAGGAATTCTGCAGATGCTAGAAATTCAAGCAATACACATCAAAGTTGCTGGTTGATGCAGCAGGCCAGGCAGCATCTCTAGGAAGAGGTACAGTCAACATTTCAGGCCGAGACCCTTCGTCAGGCATCAGTGCTGGGCTTTGGAGCGGAAAGTCCCGAGTTCGAATCCAGCCAGCTCCTGTGCATGCTTTCCATCCGTGCTGGGTTGAGTGTCAAGCTTGCAACTCAACCTCGTAAAAAAGAAATTGCCTGCTATAGAAACATCAACAGCAAAAGTTGATGGCCTATGCTCCTTCATGAGTTGAAAGGGAATTTTTCTTCTTCTCTTTCTTTCTTTTAACTTCTTAGATTCATAAAGGGAAACATTGGAGAAACGGGCCTTATTGAGTCTGTTTTATTTACTGCCTATTACGCCACAGGCAATTATGGCACCAATGGAACTCTTCCTTCTCTGGCGGTGTTCAGGACCCGACCAAGTGCCAAAACACGAATCCCTGACTCCAGCCGACATAGCTTTCTGGGTCATTAAGGCATGCAAGTCTCCAAACTGCAACAAGGTTGTGCTCCATTTGGAGGTCATTGAGTCTGTACTGATCATCATCCATCTTCACACTAATCTTGTCATGACAGATTTTATTCTCCTCACATTCCCATCACCTACCCCAAGATTCTGACCTTCGCCTACACACCAGGGGCTATTAACCAACCGATCCACACTTCTTTGGAACGTGGGAAGAAACTGGAGCACTTGGTGGGAATACCATTAAGAAAGTACAAACTCCACACAGGTAGCTCCAGAGATCGAGATTGAATCCAGGTTGTTGGAGTTGTGAGGCAACTGCTCTACTACTGTAATTCTGTGCTCCTCCAAGGGGAATTTGTTTACTGGATCTTCATAATGGAAGTGACTTGCTTCCATTGATTTCAAGTCTAAGTAGAACTTGCAGGCTCTCCCACAAAGATCTTTTTCCTCCAATTCTACTGAAGGGTCTCAGCTCATCTGTTTAATCTTTTCCATAGATGTTGCTTGGCCGCTGAGTTCCTCCAACATTTTGTGTGCATTCCTTCTCGATTTTGGTTGTATTTTGACCATGGATCCCAAAAAGGCAGTGAGGATGATGCATATTTTCAAGGAGAACTGAGGTCTGAATTGTCATTTTCCAAAACTCCATCAGTTCTAGAATCATTCCCTGCAACAGCAAATTTGATCCCACTGCTTAAGAAAAGAATGAGAGAGGAGAATGGTTGTCGTAGATAATCCAGCCCAATTTCGGCAGTGGAGGATCTATTATTAAGAAAGTGATGGCAGAAAAATAAAATTGAATTTGGTTAGAGTCAGTGTAGATTAATGAAAAAGAGTAATATTTGACAGATCCGTTAATTATTAGATTTTCTAACAGAATAGATAAGAGGCAAACCAATAGATATAGTAGTCTATTTGGATATTTAGAAGGCCTTTAATAACCTGAACACAAAAACCCATTAAGTGCAGGTGGGATCTGTATGGATTAAGAAATGATTAATAGAAAATAAAATTGTGATTAAATAGGTAATTTCCAGATTTGGAGGCTATGAAACGTTGGGGACCTACAGAAACCAACCTGGGGCCCCAACTCTTTCAAATTCATAGCATCACACAAAATTTTGGAAGAACTCGGAAAGTCGGGCAGCATCTATGAAGGGGTAGAAACAGCTGACATTTTGAGCCGAGTCCTTCCTGGAAAGGCAGTGAGAAAAAGCCAGAGGGGAAGGAGCACAAGCTATCAGGTGATTGGTAAAGCCAGGTGGGAGGGAAAGTGCATGTGGGGGAGGGGGTGTGTAGTAAGAAGCTGTGAGGGGACAGGTAGAAAAGGTAGAGGGCTGAAGAAGAAGGAATCTGATAGGAGAGCAGAGTGGAATATAAGAGAAAATGAAAGAGGATGGGACCAGAAGGAGGTGAGGAGAAGGGGGCCAGAATAGGGAATTTGAAAAGAAAGAAGGAAGGAGGGTAGAAATGACCAGAAGTCAGAGAAATCGATGTTTATGCCATCAGGTTGGAGGCTTCTCAGAAGGAATATGAGGTGAAGACTCTTCCAACTTGAGAGTGTCCTCATTGTGGCAGCAGAGGAGACCATGGACTGACATGTTGGAAATAGAATGGAAGGCAGAATTAAAACAGCTGGTCACCAGAAAATATCTGTTGTGGCAGACAGAGCAAAAATGTTTGATGAACCAGTTCCCCAATCTTTATCACGTTTCACCAATGTAGAGGCCACAACCGGAGACCTGGGTACAGTAGATGTCCCAGATAGTCTTGCAGAGGAAATGCTGGCTCACCAGGAAATGCTGTTTGGGGGTCCTGAGAGGAGGTGTCGGGGCAGGTGCAGCACTTGTCCCACTTGCAGGGTTAAGACCCAGGAGGGAGATCAGTGGAGAGGGAGTCACACAGAGAGCAGATCCCTGTGGAAAGCAGAGGGGAGGCATTGATTAGGATGGGAAAAGTAAATGTAATAATCCAAGTTTGTTGGTGATACAAAACCGAGTTGCAGTCAAAGTTGTGAGTGAAAGAGGATGTGGCAGCTAAAGTGGGGGGGGGGGGCGCTGGAATATAAAGTCATTTATTTTTTGATCAAAAAACTACAAAATCAATGCAGTCCTAAATGGTGAGTTTGAAGGGTATATGAATTGAGAGAAACTTGTATGTCCTTGTTCAGTGAACATTAAAAGCTAATCTGGAGGTATGGCAATCAATTAGAAAGACAGATGATACATTGCCTTTCATTACAAAACGATTTGAGTGCAAGTGGCAAGACATCTTACTGGAATTATATTGGACCCAGGTGAGACCAAAGCCGGAACACTGTGTACTAGTTTGGAGGGAGTGCAGTAATGATTCTCAAGACTAATTCTAGGTACAGGAAGATGGTTATTTATATGTGAAGATGAAGCAGATTGATTTATACTCAGCTGAGTTCAGCACAGTGAGAGGTGACCCCAATGATACTGAAAGGGGCTTTTAAGGCTAGTCCCAGGGATGATGCTTCTCCTGATTGTCGTGATCAGAAGTGTGGGCCATAGGGTCAAAATAAGGAGACAACATGGAGATTAGATGTGAGACTAGGTTATTCATCCATTCTATGCTGCTTCCTCATTTAGGACGTAGACAAGAAATAATTCCTTGACCCAAAGGAGAACAAATCTTTGCAACTGCTCAGCCAAGAGGAGGTATTTCATTAACAGGGCATGTTCAAAATAGAGAAATTTAGATATTTGTACACTAACTGAATTGATGCATAAAGTGCCCATATCTAAGAAAGGATGTAAACATGAGGAATTCTGCAGATGCTGGAAATTCAAGCAACACACATCAAATTTGCTAGTGAACGCAGCAGGCCAGGCAGCATCTCTAGGAAGAGGTACAGTCGACGTTTTGGGCCGAGACCCTTCGTCATGGCTAACTGAAGGAAGAGCTAGTAAGAGATTTGAAAGTGGGAGGGGGAGGGGGAGATCCAAAATGATAGGAGAAGACTGAAGGGGGAGGGATGGAGCCAAGAGCTGGAAAGTTGATTAGCAAAAGGGATATGAGAGGATCATGGGACGGGAGGCCTGGGGAGAAAGAAAGGGGGAGGGGGGAAGCCCCAGCCCCAGACCCAATGCCCCACCTCCCCCTCGCACCCCATCTGTTATTTATTCATATATACACATTCTTTCTCTCTCTCTCTCTCCTTTTTCTCCCTCTGTCCCTCTCACTATACCCCTTGCGCATCCTCTGGGTTTTCCCCCCCCTCCCCCTTTTCCTTCTCCCTGGGCCTCCTCTCCCATGATCCTCTCATATCCCTTTTGCCAATCACCTGTCCAGCTCTTGGCTCCATCCCTCTCCCTCCTGTCTTCTCCTATCATTTTGGATCTCCCCCTCCCCCTCCCACTTTCAAATCTCTTACTAGCTCTTCCTTCAGTTAGTCCTGACGAAGGGTCTCGGCCTGAAACATCGACTGTACCGCTTCCTAGAGATGCTGCCTGGCCTGCTGCGTTCACCAGCAACTTTGATGTGTGTTGCTAAGAAAGGATGTGTTGGCATTGGAGAAGGTCCGGAGGAGATTTACAAGAATGATCTTCGGAATGGAAGTATTAATGTATAAGGAGTGTTTGATGCCTCTGGGCCTGTACCTGCTGGAGCTTAGAATGAGGAGGATCTCCTCATTAGAATGATGGGGTGGGGGGGGGTGGATCTCATTGAAAACTATTGAATATTGAAAGGTCAAGATAGAATGGATCTGCAGAGGATGTGCAGGAAGACGAACCTCAGGATTGTATACTGCATACATACTTTGATAATGAATGTACTTGTGCTTTGATGAGATAGTTTAGGACCAGAGGGTGTAGCTTCAGAAAGGCAGATGATAAGGTTATTGATTAGAAAGGGTGTCGAAGGTTATGAGAAGAAGGCTGGAGAATGGGGTTGACAAAATGGCGGAGCAGGCCTGCTGGACTAAATAGTCTAATTCTGCTCCTGTGTCTTAGGGTCTCATGTAGTGAAGAAAATGTGATTGTGGTATTTTCTCCGTCCTCGTGGTAATCTCCTCTCATGTCGGACTTCAGAGCAGAGTGCAGGAGTCTAGTGCTGGACACATACAAAAGATTGTGGTTTTCAAATCAGAACATCCAGATTGTAGTTAGATCCTCAATAGAAGGATATTGGTCCTGGAGAGGATGTGGCTGCTGTTGTTGTTGGAAATGCAGTGGCAATCAACTGTCTGTGGTAGTGCAGTGTTCCCTCAGTACTGCACTGAGCTGACGGCACTGGGTTGGTCTTGAGGAGAGCTCTTTGACTGAAAAGCAAAAATGCTAAAACAGTGTTGCCTCTTGACAGGTCGGACTTTTCTGGACGGCTGCCAACTGAAGGAAGGTGGAAATCCAGTGGAATTAGCTGGCACATGTTCTTCCTCAGTAGCTGGGAATAGGCCTATTAACAACAGAAAGCTGTGTTCAATCCTGTCCTCTGGCACTGTCTGTGTGGAGTTTGCACTTTCTCCCTGTGACCACATAGGTGTCCTCTGACTGCTCTATTCCCTCCTGTATCCGAAGGCATATGGGTCAGAGGGTTACTTGGATACTGCAAGTTTCTTCTGGTGTGCAGGTGAGTGACAGAATCTGGGGGGATTGATAAGAATCTATGGGGAATGGGATTACTGTAGGATCAGTTTAAGTGGACGGTTGATGGTCGGCACAGATTTACTTGAAGGTTCACTTCTTTGTCCCTAGTTCCAAAACACAAGCCAAGGATGTAAAAACAGCAGCATTTTTCAGGTCCCAACCAGGTGGGGTCTCTCAGCCCTAAATTCCTGGAAGAGGTCTGATGAATTTGAGTACTTTGAAATTCCCTGGTTAATTTATTTATTTATTTATTTATTTATTGTGATACAGTGTGGAAGAGGCCCTTCCTGCCCTTCAAGCCACACTACTCAGCAATCCCTTGGTTTAATCCTAGTCTAATTAGGGGCAATTTACAATGACCAATTAACCTACCACTAGTAAGTCTTTGGACTGTGGAAGGAAACTGAAGCACCTGGAGGAAACCCACAAGGTCATGGGGATAATATACCAATTCCTTACAGGCAGCAGCAGGAATTGAACTTAAGTCGCCTCTCCTGTAAAGCAATTTTCTGAATCATGCATCAGGATACCTTTGGCAAAGGTGCATCTTTTGGCCAGAGATATTGTGAGCAGACATGAGGAGGAGATTTGGTGGTTGTCCATCATGTCCGATGATGACAGGAAACCTATGTGAAAGCCATTTCATTGGGATAGTTCCACTCTCTTGACCTCAGAAGTCTGAGTCCAATGAACAAGCATCACCAACTGGGGTCTTCCTTGGTTGCAGTGGATGACCATGTCATCTTCTGTGCCTTGGCATGCCCTTCACTCTCCACAGAATTGCCTTTCTGGCCATTGGAATTCACTGTAGACCTCATCCACCCAGTCCACCAGAGCTGACTTTACATGTGGGGACAGGCATGTCCCTAACTCGCTGGGGTATGAAGATGCCAGCTACCCTCACATGGTTTAGCCCACCTGTCGAAGGGGTGAACCAGGATGTGGTCGCTGCCTCACGCAAACAGCGTCTTGGAGCCGCAGGTGAGAGCTGAGTGTCCAGTAGGAAACAAAGATGAAGGCTGTCCCAGAATGGGCAGAACAAGCCATTTCACCAGAGGTGCTACCCTTCCCTGGGCAACCCCATACACCCCGGAGGAGGAGAAATGGACACAAAGCACTCAACCATCTTTATTAATGTCTAATGCTGTTAAACATCTCAGTGAGAGGTACATCCAAATCATTTTCATGTAAAGCTAATGCATAATATTATTAAGAAGTCCCTTGGGTAAGATTTTTCCATCCTTTGTCTCATTATGGAATATTGCCTCAAATGTCAATTGCTGGCTGTAAAGAGTGCAGAAAAGGATTTTCCACTCACAAAGCAGCTTTTCAAAAAGAGGGAAAAGCTTAAAGCAATTAATATTGTTAAGGTTTAATGTGATAAAGGATGACTAACCCATTGGACTAATATTCCATGAATCACGTCTCTCTGTTGTATTAACCCACCATGTCACATCCGAGCTTACTTGAGTCACCTCCTTGTTGTTGGGTTTGGAGATTTGCGTGCCTCAATGACCTGGAGAGCTTTGTTGGCTGGAGTCAGGGCTTTATGGTTTGCCTCCTGGTAGAGTCACCCATGCCAAACAGATCAAAGGGTAGAAGACAGACTAAGAGTGGTCCACCGGTCCTCCAAGTTTGGGGGTTCAGCTCAGGGCTAACAACCCTAGCAGGTAAAAGAAAATTGTTACAGGAACAGTTCTTCAGTCTCAACCTGGGGCTTGAATGACTTAGTAAAAACTGAAAGGAAGCTGCTGACAAGCTAAAGGAAGCCCTGAACACCAGGGGTCCCCAACCTTTTTTGCACCGCGGTCCGGTTTAATATTCACAATATTCTTGTGGACCGGCCAACCGGGGGCCGGGGTGGGGGGGGATATGTTCAAGTAGGGTTAAACTCACCTCAACATGTCTTTTACAGTTAGGATTGCCGACTTTCTCACTCCCAAATAAGGGACAAAAGTAGCAGTCAAATCCTGATGAAGGGTACCGGCCCGAAACGTCGATTGTACCTCTTCTGTTAGATGCTGCCTGACCTGCTGCGTTCACCAGTATCTTTTGTGTGTGTTGACGGGACACTTGTGTTTACCCCGTGAGCATGCGTGATGTGCGCATGCGCGTATGTGCCGATTTTTCCCCACAAATCAGTTTTGCCTTCATCTTCCCAACTACACAGTACAAACATTATTTCTACTTTATATAGGCTGTGTATTTATCATATCGTTCCTGCTTTTACTATATATTAATGTTATTTTAGGTTTTATGTGTTATTTGGTATGATTTGGTAGGTTATTTTTTGGGTCTGGGAACGCTCACAAATTTTTCCCATATAAATTAAAGGTAATTGCTTCTTCACTTTACGCCATTTCGGCACGGAAGGTTTCATAGGAACGCTCTACCTTAGCGGGCGAAATACGGGACAAGAGTGATCCTGTATGGGACAAACCAATTTAGCCCAATATACTGGATGTCCCAGCAAATCCGGGGCAGTTGGCAACCCTATGTTCAAGTTCAACTGTGCGTGACAAGGAATGAGGAAAGGTTAGCTGACTCATATCGTTTCCTCGCTGCCCGGTAGCACATGCTTTGCGGTCCAGTACCAGTCCGCGGCCCGGTGGTTCGGGACCGCTGTGCTTGGGAATTCATCAGATATGTTCGAGAAATTTGGGGCTGAGAGACTGTACAATGCAGAATCTAAGGTGCTGTTCCTTCAATGTGTGTCTAGTAAGTGATGGATATGAGGTCAATTCTAAAAAAGCTGTTTAGAGATAAGTATATTGCTTTCTCTCTGCCAAAATTGGTAATTGGTATGTTATTATCTTATGTACTGAGATACAGAAAACAGCTTTTGTTTGCATGTCATCTGGATCATTCATTCTATATATACAGTACTGTGCAAAAGTCTTAGGCACATATGCAGTACATAGCTAGGGTGCCTAAGACTTCTGCGCAGTACTGTATTTGTCTACGTGGAGCGGAGAGCAAGTTTGTAAATGTGGTGGGAGCAAAGGATATTGGGAAGGGTGAACTCAGCAGGTCGGACTGCATCCATGGAAACGAACAAACAGTCAACGTTTCCACGGATGCTGCCCAACCTGCTGAGTTCCTCCAGCGTGTGGTGCATGTTGCTTTGACCCCAGCATCTGCAGAGTATTTTGTGTTTGGGAAGGGTGAGGATGGAGTGTCATGGAAGCAGTGTGGTTCAGGTGGCAGAGGAGTGCCAGGGTGGTGAGTGGCACGGCTGCAGACACACCCAGCCCTGAGACACCAGGCAAGGCCATTTGATTCCAAACAATTGGTTTATTGATCATTACAGAATGTCTCTCTGGTGCTTTCCGCTCCCTTCCCCTTTCCCTAACCGTGATTTCCTTCTTCCTGCCCCCTTCCCTCTCTCAGTCCACAATAGAGACACATATCAGAATCAGGTTTATCATCACTCACATTTGTCATGCAATTTGTTTTTTTTGCAGCAGCAGTATAGTGCAATATATAAAGTTACTGCAGTACTGTACAAAAGTCTTGGGCATCCTTGCTCTCTCTCTCTCTCTCTCTCTCTCCCTTTCTATATATATATATATATATATAATATCTAAGACTTTTGTACAGTACTGTATGAGAGCAATCATTGCCTCATAATCTGATTTTGCTATGTTGGTTTAGCAATAAATGTTGTGTTGGGTAGCAAGAGTGGCCATTTATCACTGAGGTACAACTATGGGACCTCATTGTACAGCTCACAAGAGTAGGCAGGAGCTAGATGTTGTGCACTTAATATTTCAGATATATTTGAATAATCTTGTATATATATATTGGTTGATTAAGCATTCTTGACCATTTAAATAATAAATTACAGGTTATATATAAAATATGTTAATTGGAAACATCATCACACTACCACATGATACATGAGCGCCTCACTTAAAAGTAAAAACCAAGTTACACTTACATTCTTGGACTCTGTGTGTTTCTTTGAATCAGTTTAATGTTTTGAAGTTACAAAACATAACACTTGGTTCACAACAAGTCCATATGAAGACACTGTTAACAGTGCACCAGCCCCGTGGCAGAATGGTCTTGGCCCAGTTTTGTGCTCAGGGTTCCGCAGTGGGGGCCTGAACCACAGCAGGTTTAATCACATCTGTCTGTCCGTCTGGCATGATCACTGGTTTTCTGGTGCCATTCCAATGGCAAGTTAGAAACCCCAGAGAGAAGTGGTTCTGAACCAGGTTTCGTACTGTTTCCAGTCAGATGAAGGGTCTCATCCCAAAACAATGACTGTCCATTTCCCTCCATAGATGGTACTCGACCCATTGGGTTCCTCCAGTGTTTTTTGAGTTGCTCTGCTGTTTCCCCTTTATACACTGATCACGTATTTGGTCACTCATGAAATTACTTGTGTCTTCAACCACATGCGATCTCCCACAGATCCCAGGTCCCAAAATCTCCCATGTTCATTACACCTCTATTCTTCACAATTCTGTCATTCATCTGTTTGCTCATCTGTTGTTATCATTAACTAACTTCAGTCCATACTGATGAGGCGATTTTGCGCCAACCTCCTTGGCTGAAAGTGGCATTTTGATCTTCATTTGGATAGTCTGCAGCAACCTTGGTTTTATGCTATATGCATCAAGCTGGATGACGGAACTGTAATCTGATGCATCAGAGATTGAGTCATCCATTGCTGAAGCAAGAATAAGGAAAGAGAATAAATAGGATTTAAAATGGGTGATCAGAGGCCTGTGATATATTGGATAATGGAATAGGTCACTGAAAGGTGTAGAATGAGGAGAAATGCTTCAACTTCTTAAACACACGAGGTTCTGCAAATGCTGGAAGTCTTGAGGAACTCACATAAACTGCTGGAGGAACTCAGCAGGTGAGGCAGCATCTAAGGCAGGGGACCATGGATCTCTTGGTTAATAGTAGGGTACCATGGCATAAAAAAGGTTGGGAACCTCTGATATAATGAGAGGAATAAAGAGTTGACATTTCAGGCCGGAACATTTCATCAGGCAGGGAGAGGAAGGGGGCAGAAACCAGAATGAAAAGGTAGGGGGAGAGGAAGGAGTATAAACTGGCGGGTGAAAACAGTTGAGGGAGAATGTGGATGAGAGGAGGAGGGAGGACATAGTGAGAAGCTGGGAGGTGATAGGTTGAACAGGTAAATGGCTGAAGAAGAAAGAATTTGATAGGAGGGAGCAAGTGGAGCATGCTGGAAAGGGCAAGAAGCCAGAGGCAGGTGATGGGCAGGTGAGGAGAAGAGAAGGGGTAAGAGGGGAGCCAGAATGCGGAATAGAAAAAAAGAAAGAAGGGGCATGGGGAAGAAATTATCGGAAGTTAATGAAATCAATGCTTGCATTTCTATATCACTAAATACAGTGCTGTGGAACGGACTGCGGCAAATTTAGTTCCAATCACCAAAAGTACACAACTTGTGCTCAGCCTCCTTCCTCAAGCAACTGTGTGTTAATAATAAGATCACGTGGTGGGGAAGTGTTGATTGCAAGTTAGAAATTGTCCAGGACACAGTAGATCACTCTTGATCTTCCATGTCAGAGGGGCTTTTATGGGGTTTTCATTTAAATATTTAGCTCTAACAGGCTAGAAATATCTCTGAATGGTACTGTGCCTTGATAGGGACAACTATCCACCTTTGAGGTCAAACCAGTGGAGCCTAAGATGGCAGCAAGACTTGCATAGGTAAGCATCGAGAGCAGGACTTGGACTGCAAACCTTCTGACTCAGTCTGAGGAGTGCTTGAGTCTTGGGTATAGCAGAGGCCTGCTGGTGCCTTGCCACAATATGCTGAAGCAAACAATACAAAGAAAAGAGATCAACTGTACAAACCTTTGATCACACAGCATTTCATCACCCTTCGTCATTCCCCTTAGCACTGAGGCACCATGGCAGCTTTGTTTGCCGTTTACAAAATGCACCTCAGCTACTTGTCAAAAACTCTGAGAGTACCACCCAAGCATGCAACCTCAACCACCGTGAAGGACAAGGACAGCAAACTCAGGGCATCAGAATCTGGTTTAGTATCACTGTATTTATCCATTTATTGAGATACAGCCCTTCCAGCTGCGTCACCCAGCAAACCCCCAATTTAATCCTAGCCTAATCACGGGACAGTTAACAATGACCAGTAAATCTACGAACTGGTACATCTTTGGACTGTGGGAGGAAACCAACACAGTCACGGGGAGAATGTGTGATCTCCTGACAGGCAGCGATGGGAATTGAACCCTGCATTGCCTGTACTGTAAAGCGTGGTGCTAACCACTATGCTACAGTGCCACCCTTATCCTCTATCCATGGTCCATTATCTTCTCCTATCACATTCCATCTTATTCAGACCATTGCCCCTCCGCCTACCCCCTCCCAGCTTTTATCATCATTCCCACCTCCCCCACTCATGCACCTTCCTCCTCACCTGGTCATACCTGTAAGCTGCCGATTTGTACACCTTCCCCTCCTCTCCATTCGAGTTTCTGTCCCCTTCCTCTCCATACCCAGTGAAGATATAGAAGTTACTAAAAATTACAAACTGCATAAGCAGTGCAGAAAAAAGAAGTATGGAATAGTGAGGTAGTGTTCACAGGTCATGGACCATTCAGAAATCTGACAACAGAGGAGAAGAAGTGGTTCCTAAATCACTGAATATAGGTGCTTGGGCATCTTTTCATCTAGTAATTCGAAGCTTTCAATCATCTCCGCATGCCAAGAAAGAGAAACTATATATTATGAAGTCGTACATCTGAGAACCAGGATCAAAGAAATGCTGCTCCAGAACATCTCTTGTGAATATACTCCCCGATGTGTAATTATGTCACTACTAGTATGTAAAGTTGGAACACTGCTGTACGACTGAGATTTGAGCACCAAAATAGGTGCTGTGCAGACTCGCAGGCTGCAACCTTGTTACAGTGATTGTAGTTATGGAAAGAAGTTTAAGAGATTGCTTTTGTTTTCAATGAAAGTCAAAAAAAAAACGAAGATGCTCAGAATCTGAAATGAAACAGAAAATACCATAAAGAACTCAACCGGTCAGACAGTATCTGTGGAAAGAGAAATGCTTCATGTTACAGAATGCGGATCCTACCTGCATTAGAATTGGTTAAGAGAGAGAAGAAGCAGTTAGTTTTCCATTGGAGGGAAGATGGGCAAGGGATGAGTGAAATAAAGACATAGGAGCAGAATTAGGCCATTCAGCCCATTAAGTCTTCTCTGCCATTCCATCAAGGTTGATTGCGAAGAAAAAGCATTTCAGATTGTATATTGTATACATTTCTCTGACAGTAAATGTACCTTTGAAACCTTTATTATCCCTCTCAACCCCATTCTCCTGTCTTCTCCCTGTAATCTCTGACACCCTGAGTAATCAAAATCCTATCCAGCTCTGCTTTAATTATACCAATGACTTTAATTATACCAGCCATCTGTGATAATGAATTCCACAGATTCACCCCTCTGAGTCGAGATATTCCTCCTCATCTCTGTTCTGAAGGAATACCCTTCGTGGCCTCTTGTTCTAATCTCCTCATCCACTTTGTCTAGGCATTTTAATATTCAATAGGTTTCACTAAGATCCCCCCTCATTTTACTGAACTCCAACGAGTACAGGCCCAGAGCCATCAAACACGTCTCATGTGTTAACCCATTCATTCCCAGGATCATTCTCATGAAACTCCTCTGGTCACTCTCCAATGCCAATCTCTGATAGGATGAGACCAAATACGTAAGTGTAACTGTTATATAGCAGTGAGAACCAGGTCATACTACTTTGTGTAATTTGTTGTCAGCAACAAAACTGTGTGGTATTCCCAGCAGGCCAGATTATAAAAAAGAAAAAAGTAATCTGTAATGACAGACAGAAATAGTCATTTCTGATACAAAAGGAAGAGTGAATTACCTAAAATTGGACTATTCAATAGTCCAGAAGGTTGTAACATGCCCAGACCTATTATGAGTTGTGGCTCCTCAAACTTCCATTGGTCCTCCTTCTCTCAGTTCAGTGGGTTTGGTGGTAGTGGGAGAACAGTCATAGGTTGGGGACTCAAAGTGGCAGAGTCATTCCTGCAGACTCAGTACAAGTGCTCTGTAAAGCAATCTGCATTTAGTTTCTCCAATTTAATATTGGAGTGTGTTTTTTTTTGCTTCACTCCAGCTGAAAGCAGCCTGCTGAGGCGTTAGGAAGGGTTATGATGTGGTTAAATTGTGTTAACAAGCAGAAGAGACAATAAGAGCTGTAATTTAAGGACGTCGCAAAAGCAATGAAACAAAATTGGAAACTGTGCCATGAAAGGCAACATTGAAAGCAGGGAGGGCAGAGTGTAGATATGCAGAGCTTTCTTCTAACTTTGAGAAGCGGCAGTGTCTTTCAAACACATTGAGCCAACTTTATAGTCGCAGTTATAAAGGAAGAAATGTCTCTTTGGAATACAAAAAGATGGAGGGAGATTTGAAGGATTTAGACAAAAGGAAGATTGTAATTAAATTGTTGTTGCAGCAATTAAGTTACTGCAATAGTGATTAGAGACCTGGACTATCAGTCTAGTAATGCAAGTTCAAATCCCACCTGGCGAGCAGCAAAATTTAAGTTGATTCAAATAAATCTGGAATTTTGAAATTAATGCCAGTCTCAGTAATGGTAAATGTGAAACTATTGGATTTTTGCAAAAAGTTGTCAGGTTCACTGATGCCATTTAGGGAACGAAATCTGTTATTCTAACCTATAATTCCAGACCCTCCATTGTAGTTTACTCTTAACTTGATCCTTGGGAATTGTTAAGGATGGGCAATTTATGCCGGCATTACCAGCAATGTTCATATCACAAATAAATAAGCAAGGTGATTCAGAATAAAATACTTATTTGTGTGTACTGATCAGATTGTCTGCTCAGTAGTAAAGTTGCTGTTCATCACACTCGGTGTCCACCTTATTAGATACACCTGTATACATGCTGAATAATATAAACGTCTAAACAGCCATTCATGTGGCAGCAACTCAATGTATAAAAGCATGCAGGCATGGTCAAGAGGTTCAGACCAAGTATCAAAATTGGGAAGAAATGTGATCTAAGTGTCTTTGATTGCTGGTGCCAGATGGGGTGGTTTGAGTATCTCAAAACTGCCGATCTACTGAGACTTTCACATACAACAGTATCTGGGGTTCACAGAGAATGGTGTAAAACACAAACAAAAAAAACATCCAGCGAGCAAAGTTTCATTGGTTGAAAATGCTTTTTAATGAGAGGGTCGGAGGAGAATGACCAGACCAGTTTAAGCTGACAGGGAGGCAGCAGTAACTCAACTAACCACATGTTACAACAGTGGTGTGCAGAAGAGCGTTACTGAATGCACAATACGTCAAACCTTGAAGTGGATGGGCTACATGAGCATAAGACTATGAACAAACATTCAGTGGCCACAGTATTAGGTACCGGAGGTATCTAATAAAGTGAGCACTGAGTGCATGTCGACATTACCAGTAATATTCATATCACAAATGAATAAACAAGATAATTCAGAATAATATCCTTACTTTTGTATTTTGTGTTCAGTGCCCCAACTAATGAAGGCTGTAATCCTATACGTCTTCCTCACCGTGGTATCGATGTGCACTGCCACCTTTGGGGATCGATGTACTGATGTTCTTACGGAACTTATCCTTGGAGACAGGAGGAATTCCCTCTGCTAATTGCCACAATTCACGACCTGGTCGCCACCACATCAGTGCCTGTGGGATCTTACTGTGCATGAATCCAACTGCAGTGCTGCCCCTGCTCAATAACGCATGCGCTTCAAAAAGGCTCTGTCATTTTACCTGAGGTACAGAAAGGTGCAAAGTAATTAGAGAGGTGGTTGAATTTCCTCTGGGAATCCCACCATAATAGCTCCATAAGAACATGAGGAACTGGAGTGGAAGCCAGTCACGTGACTCCCAGAACCCGCTCCAGCATTGACCAAGTTTACAGCTGAGCTTCTGCCTCTGTGAGGAAACTGAGTTTCCCCACTCCTGATACCTAAACTTAAGTCAAGACCTTCAGTCTTATCTGTTATAGCACTCTTACTTTAGGAAGATTATACTGCATCAACCTATATTTCATGTCCTTGGTGTCTTTAATGATGGATACTGCTTTCATGAGGATTGCTTTTGAAAATGTCATCAACCCATGATAAATCTATTTAAATTCATCAGAATGTTTTGGAGATTAGGGAATTAGTTGTCAATAATGACAATCTTGAACAGTGGGTCCTACCTCCCAACCAAAGAGGAAATATTTCCAGCTATTGAAGCAGAATACACATGGTAATATTATTTTAAATAGCAAACATTTTAAATGAAGAACATTTGATTCTGAGGAATAAATTCCAACAGAGATTTTAATGTTATGAATAGTTTCCAGAACACGAGCTAGAAACAAACAGTACTGAGTTCAGATTAACACAATGTCCATCACTGAGGGAAGGATCTGGGAAGAGATCTATTTTGGACTTCGGCTGAGTCTACAGAATTAGAATCAGAACCAGGTTTATTAACACTGACATACGTCACAAAATGAGTTGCTTTGCGGCAACAGAACAGTGTAATATTAAAATAGTAAAAATTACAAAAAGGAACACTCAGTGAGGGTATCTCATGGTCCTCTGCTACTGTAACCGATCCACTTCAAGGTTCGATATATTGTGCATTCAGAGATGCTCTTCTACACACCACTGCTCTAATGCATGGTTAGAGTCATAGAGTTAAAGGAAACTACAGCACAGAAACAGGCTCTTCAGCCCATCTAGTCCATGCCGAACCTTAAGCTGCCGAGTCCCATCAACCTGCACTCAGAGCAGAGCCCTCCATATGCCTCCCATCCATGTACCTATCCAAACTTCCCTCAATGATTGAAATTGAAATTGCCTCCACTATTTCTGTTTGCAGCTCCCACTTACCATTTACACCTCTGCCAGAAAACAGCCCGTCCCAATCCACACTTGCAGCTCATTCCACTCTCTCATCACCCTCTGAGTGAAGAAGTTGCTCCTCATATTCCCTTTAAACATTTCACCTTTCACCCTTAACCTATGACTTCGAGCTGTAGTCTCACACAACCTCAGTGGAAAAAGTCTACCAAATCGCCCCTCAATCTTCTACGTCCTCGGGAATAAAGTTCAAACTTATTCAATCTTTCCTTATAGCTCAGCTCCTTGACTCCTGGCAACATCCTTGTATATTTTTTCTGCAATCTTACAATCTTATTTACATCTTTCCTGTAGGTAGATGACCAAAATTGCACACACTATTCCAAATTAGGCTTCACCAATATCTTATACAACTTCAGCATAACATCCCAACACCTGTAGTCAGTACTTTGTCTATGGAAACCAATCTGCCAAAAGCTTTCCTTACAACTCCATCTACCCATGACACCACTTTGAATGAATTATGGACCTATATTCCCAGAACCCTTTGTTCTACCATGCTCCTCAGTTCCCCACCGCTCACAAAGTGCACTCACCGGCATTAAATTCCATCAGCTATATTTCAGCCCATTTTTCCATTTGGTCCAGATCCTGCTGCAAGCTTTGATAGCCTTCCTCACTGTCCACTACAGGCCCAGTTGTGGTGTCATCTGCAAATTTGCTGATCCAGTTAACTATATTATCATCCAGGTCATTGATCTGGATGACAAACAACAACAGTTCCAGCGCTGATCCCCTGTGGCACACCATTAGGTACTGGCCTCCAGTCAGAGAGGCAATCATCTACTACCTCTCCTTGGCTTTTCCCACAAAGCCGATGTCTAATCCAATTTACTACCTCATTGACTGAACCTTTCTGACCAACCTCCCATGTGGGACTTTATCAAATGCATTACTAAAGTCCATCTGGATAACATCCACTGCCTTGCCTTCATCAATTTTCCTAGTAACATCCTTGAATAATTCCATGAGATTGGTTGGACATGTCCTAACATGTAAAATGCAATGCTGACTATCCTTAATCAATGTCTCTCTCTCCAAACGCTCATATATTCAGTCCCTTTGAATACTTTCCAATAACTTTCCCCACAACTGATGTCAGGCACACCAGCCTACAATTTCCTGGTTTATTCTTACAGCCTTTCTTAATCAGTGGGCCAACATTAGCTAATCTCCAATCCTCTGGTACCTCACCTGTTGTTAAAGTGGGTTTTTGCAATTATCCCTCATAGGGTCTGAGGGAACACCTTGCAGGCCCTAAAGATTTGTCCACTCTGGTTTGCCTCAAGACAGCTAACACCTCCTCCTCTGTAATCTGTATAGATTCCATGACCTCGTTGTTGCTTTGCCTCACTTCTATATTCTGCGTCCGTCTCCTGTGTTAGTACAGATACAAAAAAATCCATTTAAAATCGCCTCCATCTCTTTTGACTCCACACATATATTACCATTCTGATCTTCCAGAGGACTAATTTTGTCATGAGAGCATTTTGCTCTTAACATATCTGTAGAAGCCCAAGGATTCTCCTTCAACTTGTTGCCAGAGCAATCTCATGCCTTCTTTTAGCCCTCTTGATTTCTTTCTTAAGCGTTCTCTTACATTTCAGAATCAGAATCGGAATCAGGTTTACTATCACTGCCACGTGATGTGAAATTTGTAAACTTAGAAGCAGCAGTTCAATGCAATATATAATCTATCAGAGAAAAAACAATAATAAATAACAAGTAAATCAATTACGTATATTGAATAGATTAAAAAAAACATGCAAAAACAGAAAAAGTGAGCTGTTGTCCAAAGATTCAATGTTCATTTAGGAATCGGATGGCAAAGAGGAAGAAGCTGTTCCTGAATCGTTGAGTGTGTGCCTTCAGGCTTCTGTTCCTCCTACCTGATGGTAACAATGAGAAAAGGGCATGCCCTGGGTGTTGGAGGTCCTCAATAATGGATGCTGCCTTTCTAAGACACTACTCCCTAAAGATGTCCTGGGTACTTTGTAAGCTAGTACCCAAGATGGAGCTGACTAGACTTACAGCATTCTGCAGCTTCTTTCGGTCCTGAGCAGTAGCTCCTCCATACCAGATGGTGACGCAGCCTGTCAGAATGCTCTCCATGGTACAACTATAGAAGTTTTTGAGTGTATTTCTTGACATGCCAAATCTTTTCAAACTCCTAATAAAGTATAGCTGCTGTCTTGCCTTCTTTATAACTACATTGATATCTTGGGACCAGGTTAGATCCTCAGAGATCTTGACACCCAGAAACTTGAAGCTGCTCACTCTTGCCACTTTTGATCCCTCTATGAGGATTGGTATGTGTTCCTTTGTCTTACTCTTCCTGAAGTCCACAACCAGCTTTTTTGTCTTACTGACATTGAGTGCCAGATTGTTGCTGTGGCACCACTCCACTAGTTGACATAACTCACGCCTGTACGCCCTCTCATCACCACCTGAGATTCTACCAACAATGGTTGTATCATAGGCAAATATATAAATGGTATTTGAGCTATGCCTAGCCACACAGACATATGTGAATAGAGAGCAGAGCAGTGGGCTAAGCACACACCCCTGAGGTACGCCAGTGTTGATCATCAGTAAGGAGGATATGTTACCACCAATCCGCACAGATTGTGGTCTTCCGGTTAGGAAGTCGAGGATCCAATTGCAGAGGGAGGTACAGAGGCCCAGGTTCTGTAACTTCTTAGTTAGGATTGTAGGAATGATGGTATTAAATGCTGAGCTATAGTCGATGAACAGCATCCTGACATAGGTGTTTGTGTTGTTCAGGTGGTCTAAAGTCGTGTGAGAGCCATTGAGATTGCGTCTGCCGTTGACCTATTGTGGCAATAAGCAAATTGCAATGAGTCCAGGTCCTTCCTGAGGCAGGAGTTCAGTCTAGTCATGACCAATCCCTCAAAGCATTTCAACACTGTCAAAGTGAGTGCTACTGGGTGATAGTCATTAAGGCAGCCCACATTATTCTTCTTATGCACTGGTATAATTCTTGCCTTACACTCAAGTACCTCATTTGTTCCTGCCTACCTACACCTGCTATACACCTCCTTATTTTTCTTAACCAAGGCCTCATTATTTCTCAAAAACCAATGTTCCCTAAACCTATTATTCTTGCCTTTTATTCTGACAGGCACATACAAATTTTGTACTCTCAAATTTTCACATATGAAGGCCTCCCACTTACCAATTACACCTTTGCCAGAAAACAGCCTGTCCCAATCCACACTTGCCAAATCCTTACTGCTACCATCAAAATTGGCCTTTCTCCAATTTAGAATCTCAGCCCGAGGTCCAGACCATAATCACTTTTCCATAATCACTTTAAAACTCACAGCATTATTTGAGTTCCTGTTGCGTTTCTGATAGCTTGAACCAGTCTTTGCATTCTCCTTAGCCAACGACTTATCTCTCTCTGTATCCATGCTCAAATGCCATCTGTAAATTTACTGATAATACAACCATTGCTGGCAGAATCTTAGATGGAGATGAGAGTGCGTACAGGAGCGAGATTTACCAGCTACTTAAGTGGTGTTGCATCAACTACCTTGCTCTCAACATCAGTAAGACTGGAGACTTGTGGATTTCAGAAAGGGTAAGATAAGGGAACACATATCAGTCCTCATAGCGGGATCAGAAGTGGAGATTAGATTATGAGGACACACAGTCCTCTTTTATTGTCACTTAGTAATGCATGCATTAAGAAATGATACAATATTCCTCTGGTGTGATATCACAGAAACACAGGACAGACCAAGACTGAAAAACTGACAAAAGCCACATAATTATAACATATAGTTACAAAAGTGCAAGCAATACCGTAACTTGATGAAGAACAGGCCATGGGCACGATAAAAAAAAGTTCAAAGTCTCTCGAAAGTCCCACATCTCACACAGACAGGAGAAGGAAGAAAACTCTCCCTGTCATGCCCGACCACAGTCCAACTCTGAGTCATCTGAAAACTTTGAGCTTCCGACCAGCCCTCCGACACCAAGCACCGAGCACCATCTCTGCCGAGCGCTTCGATCCCAGCCCCGGTCGCCAGCAGCAGGCAACGCCGAGGACTTGGGGCCTTCCCTCCGGAGATTCTCGATCGCACAGTAGCAGCGGCAGCGAACCGGGCATTTCAGAAGTTTCTCCAGATGTTCCTCCATGCTTCTCACGGCTGTCTCCATCAAATCAGAATTGTGCACGGTACCCTATTTAACAAATATGATATCATTTCACCAGAGAGGCTCCACGTGCTGAGAGTGAGCAATTTCGAGTACCTGGGTGTCCTGATCTGTGAGGACCTAACCTGGTTGCAACATATAAAGAAGGCAAGACCATGGCTGTATTTCATTAGGAATTTGAGGAGATTTGATTTGTCAGCTAAAACACTCAAAAACTTCTCCAGATGTACCGTGGAGAGCATTCTGTACGGCTGCATCAGCATCTGGTATGGAGGGGCTACTGCACAGAATCAAAAGAAGCGGCCGAAAGTTGTAAAATTAGTCGGCTCCATTATGTGTACTATCCTTCGTAGTATCCAACACATCTTCAAGGAGCAGTGCCTCTGAAAGGCAGCGTCCACTATTAAGAATCCCCATCTCCCAGGACATGCCCTCTTCTCATTGCTACCACCAGAAGGCGATACAGAAGCCAGAGGCACACACTTAGGGATTCTTCCCCACTGCCATCAGGTTTCTGAATGGACATTGAACTCATGAAAACTACCTCACTGTATTTTATTATTTCTGTTTCTTCAATACTATTTTCAATTTAGCAATTATTATTTCATTTATTTATTTTTTTTTCTATATTTATCATGCATTGCATTGTACTGCTGCTGCTAAGTTAAAAAATTTCATGACATTTGCCAGTGAAATTGTGAAATTGAACATGATCCTGATTCTTTTTTTCCTTTTTCACACTACCCTCTGTAAACTCTAGACAATGTTATGCATGAAAATCCCAGGAAATCTGCAGTTTCTGAGATACTCAGTCCACTCTGTTTGGCACCAACAATCATTCCACAGTCAAAATCGCTTCGATCACATTTCTTCCCCATTCTGATGATTATCTGAGCAACAACTGAATCTCTTGACCATGCCTGCATGCTATTGTGCATTGAGTTGCTGCCACATGATTGGCTGATGAGATATTTGCATTAACAAGCAGGTGTACAGTATACCTAATAAAGTTGCTACAAAATGTAAATACAGTGGATTCTGGTTAATTGGGCCATTAGTTAATTGGGACAACTCTTAAAGAACAAAAGCTAACCAAAAAAATCTCCATGATTCCCTTTGTTTACTTGGGACACTATTCTGTTAACAGCAGTTGTATCATCCGTGAATCTATAGAATGGTGTTGAGCTGTGGCTAGCCACACAGTGATGGGTGTAGAGGCAGTAGAGCAGTGAGAGCAAGCATACTTGAAGTATGCCAGGGTTAATTGTCAGCAAGGAGATGCAATTATTAATTTGCACTGACTGTGGTCTTTTTCTCTGTAACATCTAAAAACTCTACTAATATATGTACTGTTTTTGCTAGTCATTAATAACAACACTAACTGAATATTATCCTTCGCAACTGCATTGATTCTGTTAGTCTTGATTAGGTCAAGTGGATGGAGAGTCTTAATGAGGTTAACATGGACAATATTGTGCCTCCATTGTACTAAAAATGTGACCGGCGTTAGTGTTTGGATGCTATTGATTTGCATTTTAGCAGGTCAGCACAACATTCTGGGCCAAATGGCCCGTTCCGATGCTGTACTATGCATCTATCAATCACATCTCAAGTTAATTCTTGCATTCTTAATTGTTATGATGCAACAGGAAGCTATTCATCCCATTGGATCCATACTAGTTCGCAACAGAATGATTCCATTGGTGTAATTCCCTTTAACTTTACAATTCATTATCTTTCACCTGCTCTCATGGGGATTAGTGCCACATCTTCAGAGATCCAGGATCTTGGGTTCAATCCTGACCTTTCAATGTAGATGTCATTGAGAAGCTCTCATTCTCCCTACGACTATAAGGGAATTCTCCAATGACTCCGGTTTTCAGCTGAAAGCTGCATGAAGTTATGAAGTCAGTTAGCTCCGTCATGGGCATAAACCTCCTCAGCATCCAGGACATCTTAAATGAGCGATGCCTCAGATAGGCACCATCCATCATTAAGGACCCCCATCACCCAGAACATGCCCTCTTCTCATTGCTACTATCAGGGAGGAGATACGGGAGCCTGAACGCGCACACTCAATGATTCAGAAACACCGTCTTCCTCACTGCCATCTGATTTCTGAACGGGTATTGAACCCATCAACACTATCAACTACGTTTCTTTCCTCTTTTTGCACAATATTTAATTTAACTTTTTAATATATATTATATATTCATAATTATATATGAAGCTGATTATGAGCATGAAGCCAGTTGATATGCAATATTGTAGGAAACACAAAGGCCATTTGCACAGATCAATGAACTGCCCTGAATTGATTACTTAATCCTATACATATTCCTCTGCACAAAATTTATGCAGAATTTTTGTCAAAACATCAATCTCTCAGTTGACTGTTGACCTACAAGCTGAAGTGTATGGTTATTTTAATCTCCCTTTCATGTCTGATGTCAATGGTAAGTCCAGCAGTAATTGCTCATCCCTAATTGGGCTGAATAACAATCATGGATGCCCATGAGGTAACGGTACTCCACAATGCTCTTGGATGTGGAGTTCCAGAAGTTAGTGAGTGTGAAGGAATGGCGATGTACTTGTACATGGGAATGGAGTGTCATTGTAGGGAGAATGGCAAACGGCAGTTCTTACGGTCCTATCACCGTCTCTCCTAGAGACCAGAGTTTTTATGTTTGGGATGAGCTGTCAGAGCAGCCCAGGCAAGTAAGCACGGTGAATTTTGTAGCTGGCATATGCTGCATCCACAATGTACTCACAACAGAGTGACTAAATGTTCCCATTCTGATATGTTGGTCCGTAACCTCCTAAACTGCCCAATGACACCACAGTCAGGTTGGAGGAGGGACACCTCATGTTCTTTCTGGATAGCCTGCATCCTGATATGAAAATCAATTTCTAACATCTGATAATTCCTCCCCCTTCTCTCATCTTCCACTCGCCATTCTGATTCCCCTGTCTTCACTTGCCCAATTCTCTTCTCCTGCCCATCACCTCCCTCCAGTGCCCATCCTCCTTCCCTTTCTTCCATTTTATTTATTTATTATTTATTGACATACAACACAGAACAGAACAGATAAAGTGTAGAACAGGCTTCTCCTCACTCCATTTCCTTATTTTGGATCCTGTCCCTTTTCTTTCTGCCAATGAAGGGCCTCATTCCAAAACATATATTGTTAATTCCTCTCCATAGGTGTCGCCTGACTTGCTGAGTTTTTCGTCTGCGTGGTGTGTTTGTGTCTGTGTGTCTGTGTGTCTGTGTGTTGCTCAATGATCAGCTCTTTTGTTTGCATGACCTGGAGAGAAAGGCTGTTGTCATGACACCATGTCACTCACTTCTGTGTCTCCAGCAGGCAACAGCCAGGCAAGTGAATGTTTTAGAAAAGGAGACAAGTCAAATTTGAAATGTTCAAAGTCTTTGACTTTGTTATACTAATTTTCTTTGACAATGACTTACTGTAATTGCATAGGAAAAAGACTGAAATTGGGGAAGGCCTCTTGGTCCCAAATAATTATAGACCATTTAAATTTATTGCAATACACACACGCAATGCTGGAGGAAGTCAGCAGGCCAGGCAGCATCTATGGAAAAGAGTACAGTCAACATTTCGGGCCGAGACCCTTCATCAGGACAGCTGAGTTCCTCCAGTATTGTGTGTATGTGTTGCTTGGATTTCCAGCATCTGCAGATTTTCTCTTGTTTGTGATTGAAATCAATTGCAATTTCAGGTCTAACCATCCAGGCTCCTTCTTCCTAAATCTGCCAATCTAAAATTAGTCGATGTCCTTACGGCGATAAATTTGGAAAATCCTTCAGATCAGGCAATATCTGTTGAGAGAGAAACAGAACGAGTGCTTTAGGTTGTTGATCTTTCACCAGAACTGAGTGATAAAATGACTTAACTCTGTTTCTCAAGCTCTAATTCTGTTTCTGAAACACTAACTCTGTTTCCTAAGCTCTAACTCTGTTTTTGAATCACTAATTCTGTTTCTGAAATGTCAATCTTGTTTCTCTCGCCATTGCCTGACCTATCGAGCATTTCCAGCTTATTTGCTTCTTCCTCGATTGTCCCTTGAGGAAGGACCTGGTCTGGCATGAATGTGGCTTCTAGCATGCAAATATGAATGACTCTGCATTGATCTCACGAGTGTTCTAGGGGATAATTATGCACAGACAATGCTTTCTGTTCCAGGGACATGAGCATGCTGTGAACAAGCAAACAAAATATTCCCAGTAACTGCAATATTTTTGCAGTTCAGTTACCTGTAGACAGGGTGCTGAAGAAACCTTTTGCTATTTCAGTCAGTGGGTTGAGAATAAAAGTCATGGGGTGATTGCACAGGACACTGGTGAAGTTGTACTTGGAGTATTGTGTTCAGTTTTGGCTGTCCTACTATAGGAATTTTGACAAGGATCAACCTTATTCACCACAAATGTTGACAGTACAGTGCAAAAGTCTGTGGGAGGAAGTGGACAGTCAATGTGTAGGGTAAAATGCTTCTACTGGACTGGAATGAAAGAGGGAAGATACATTACTGTGCAAAGGTATTAGGAACATATATATACCGAGGTTGCTTAAAACTTTTGCACAATACCGTACTGTAGTAATTTTATGCATTGTAAATTATTTGTGTTGCAAAAAGAATATCATGACATACAATGAATAAACCTGATTCTGAAATGGGACGCTATTGTGGACTCAAAGGGCAGTTGAGAGGGGAATCATGGTTGGGAAAAAGGGAAGAGAGAGGAGAGGGAATGGGAAGCACCAGCAAGACATTCTGTATTGATCAATAAACCAATTGTTTGGAATCAAATGACCTTGCCTGGTGTCTCAGGGCAGGGTGTGTGTTTGCACCCATGCCATCCCCTGCCCCTGGCACTTCTTCTCTGCCACCTGTCCCACACCCATTCAGCAGCACTCCACACTTGCCATCCCCGACATCCTCTCCCTCCGCCAGATTTGCAAGATTGCTTTCCACTCCATGCTGACAAATACAGAACTGTGCAAAAGAGTCTCAGGCACCTTATATAGTATGTGCTGAAGACTATTCCTGCGGAATGTATGAGTATTAGGAAATTCCTGTGGTGTGTTGGCACTATATGAAACAAAATAATGACACCATTCAACATTTATACAGAAAAATGAATGATGTAAAAATAAAGTTAGAAATATAGATATGCAATAAATACATGTGTACCAGCATGCATTTACAATGTAAGCACCATTATAACAGTAGAATAAAGTTGAGCTTTGATCCCTGAGATACAGTGAACAGTGTACACTTTGTTTCCCAGGGCAACGAGAGTCAATACCAGAGGGAATCCTTTTGAGGTGAGTGGAGGTACATTTAGGAGAGATATCAGAGATAGGCTTTTTTACAGAGAGAGATGGGTGGTTGGAACACACTGCAAGGGATTGTGGTAGAGGCTGTTACAAGAGAGGCACTTAAAAGACTCATAGATAGCACATGATTGCAAAGCAATTCTGGAGGGTTATGAGCTGTGCAGGAGAAAAGGGTTAGATCAGGGGTTCCTAACCTGGTGTCCAGTGGCCTCTTGCTTAATGGTATTGGTCCATGGCATAAAAAGAGTTTGGAACTCCTGTGTTAGCCTGTTCAGGATGTACTTTAAAAGGACAGCACAACATTGTGGGCTGAAGAGCCTGTACACCCCTGGACTGTTCTGTTTTAGAACCCTAGGTTTAAGGTGAGAGGTGAACAATTTGATGGAAATTTGAGGGGTAATTTTTATGCATAAAGAATGAAGTGTATGCGGAAAGAGCTACCAGAGGAAGTGGTCGAGCCAGGTATAATAATTTTTAAAAGATATTTGTACAAGTGAATGAATTACAAAGTTTTTGCTGGCAAATGGGTCTCACGTGGATGTTAGCACAGAGCTCTGTGCTTTGTGAATCTATGATACGAGTTATAGAATTGTACAGCACAGAAATGGGTCCATTTGGCCCACTTTTATCATTCTAACCATGATGTTTGTCTCCCCTAATCTCATTTACCTCTAACAGTCCTTGTACACTTTCCCTACCTTCATACTCAAAATACTTCTAAATGCTACTAGTGTGTCTTCCTTTATCACCTCCTCTAACGGCTCATTCCGGATAACTACTATGCTATATGCGATAAACTTAACCATCAGATCTCTTTAAAATTTCTCTCATCTCACATTTAACCTGTGACCGCTAGTTCTAGGTTTTCCCTCCAAGTTTCCCTAGACCTCTCCCAAAACTTTGGGCTAACGCCACAGAATGTTGGTCACCTATTCTGAAGAGCTATTGAATCAAAATCAAAGTTTGAAATAAATTTATTAACAAAGTATATTAATGTCACCCTAGACAACTGTAAGATTCATGTTCTTGTGAGTATTCACAGTAAATACAAGAAACTCAATGACACACCACACCCAATAGGATGAACAAACAACCAATGCAAAAGACAATAAACTATGCAAATACAAAAAGAGAAAAAATAAATAATGATAATAATAATAAGCAATAAATATTGAGAACATGAGATGAAGAATCTTTGAAAGTGTGTCCACAGGTTGTGGGAACAGTTTAACTTCACTCAACTTCAATTGGCCAGTCTCTAAACCGAGATAGGCCAATTGAAGTTGAGTGAAGTTATCCTCTCTGGCTCAGGAGCCTGATGGTGGGGCTGCAATAACTGTTCCTGGTGGTGTGGGTCCTGAGGCTGCTGCGCCTTCTTCCTGATGGCAGCAGTGAGAACAGCGTATGACCTGGGTGGTTGGTGTCCTTGATGATGATGCTGCTTTCCTGTGCCAGTGCTCCGTGTAGATGCTGTTTTACCCGTGATGGACTGGGCTATATCCACTTCTTTCGTAGGATTTCTGTTCAAGGGCATCGATCACTGTAATGTACCACGAAATTTGTGATTTATAGTAGTAGAGTGCAGTGTACGACATCAAAAAAATATTTATTTATTCAGATACACCATCATACTATGCTAAGTTAGAATAAAAGAGAAATGGTGAGATGGACTATCAGAAATCAGATGCCAGAGGGGAGGAAGTTCTTCCTAAATCATTTAGTGTAGGTCTTCTGCTCCTGCACCTCTTCTCAGATGGTAGTAATGGAAAGAGGGCATGTCCAAGATGGTGAGGGTCCTTAAAGATTGACGCCACCTTAGTGAGGCACTGCAGTTTGAAGATGCCCTTGATGGTGCGGAGGGCTTTGCCCATGAAGGAGGTGGCTGAGTCTACAAGCCTGCACCTTGGAGGTTCCACCCCAGTTGGTGATGCAACCAATCAGAATGCCCTCCACCATACATATGTGGAAACTTGCAAGAGTCCTTGATGAAGTGCTAAAATCTCTTCTGTCTCCTACTGAAATAGGAGTAGTACTTTTGTGATTGCATCGGTGCTGCCATATATGGTCAAATGTAGGTGACTCTGTTGAGAACCAATATGGTTTGCCAGCAAAATCCATTGGAGCCTCTATGCCAGGCACTGATGCAACAAGTCAGAATGCGCTCTGAAATCTCAAGAAAGTAACTTAGCTCTTTAGGTAGGTGCTGATCCCTCCTAGTGGCTCCGTCTATCTACGTATATCAATTTCTCTCCCTTCATTTTCATTTTGTCCATTAATATTTTTGTTCTTTCATTGTTTGTCTACTCCCCCCTAGATATCATGAGTCACTCGATTTTAATAATGGTTTCTGCTAATGTATTCTGCACTATAATGATTCTTACAATGAAAAATATTGCTAAAGCTTCTAGTGCTAATAGTGTATTCATGACCTCTTGTTATTGGTTCACAGTCAGTGAGAATTATCTATCTTTCTGTCTCTCAAACTCTTTCATAATTAAACGTTCCTGTTAGATTGTGGGTACAGATGTTGTAATTGAAAATCAAGCAATAGCAAACTTGCTAAATAATTACTTATGTATACTCAGATGCCTGCTGCGCTTCAGTGAGATTATGCTCACACCTCTGAGATAGAACATTAAGAGACCGAGGCTTGTGTTTGAGACTTAACTTTGTTTTTATTTATTTTTATCGAGTGATACAGCACGAACTGCCCAATGAGCTTTTGAAGCCCATTTACAGCCATGTGACCAGCGAACCTACTAATTCATCTTTGGAATATGGGAGAAAACCTATGTGGTCGCAGGAAGAATGCACAAACTCTGTACAACAGTGGCAGAATTGAACCTGGGTCGCTTGCACTGTAATGATCATTGTCTATCAAGTCCAACGATGACAGGAAACCTGAGCAACACACACAAAATGATGGAGGAACTCAGCAGGCTAAGTAGCATCTACAGTCGACATTTTGGGCATCTGCATATTTTCTCTTGTTTAGGACAGGAAACTTGCACGGTTGAGTGTATAAAGCGGAGAAGCCGATGAACTGGGGCAGTTCCACCATCTCAGCCTCAGCAGTCCGGGTCCAGTGGTAGGAACCAGTGTTGCAATCTGGTTGCAGTGGATAACCATGACGTCTTCTTGTCAAATCCTTCTCTCTCCATGGAGAGTTGCAGTACCACCTTCCTGGCTATTGGATCTCACTGTGGATCTCATTCACCCAGTTGGCCGCAGCTGACTTCGCGTGATACGACAGGCATATCCCTATCTTATTGGAGTATGAGGCCATCAGCTACCTCACCTTGTTTAGCCTGTCTATCAAAACAGTATACCGCGATGTGGCCGCTGTCGCATGCAAACAGCTGCTTGGAGCCAAGGTGAGAGCTGAGTGTCTGGTGGGGACCAAAACAGAGTGAGCAGCTCCAGAACGAACACGATAAGCCCCTTAACCAGAGGTGCTACCCCTCCCTGGACACCCCATACACCCCGGTACGGTAAAAATGTTACGCTATGCTATCATGCCATCTGAAGCACCATAACACCCCGAGAAAATTTCAGTGTAGTGTTGAAGGTGTGCTTGGGGTGAAGAAAGTGCTCTCTTTGGGACAGGATAAATAAGCCATTTCCCTTCCCAGTGCAAAAATAAAAGCTATAAAATGAAAAGAACTGCCAGGACTTGAGGGCTTGAGTTATAGGGAGATATTAGGCAAGCTCTATCTTTGAATCTTGGAATGCAGCAGATTAAGGGATGACCTTGGAGACTGTGAGCATTCACCTTACCTATGCTCCTCAAGATCACGAGGGGTGTTGACTGACTGAATACACACAGTATTACTCTTAGACACGCAAACTGAAGATTAGAGGACATGGACTTATGAGAGGGAAAAGATTCAAGAGAGACCTGAGGAACAACTTCTTCACGCAGAGGGTGGTACATATAAGGAACGAGCTGCCAGATGAAGTTGTTGAGGCAGATTCAATGACAACATTCAAAAGACTTTTGGATAAGTACCACGGGATAGGAGAAGTTTAGTGGGATAAAGTCCAAAGGCAGGCAGATGGGGCAAGTGTGGTGGGCGCGATGGTTGGCATGGATGAAGGGCCTGTTTTGCTGCTGTATGACTCTGTGACTCTATTATAGAGATAGAAAAATGCTCCATTAGAACTCTACAAAGATTGGAAGACAAGAATGTTTGTGATACCCTTCAAAGCCTCTATTAGAGTCAACGTGCTTTGCAATTAGTGAACCCAGTTACTGCTGTAATATTGCCAACTGTGGCAGCCAATGTCTGATAATTGGGACTAGTCTGTTAGATGCCATGGTTGGCATGGATGAGATGGGCTGAAGGACCTGCTTCCGTGCTGTTATACTGCATGACTCTCATTGACTTATATCGGTGCTGTTTCCCGACAGGCTCCAGGAGTCTGAGTTCCATCTTGACCTTGGGTGCTGTTAGTGTGTTCCCACTCCTCTTCTCTGAGATGTGTTGCTCTGTAGATTAGCCACTGTAACTTTGCTTAAGGTTGTCAAAGCTGGGGATGGTAATGGGGACAAGCTTCCACTGTCTATTAAATGTACCCAGTGGTGTGTACCTCAAATAGCCTCTGACAACCAAGTCCATCTCCTGGCTTTCACGTGTGGCTTAGCTACTAAGCCTGGAGGAAACAATTCTCCTGACAGGAAAAGGGGCAAAGGCAGGTCACTGGTGCCTTAAAACCAGTTGCTTTGGCTAGATCAGCCACACAGCCATGTTTCATCAGCCGTGGTTGGCAGCTCACCAAGGAGAAGGAAAGCTCTGATCTCAAACCTCCACTATACGTACTCATGGGGAAGGCTTCGGGAGTAAACCCTGAGGGAAAAATCTGGAGCTGTGGTCCCTAAGGCAGTACTGTATTGAGTTCAACATTGACTGGCAACTCCCGCGATGCTGCTGGTGCCAAACTGTATCAGTCTCTGCCGTTCCTTTGGGTTCATCAGATGCATGGAGAGGAGGAGCTAGCTACATGGGCAACAGCTTACTCTCCACGTCATACTGCCCAGGGTTCTGTATCTAGACAGATAAGATACAATATCTAAGGTCAACCCTGACCAACAGAGGCCTCAAATCAACTCAGCTTTCCTTCCTGTGCAAGTTAATGGCAAAAAGAATCAAAAGTTAGTTGACGAGTATGAGTGAGAGAGAACATGTTGGCACTTCAGTAAAATAAGGAGAGGAACAATGGAACTGATGGATGCCATCAGAGACATTTGGGGCCAAATGGCCTCAAACTCTGTCATAATAAACACAAGGTGTTGAAGAAGAATGTGGGGGATGTCCTGGTCAATCGTTTTGCCTCAAACAGGTTAATTGGTCAATATTGCATTGGAGTATGTGGGGGCTTGCTGTGTGCAAATTGGCTTTTTTCATTGTATCAGTGACCACAAAACAATCACAGTTCAATGGGTATGCAATGCTTTACAACTCCTTATTTTCAGTTTCCCAGTAGTGAGTGAGAAAGCAAAAATAATCATGAGGATGAACTTGCTAGGTTTAATTAGTACAGAAAACAAGGCTAATAGAGAAAATAATGAGTTTAAAAATAAATAAATCTTTAGGGGCTGATGACTTTAACCTACGAAGTTTTGAAGCATTAAAATGCAAGACTTTTTCTATGCGTTTCACTTATTCTCTCCCCTTCATTGATGTTAGTACTTGTGAGGTAATCTCCATATTGTACCTGCTCCAATATTTAATCTCAAGATGACCAGAGTTCACTGATACCTCTTTGTTCTGAGTATTTGTTTCAGAGTATTCTTTTTTTTTTGCCAAGTATTGCAAGGTGGCATTAAGGTTTTGGTTGTCACAGTAACTGGATGGTGTTCATTTCATTGATTGGCCTGGTAATGGAAAGCTCCAGTGTGTGGAACAACAAGGGTCTGAGTGTGAGCATTGGGTCAGGTCGAGCATTATCCAAACTATTGTAAATCTCTAGAACGACAGACCCCTGAGTCAGTTTTAGCCACATAGAAACCATTATGTCCCAGAAGACCCCGTTTATCTCTGGCTCACTGCCTACCTGCTCTGTATTTTCTCTGTAACTTGCTTTAGCCTTTGTAATGCCTCAGTCTACTTCTGTATGGAATGATCAATCTTAATATCATGCAGAACAATGTCTTTCATGTGACAGTAATAAACCGTCACAAACGGGAATTCCAAGTAGCCAAACATTTTAATTCTGATTCCCGTTTCTGTTCCAGCATGTCAATCTATGGCCTCCTCTTGTGCCAAGATGAGGCCACTCTCAAGGTGGAGGAGCAATACCTTATATTCCGTCTGATATCCTCCGACCTGATGCTATGAATGTTGATCTCTCCTTCTGGTGAACAAATTCCCCCCTCCCCCTTCCTCTATTCCCCACTCTGAACTTTCACTTTTTCTCACCTGCCTATCACTTTCCCCTGGGTAACCTTCTCCTTCCCTTTCTCCTGTTGCCCACTCTCTTCTATCAGATTCTTTCTTCTCCAGCCCTTGATCCTCCCCACCCACCTATCACCTTCCAGTTATCCTCTGTCCCCTTGTCCCACCTTTTTCATTCTGACAACTTCCCTTTTCGCTCTCAGTCTTGAAGAAGGGTCTTGGCCCGAAACGTTGACTGCTTGCTTACACTTTTCCATAGATGCTGCCTGACCTGCTGAGTTCCTCCAGCATTTTGTGTGCATTGCTTTGGATTTCCAGCATCTGCAGACTTTTTCATGTTAATAATAAACTGATTACCACTTTCAGACACCAAAACATTTTTGCTCACATTTATCCATTGATTTGAATCTGTGTCTTCAGTCTCTCAATTCAGGTCCTCGCTACTTACCCACTCTAAGCTAGTCATAACCTTATGGTTCCATCTACCTTCGCTCAACTTCTTTACTCCAAAGAGCACAGCCCTAGCCTTGTCTTACCGAACTTTGGGCAGAAATCCCTCAGTCCTGGACCATTCAGCAAATCTTACATGCACCATCTCGTTCTCATGTTTCCTGTAATAGGTTGGTCAGAACTGAACATCAACACTACAGATGCAGGTTCTCAGTACAAAATATTGCTTATCTCTTTACCTCCACAGATGCTGCCTGATCCACAAAGTTCCTCCAGTAGGAAGTTTTTTTTAGCAAAGTGCTCCATATCCATAAGATCATATGACACAAGAGCAGAATTAGGCCATTCAGCCCATTGTGTCTGCTCCACTATTCCATCATGGCTGATTTATTATCTCTCTCAATCCCATTTTCTTGACTTCTGCTCGTGTCCTTTGACATCCTGAATAACTACGAACTTATCAACTTCCAATTTAAATCTGCCCCTTGACTTGGCAATGAGTTTCACAGGTGCATTACCTTCTGGCTAAAGAAATTCCTCCTCATTTGCATTTTAAATGGGCATCCCTCTATTCTGAGACTGTGCCCTCTTGCTATCAGTCAGTCAGTCAGCGAGTGCTGTCCCGAATCAGGGGTTGGCGGCTATGCACCTCCATCTTCTTCGATCTTGCGACAGCACCGAGTACAGCCTCTCCTCCAGTTTGTTCTCGCTGGCCGCCTTGGCACCACCTGCCGCCTCCCTCATTGAACTCCAGCCGCGGCCGCTTCTTCGAGCTCGGCCCTTCCTTAGGCGGAGGCCTTGGGCACACAGTGCAGCGCCCAAGTTCATCGTGCCTCTTCTAACTAGGTGCATTGCATATGATTCGTAGATACGTGGTGAGGCTCTAATCTCTTCCACGGAAGATGGCCGTTGGCTCACAAGGAGCTCATCCGCCCCTTGTCAGGTCTCTTGCTATACTCCCCCACTATCGAAAACATTTTCTCCACATCTACTCTATCTAGACCTTTCAATAGTCAATAGATCTCAATGAGATCTCCTAAGCTCCAGTGACTATAGGCCAAAGTGATCAAACACTCGTCATAGGTTAACCCTTTCATTCCCAGAATCATTCCCATGAACCTCCACAGGAGCCTCTCCAATGCCAGCACATCTTTTCTTAGATAAGGGCCCTAAAACTGCTCACAATATTCTGATCAAGTCCTTATAAAGCGTCAGCATTACATCCCTGCTTTTGTATTCTAGTCCATTACATTGCATTTGCCTTCATTACCACTGACTCAACCTGCAAGTTAAGCTTTAGCGAATCCTACATGAGAACTCCAAGTTCCTATGCCCATCTGATTTTTGAATTTTCTCCGTTTAAAAAATAGTCTATGCTTTTATACCTACTAGCAAAATGTATGACCACTTAATTACATTATATTCTATCTGCCACTTCTTTGCCCATTTTCCTAATCTGTCTAAATCCTTCTGCAGACTCTTTGCTTCCTCAACACTACCTGCCCCTCCACCTATCTTGCATCATCCAAAAACTCAGCCACAATTTTGTCATTCAAATCATTGACATATAACGTGAAAAGAAGTGGTCTCAACACATACTCTTGTGGAACACCATTAATCATCAACAGCCAACCAGAAAAGGTTCCCTTTGTTCTGACTTTTTGCCTCCTGCCAGTCAGCTAATCTTCAATCCATGCTAGTATCTTTCCTGTAATACCACAGCCTCCTATTGTGTTAAGCAACCTCATGTGAGACACATTGTCAAATGCCTTCTGAAAATAAGTTTTCAACATCTACTGACTTTCCTTTGTCTATCTTACTTGTTTCCTCAAAGAATTCTAACATATTTTTCAGGCAAGGCTTCACTTTAAGGATGCCATGCTGACTTTGGCTTATTTTATCTTGTGTCTCCAAGCACCCTGAAACCTCATCCTTAATAATGGACTCCAACATCTTCCCAGCCACGGTAGTCAATCTAACTGGATAATAATTTCCTTTCTTCTGCATCCCTCTCTTCTTTTCCAGTCATGCAGAACCATTCCAGAATCTATTGATTCTTGAAAGATCATTATAAATTGTATCATTTCTTAATGCATGCATTACTAAATGACAATAAAAGAGGACTGTATGCCTTCATAATCTAAATGCCTCCACAATCTCTTCAGCTACCTCCAGTTGATCTAAATAATAATTTTTTTTTTGCTCAGCATAACAAAACTTTCAATTTCCAGGTACATTTACATTTCTTCCCCTCACAGATATCAGCTATCAGAACACTTCCATCAAAGTATAGACATCACCACCACATCTTATACAAAAGCTCTTATTAGTATAGCAGACAAGTTTACATCCACATATGGTAGAAAAGGTTGCCAAGTTTCATGAAAACTATTTGTTTTTGAATATACCATACATGTTAAAAAGTCCAAAGGAATGTATTCCATGATTAATTTATGCCAACCAGAAAGTCCAGGGGCCTTAGCGGATATCCAACAAGTAAAATGTTCTTCCTCACACAAAATGTCAGGGTATTTAAAAGGTTTTCTGATGTGCATTAATAAGACGACTGCTGGGTAAGCCTAAGAAAAAAGACACGGGGTCCATTTCAAGCTCCATCTTCAGAATCTTTTCCGTTTCACCCAAAATATCACTCCAGTATGCCTGAAGTTTGGGACAAGTCCAAAGACAATGAGTGAGAGTTCCAGTATTTCCTTTACATTTAGAACACATTGGAGAAACCCCCGCCTTAAATTTCGAGAGACGATCTGGAGTCAGATGGGCTCTATGCAGAATTTTGAGTTGCAATGCTTTACAAACTGAAATTTTCTTTGCATTACCACAGATGTCTTCTCATGTCTTAGCTGTAATTTCTACTCCCAGCTCTCCCTCCCAGACCCTTCCCAGCTGCTCAGCCTCTCCACAAGAACATTCCCTCAGGATGCTGTAAAAAGTACTGATGGAGATCTCACCCTTAGAACAAAACACCCTCTTTTCTAATAATAATATTTTATAAATATTCAGCATTATCATCTTGTATTTGTATATTCTTGTCAGCTAAGACTAAATCCTGGAACCCCAGGAGGGACGAAATGTAGGAAGCACATAATTTGCGAAAATTTGGAATGTCATTGAAAAGCACCTCTTCCTAGAGATGCTGCCTGGCCTGCTGCGTTCACCAGCAACTTTGATGTGTGTTGCTTGCCATTCTGGAACATGTTATTCTGGGCTCCTCATAGTGTCTTTTGTTCCCTGTGTTAAAAAGATTTAAAAAAAGAACGGCAGACTGCACTGCCGATAGCTTGCAGTCGATAAAATATCTTTGTTGTGCAAACATCCCAGGGTGGTTCAGGCTTAATCAGTTCAGAATGGTCACCGAGTCAAAGATGCAGATGTCGGGGGAGAATTCAGATTCAGATTCAGATAAAGATTAATAATCAGATGTTCATCAAAACATACAGTGAGATGGATTGTTTGCATTAACAACCGGCACAACTGAAAGACATGTCATGTCCAGCCTGCGAGTGTCGTAACACATTGTTAGCTTGGCATGTCCACGATGCTCAGCAGAATAACGTAGAACAGAACAAACAACAAAATAACAACAGTTAAACAAGCCCCTTTCTTCCCGACCAAACACGCACCCTCCCCCCGTCACCCACACAGACAGTCTTCCAACCCCAGGGCAGACCCTCCGGGAAATTGCTCAGGTGAACTTCTCAGGATTTTCAAAGTACAAGGGAGGATGAGCTGGAAGACATAGGTTGGAAGGTTTCATATTAAAATTCTCCCTCTGTTTTCAAAATTCTCCATGGAATCAGACTCAAGGACAGATTCTGTCCCACTGTTAGCAGACCCTCAAATAGACTTCTCATACGCCAAACGATGGACTCTAAAACTCTTGATCTCCACATCTACCTCACTGCAGCCCTTGAATTTTACTCGCCTCATTGTACTGGACTTCCTCGGTACCTGCAACACTATACCCTCCATTTTTGCTTTCCTTTTATCTACATTGTAGAATCATAGAGTACTAAAGCATGTCAACAGGCTCTTCAGCCCATCTAGTCCATGCCAGTCTGGACTTCCACTTAGTCCCATCTACCTGCACCTAGATCATAGCCCTCCATACCCACATCATCCATGCCCCTATCCAAACTTCCCCTGTACATTACGATCGAACCTGCCTCCATGTATCTATGAACACTCCTGCAGTCTGAAATATCACCAGCATTTCTGCTTGTTTTGATTTGATACTCACCTCTAAAGCTGATCCTTTAAAGTTCTCCCTCCACCAGCTGCTGCAGCCTTCACAACCCAGACTCTGAGCTTAGGAACTCTTCCACTGGCAGCTCACACTATCCTCCGAGTGAAGACATTCACCCATTGCTTCCCTTAAATAGTTCCGCTTTCACCCTGAACCTATGACCTCTAGTTCAACCAACCTGAGGTGGTAAGACTACGTGCATTCATTCTATTTATATACCTCATATTTTTATACCACTATATCAAGGGTTCCAACCTTTTTTATGCCATGGACCCCCACCGTTAACCAAGGGAAACATGGGCCCCAGGTTGGGAAACCTTGGTCTGTAAGATCTTCCTTAATTTTCCTCTGCTCCAGGGAATGAAGTCCTAAACTCTTCAACCTTTCCCTATAAAATCAGGTGTTCACCTTCTGGTAGCATATTAGTAAATTTTCTTTGCACTTTTTAAAGCTTATTGATGTCTTTCCTGTAGCTAGGTGACCAGAACTGCACACAATACTCCAACTTCGATATATGATCTATCTGGATGGCACACAAGATTTTCACTGTATATCAGTACATGTGACATCATGAGACAAATATCTATGTACACTCCTGCAGTCTGAAATATCACCGGCATTTCTGGTTGTTTTGATTTGATACTCACCTCTAAAGCTGATCCTTTAAAGTTCTCCCTCCACCAGCTGCTGCAGCCTCCACAACCCAGACTCTGCGTTTAGGAACTCTTTCCAAGAACTGTTCCACCTCTCTTGCTCTCTCCACTAAGATGGTACTTAGAACATTTTGATTTTTGGTGGAAATACCCCCTTGTGTTGCTCAGTGTCAGTGATGCGAACCTATAACTGCATCAATGGTCATAGACATAGTCATAGCCGTACTTTATTGATCCCAGGGGAAATTGGTTTTTGTTACAGTTGCACCATAAATAATAAATAGTGATATGTAAATTATGCCAGGTAATAAGTCTAGAACCAGCCTATTGGCTCAGGGTGTCTGACCCTCCAAGGGAGGAGTTGTAAAGTTTGATGGCCACAGGCAGGAATGACTTCCTATGATGCTCTGTGTTGCATCTCGGTGGAATGAGTCTCTGGCTGAATGTACTCCTGTGCCCAACCAGTACATTATGTAGTGGATGGGAGACATTGTCCAAGATGGCATGCAACTTGGACAGCATCCTCTTTTCAGACACCAACGTCAGAGAGTCCAGTTCCATCCCCACAACATCACTGGCCTTACGAATGAGTTTGTTGATTCTGTTGGTGTCTGCACTGTATTACCATTGCTACATGGGATCCAGGACATCTTCAAAGAATGATGACTTAAAAAGGTAGCAAGCATCATTAAAGACCTGCATCACACAAGACATGCTCTCTTCTCATTGCTACTGTCAGGGAGAAGGTACAGGAGCCCAAGGGCAAACATTCAATGATTCAGGAACAGTTTCTTCCCCTCTGCCATCAGATTTCTGAACGGATATTGAATCCATGAACACTATGTCACTACTTTCTTTTCCTCTCTTTTTGAACTATTTATTTAATTTAACATATGCCGGTGGTATTAAATCTGGATTCTGATTCTGATTCGAAGATTACAGAGCTGTAGAGATAGATGGGTATGAAGGTGTTAATCCTTACATTTCATAGATTTCAGACTGATAAGAAATAAAAACTAAGTGACAGGTAAGGGAATAGAATATAAAATAAAGGCCACTCATTTATAATTTTTACAGAATAATGGAATTTAGTCCCCTGAGCCAATAGGAATTTTGGAATGTCATTTGCTGAGAATGAAGCTTGACTTGCTCAGTCACAGAAAATTAATATCCTTGATATTATCCCCTACATGCCAAAAATTCTGATTGTTGTAAAACAGATGTCCTTTGAATCACTTTGAACAAAAGTACTCCGAGCAAAGGTTATGTGCTTAAATTGCCACCTGGAATTTTTTTAAAAACTGCAGATTTGGTAATCTGAAACAAAAGCAAAAATTGCTGCAAACACTCACTAGGTCAAGCAGCATCTGTGGAGAGAGCAAAAGGGTTACTGTGTGACGAAGGGTCTTCAACTTGCAATATTAGGCATCTTAATTTCTTTTCACAGATGCTACCAGGCCTGCTTAATGTTGTCAAGCATTTTCTATTTTTAACTAAGTTGTCGTGAGGACACCATTCCTCATAAAGGTATTTGAAGTGGAGAGAGTGTGCAACTTCAATTTCCAGGGGGTCAATATCTCTGAGAACCTAACGTGGACCCACATTGAATAGTGATGCAGCTATAAAGAAGGAAAAACAGCAGCTATATTTTATTAAGAGTGTGAGGAGATTTGGAATGTTACCTAAAACACTCGTAAATTTCTACAGATGTACCATGGAGAGCGTTCTGACAGGCTGCATCACTATCTGGTATGGGCTGGGCGGGGAGACGGGGGTGGTACTGCACAGGATTGAAACAAGCTGCGGAGACTTGTAAACTTATTCAGCTCTATTACGGGCACTAACCTCTGTAATATCCAAGACATCTTCAATGAGCAAGTTCTCAAAAAGGTGGCATCCGCCATTATGAATCCCCACCACCCAGATATACCCTTTTCTCAGTGCCACCATCAGGAAGGAGGTACAGGGGCCTGAAGACACACACTCAATGATTAAGGAACAGCTTCTTCTCCTCTGCCATCCAGTTTCTGAAAGGACACAAACCAATGATCACTACCTCACTATTAGTTTTATTTCTGTTTTTGTGCTACTTATTTAATTTATTTATTTAATATATATACACACTTACTGTTATTCACAATTTTTTTCTATTACTATGTGTTCCATTGAAATGCTGCCGCTAGGTTAACAAATTGCATAACATATGACAATGATATTGAACCTGATTCTGATGTGCTGGGTAGTTATGGATGGATTTTGAAGCTTAGTAATGCAAGGTGTATCTACATTGAAATTCCAAAAAAGAGGGAAAAAAAACAACAGTGATTTCTGGATGAGGGTAGTAATTTCTGGATTGCTACTTGTGCCACATGCCAGTGAGGATAGAAACAGGGTGATTAGGCAGATAAATGTGCGGCTGTGAAGCTGGTGCAGGGGGCAGGGCTTCAGGTTCTTGGATCATTGGGATCTCTACTTGGGGAGATATGACCTGTACAAGAGGGAAGCGTTGCACCTGAACCCGACAGGGACCAATATTTTCACAAGCAGGTTTGTTAAGGCTACTGGGGAGGGTTTAAACTAATTTGGCAGGGGGATGGAAACCAGAGTGAAGGGAGTCAGGATAGGATGGATGGTAAAAAAAAGAAAAGATAACCTGCTGTCAGACTGTCAAGAAAGGCAGGTAGATGATAGGACAAAATTGCAGCCAGGAGGGTGAGCATCAGTGCATTAAGGAGGCAGGATCAAAAAGTATAGCAAATACAGCACTCAAAGTGTTATATCTCAATGCACAGAGTGTAAGAAATAAGATGGATGACCTTGTTGCATTTTTACAGCTTTTCGAGTATGATGTGGCCATCACTGAATCATGGCTGAAGGATGGTTGTCGTAGAAAGTTGAATGTCCAAGATTACACATTGTATCAGAGGGCAAGGAAGGTAGGCAGAGGGATTGGCATGGCTCTGTTGGTAAAGAACGGCATCAAATCATTACAGAGATGTGACATAGGATCAGAAGATGTTGAATCCTTGTGGATTTAATTAAGAAACTGCAAGTGTAAACGGACCTTGATGGTGGTTATATACATGCCTCCAAACAATAACTGGGATGTGAACCACACATTACAATGGGAAGTAGAAAAGGCATATCAAAAGAACAATGTTATGATAGTTATGGAAGATTTTAACATGCAGGTCAATTGGGAGAATCAGGTTGGTAATGGATCTCAAGAGTAAGAATTTGTTAAATGGCAATGAGAAAGATTTTTAGAGCAGTTTGTCATTGAGCCTACTCGGGGATCAGCTATACTGGATTGTGTGCTATATAACAAACTGGATTAAGGAGTTTAAGGTAAAGGAACCCTTAGGAGGTAGTGATCACAATATGATTGAGTTCCACTTGAAATTTGATAGGGAGAAAGTAAAGTCTGACATCGCAGTATTTCAGTGGAGTAAAGGAAATTACAGTGGTATGAGAGTGGAGCTGGCCAAAGTAAATTGGAAGGAGATGCTGGCAGGGATGACATCAGTGCAGCAATGGCTTGAGCTTCCGGGAAAAATGAGGAATGTGTAGGAAGATGCATTCCAAGAACAAAGAAATAGTCAAATGGCAAAGTAATAGAACCGTGACTGACAAGGGAAGTCAAAGCTAATGTAAAAGCAAAAGAGAGGGCCTACAACAAGGCAAAAATGAGCGGGAAGACAGAGAATTGGGAAGCTTTTAAAAACTTACAGAGAGGAACTAAAAGAATCACTAGAAAGGAAAAGATGAAATATGAAAGCAAGCTATCAAACAATATCACGATGGATAGAAAAAGTTTTTTTAACGTATATTAAAAATAAAAGAGAGATGAGAGTGGAAATAGGACCACTAGAAAATGAGGCTGGAAAAATAATGAAGGGGGACAAGGAGATGGCAGATGAAGTAACTTAGTATTTTGCAGCAGTCTTCACTGTGAAAGACACTAGCAGTGAGCCAGATGTTGAAGGGTGTGAGGGAAGAGAAGTGAGTGTAGTTACTATTACAAGGGAGAAGATGCTTAAAAAGCTGAAAGACCTAAGGGTACATAAGCCACTCGGACCAGACAAACTGCACCCTAGGGTTCTGAAAAAGGTAGTGGTACAGACTATGGAGACATTAGTAATGATCTTTCAAGAATCACTGGACTCTTGCATGGTTCCAAAATACTGGAAAATTGCAAATGTCACTCCACTCTTTAAGAAAGGAGGGAGGCAGCAGAAAGGAAATTAAAAACTAGTTAGACTAACCTCAGTGTTTGAGAAGATGTTGGAGTCAATTGTTAAAGATATGGTTATGGAGTACTTGGTGACAAGATAGGAAAAAGTCAGCATGGTTTACTTAAGGGAAAATCTTGCCTGAAAAACCTGTTGGCATTCTTGGAGGAACTTACAAGTAGGATAGATAAAGGGGATACAATGGATATTATATATATGAATTTTCAGAAGGCATTTGACAAGATGCTACAGATGGTAATATACAAGATGACCAAGTGAAGAACCCATGGTATTACAGGAAAGATATTAGCATGGTTAGAACATTGGCTGATTGGTAGGAGGCAGTGAGTGGAAATAAAAGAATCCTTCTGTGGTTGGCTGCCAATGACTGGTGGTATTCCACAGGGTTGTCGGTACTGGGGCTGTTTCTTTTTATGCTGTATATAAATGGTTTAGGTGATGAAATAGATGGCTTTGAAGATGATACAAAGATTGTTGGAGGGGCAGATAGTATTGAGCAAACAGAAAGGCTGGAGAAGGACTCAGACAGATTAGTAGAGTCGGCAAGAAAGCGGCAAATGAATACAATGTTGGAAAATGCATGGTCATACATTTTGAAGAAGAATTACAGGTGCAGACTATTTTCTAAATGAGGAGAAAATCCAATCCAAAAATCTGAGATGCAAAGGAACTTGGGAGTCCTTGTGAAGAGCAAAGGTTAACTTGCAGGTAGAGTTGGTGGTGAGGAAGACAAATGCAATGTTAGTATTCATTTCAAAAGGTCTAGAATATAAGAGCAAGGACATGATGCTGAGGCTTTATAAGACACTGGTGAGGTCTCACCTTGAGTATTGTGAACAGTTTTGGGCTCCTTTTCTAAGAAAAGATGTGCTGGCATTGGAGAGGGTTCAGAGAAGGTTCACATGATGATTCCGGGAAAGAATGGGTTACCATATGAGGAAACTTTAATGTCTCTGAGCGTGTACTCGCTGGAATTTAGAAGGATGAGGGGGCATCTCATTGAAACCTTTCAAATGTTGAAAGGTCGAGACAGAGTAGATACGGAAAGGATGCTTCCCATGGTGGGGAGTCATAGACAAGAGGACACAGACTCAGGGTAGAGCGGCATCCATTTAAAACAGAGATGCAGAGAAATTTCTTTCCCAGAGGTAGTGAATTTGTGGAAAATGTTACCACAGGCAACTGTAGGGTCCAGGTTGTTGGGTGTATTTAAGGCAGACATCGATAGGTTCTTCATTTGTCACAATATTACTAGGAGAAGGCAGGGGAGTGGGACTGAAGAAGGGAAATAAAAAGTATCAGCCATGATTGAGTGGCGGAGCAGACTCGATGCACCAAATGGCCTAATTCTCCTCCGGTTTCTTATGGTCTTATGGTCTAAAATCTGCAGATGCTGAAACTGTCACAATGGCAGGGGCATTGGGAGCAAGGGTGGACCCAAATGCAAGATACATCTTGTGAGGTTACTTAGATTTAGTTTATTGTTCGATACCAGGAGAGCAAGGTAGGAGCAGGAAATAGTGAACTGGACAAGGACTGAGGACGACGACTTGCTGGGACCGAGGGTCTGGGCTAGGACTCGGAATCGGCTCCCAGAACTAGAAGAGACATGAAGAGGCTAGGGTATGGACTCCAAGCCAGGGAATGGGCAAGGACCCAGTACCTGGGTCTTGCCTCAGGCTCGGACCCCCAGAACAAGGCAAGGACATGACATGGGCTAGGGAGAGGAGGAACATGGGAACACAGAGCCTTGGTCTCAGGGAGCAGGTACATGGAACCATGGACACATACACAGAACACAGAGTTGGGACCCCTCCTTGGGTACAAGACATAGGGCCAGGACTCACACACAGAACAGAGAGCCAGGACCCCTCCTTGGGAACAGGACATGGGGCCGGGACTCAGGACCAGACAAGACAAAACATGACCCTCCGCGGAGCAATGGCAAGACGGCCTGACTTACCCCATGGAGACAAAGACAAGACAAGACAAGAACAACACGAATGAACACCAGACAGTACCTATCTAGCTCCGGCAATAGAACTAGACCGAGGTGCAGGTGGGTGCTGCAGACGAGGGCTAGAGGCGAGAGGGGCAGAGAAGGGATTCAGACAAGGGGGTAGGACAGGAATCACAGACTGCCAGGGCCAGGACTTGACTTGGTGCCTGAACGCCACCAGAACCAGAACTTGACTTGGTGCTTGAATGCCGCCAGGACCAGGACTTGACTTGGTGCTTGAATGCCACCAGGACCAGGACTTGACTTGGAACTTGAATGCAGCCAGAGCCAGGACTTGACTTGGAGCCTTCGGATAGTGGCGAGCTCTCGACTTGACCCGGGAACAGTAGACAGCGGTTCTTGATTCCCTCCGGCGGGTTAATTGACGGACCCACCTCGGTGAGGAGACTTTGCAGGCTCGCTTCGGTGAGGTAACTGGACAGGGTTGCTCCGGTGAGGAGAGACGAATTACTGGCACTCACTTCGGCAGAGACTAGGCTTGCTCCGGCCAGATGACATCAGCACACCGTACCTTTGATGACTTTGCAGACGCTTCCACGCCGAACAGCTGAAAGCCAGAGACTATAAACTACCGGTTCAGCCAAGTGTTAGTTGCCTCTAATCACCAAAGTCGAGGGACACGGAAAAACGGGGAATCAACGGTCCAGATTGTAACATAAACAAGGTAAATTTAAAGGTACCCCGATCCGGACCATGACAGAAACTCCAAGCAACACACACAAAATGCTGGATGAACTCAGCAGGTCAGGCAGCATCTATGGAAGTGAGTAAACAGTCAACATTTTGGGCAGAGACTCTTCTTCAGGACTGAGAAAAAAGACGAGAAGTCAAAATAAGAAGTGAGGGAGGGGAGGAAGAAATACAAGGTAGTAGGTGATAGGTGAAACTAGGAGGTGGCGAAGGGAGGTAAAGAGCTGGGAGGTCAATTGGTGAAAGAGATAAAGGGCAGGAGAAGCAGCATTTGATAAGAGAGGACAGAAGGCCATGGAAGAAAGGGAAAGGGGGTAGAGCACCAGAAGGTGGGTAAGAATATAAGGTGGGAAAGGAAATGGGAATGGGGAATAGTGAAGGAGACGGGGGTAGGGGGTTATTACCAGAAGTTCGAGAAATCAATGTTCATGCCATCAGGTTGGAGGCTACTCAGACAGGATATAAGGTGTTCCTCCTCCAACCTGAGTGTGGCTTCATCAAGGTGGGAGAGGAGGCATGGACTGACATGTCAGGCTGGGAATGGGAAGTGGGATTAAAATAGGTAGCCAGTGGGAGATCCCACTTTTTCTGGCGGACAGAGCATAGGTGCACGGCGAAGCGGTCTCCCAATATACGGGAGACCACACTGGGAACACCGGATACAGTAGATGACTCCAACAGCCTCACAGGTGAATTGTCACCTCACCATCCGCATCTCTTCCATTTCGTGCATGTCTGTCCTCACCCCATCCTCCCACCACCCTACCAGGGAAAGGGTTCCTTTTGTCCTCACCGACCACCCCACTGGCCTCCACATCCAGCACATTATTCTCCATAACTTTTGTCGTCTTCAATGGGATCTCACCACCAAGTACATCTTCACCCCCTCCCCACTTTCTGCTTTCTGCAGGAGTCATTCCCTAACCAACTCCCTCCACAATGATCTCCCTCCTGGCACTTATCTTTGCAAATAGAACAAGAGCTACACTTGCCACTGCACCTCCTCCCTCGCTACCATTCATGGTCCAAAACAATCCTTCCAGGTGAGGTGATACTTCACCTGTGAGTCTGTTGGGGTAATCTACTGTGTCCAGTGCTCCCAGTGTGGCCTCCTGTATATCAGTGAGACCCAACATAGATTGGGAGACCGTTTCGCTGAACTTCTATGCTCCATCTGCCAGAAAAGGCCGGATCTCCCAGTGGTCACGTATTTTAATTCCACTTCCCATTCTTATTCCAACGTGTCAGTCCATGGCCTCCTCTTCTGTTGTGATGAGTCCACACTCAGCTTGGAGTAGCAACACCTTATATGCCTTCTGGGTAGCCTCCAACATGATGGCATAAACATCAATTTCTCAAACGTCCAGTGATGGCTCCCCCCTCCCACTCTCCTTCACCAATCCCCATTCCCATTTCCCTCTCCCACCTTATCACCGGACTGGCCCTCTGGTGCTCCTCCAACTTCCCTTTCTTCCAACGCCTTCTGTCCTCTCCTATCAGATTCACCTTTCTCCAGCATTTTATCTGTTTCACCAATTGACTTCCCAGCTCTTTACTTCACTGCTCCCCCTCCCACTCCTGGTTTCACCTATCACCTACTACCTTGTATTTCTTCCTTCCCTCCCCCCACCTTCTAATTCTGACCTCTCATCTTTAATCTCCAGTCCTGCTGAAGGATCTTGGCCTGAAGTACCAATTGTTTATTTACTTCCATAGATGCTGCCAAGCCTACTGAGTTCCTCCAGCATTTTGTGGGTGTTATTTACATTGAAATTGCACTATTTGTCTACTGTTTAAAATATTCAAAAGCATGACCTAAAGGAAGACACATTTTCATTTTAATACTATAAGATACTTGGAATTTTTGTAACATTTAGCCCCTCAGAGATGTTTCGTTTAACATCTCCGTTGACATATGACATATGTGATAATAGGTTTTTAAACCCAGATGAGCTCAGTGCCTTTTAAGTTCAAAGTTCGAAGTATGTATATTATATACAACCTTGGGATTTGTCTCCTTACAGGCAGCCACAAATCAAAGAAATCCCACCCATAGGAAGAGAAGAAGCTGTTCCTGAATTGCTGAGTGTGTGCCTTCAGGCTTCTGTACTTCCTGAAGGCAACAGTATGAAGAGGCCATGTTCTGGGTAATGGGGGTCATTAAGAATAGATATCACCTTTCTGAGGCACCATTCCTTGAAGATGTCTCCGATACTATAGAGGCTAGTACCCAAGATGGAGATGACTAATTTTACAAATTTCTGTAGCTTCTTTCGATCCTGTGCAGTAGCCCTCCCTACTCCCCATACCAGATGGTGAAACAGCCTGTCAGAATGCTCTGCACAGTACATCTGCAGAAGTTTACTCCTCTCTTGCCTTCTTCATAGATGCGTCAATATGTTGGGACCAGGTTAGGTCCTTATAGATCTTGACACCCAGGAACATGAAATAGATCACTCTCTCTATTCTGTTCCCTCTATGAGGATTGGTTAGCGTTCCCTTATCCTACCCTTTCTGAAGTGCACAATCAGCTCTTTGCTCTTACTGATGTTGAGTGCAGGGTTGTTTCTGCGACACTACTCAACTAGCTGGTATGCCTTGCTCCTGTATGCCCTCTTGTCTCCATCGGAGATTCTGCCAAAAATGGTTGTATCATCAGCAAATGTATAGATGGATGGCATTTGAGCTATGCCTAGCCACACAGTCAAAGGTACAGAGAGAGCAGAGCAGTGGGCTATGCACACATCCCTGAGGTGAGCTAATGTTGAGCATCAGCGAGGAGGAGATATTATCAGCAATATGCACAAACTGTGGTCTTCTAGTTTGGAAGTTGAGGATCCAATTGCAGAGGGAGGTACAGAGGTCCAGGTTCTATAGCTTGTCGATCAGGACTGTAGGAACAATGGCATTAAACGCCGAGCTATAGTCAATGAATAGCATCCTGACATAGGCATTTGTGTTGTCCAGGTGATCCAAGGCTGCGTGAGGAGCCATTAAGATCACATCTGCCATAGGCCGATTGCGGCAATAAGCAAATTGCAGTGACTCCGGGTCCTTGCTGAAGCAGGAGTTGATTCTCACCATGGCCAACCTCTTAAAGCACTTCATCACGGTCGATGTGACTGCTACTTGGTGAAAGTCATTAAGGCAGCTCACAGCACTCTGGGCACAGTACTCTGTTGCCTCTTTGAAGCAGGTGGGAATCTTCAACCGTAGCAGTGAAAATATCACTGAATACAGTTGCCAGTTGGTTGGAGAAGTTTTCAGACGCTTACCAGGTACTCCATCGGTGCCTGCCACCTTGCGAAGGTTCACCTCCCGAAAGACAGCTTGACATCAGCCTCCAAGACAGAGATCACAGGGTCACTGGGTGCCGCAGGAATCTTCACAGCTGTTGTTATACTCTCCCTTTCAATGTGGGCATAAAACGTTTTGAACTTCAGCATTGCTGGCATTCATGATGTTGGGTTTCGCTTTGTAGGAAGTAATGTGCTGCAAATCCTGCCAGAGGTGACGTGCATCCGATATTGCCTCCAACATTGCTCAAAATTGTTTCTTCGCTCTTGAAATAGCTCTCTGCAAATTATATCTAATTTTCTTGTACAGACCTGAGTCATCAGACTTAATTGCCACAGATCTAGCCCTCAGCAAGCGAGAAACCTCTTGGTTCATCCAGGGTATAGGTGACAATAATAAATTAATTTACCAATTTAATGTACCAAACAATTTTAGGGACCTGTTGCTGATCATGGTACTGGGAAAGCCAACCCCAATGACCAGCGAGATTGTCCCTCCATATTTATACTTGTTAAGAACAAATTTATTGAGATATAGCACGGAATAAACCCTTCTGGGCCTTCGATCCACACTGCCCAGCAACCTCCCGATTCAATTCTAGCCTAATCACAGGACAATTTACAATAACCAATTAGCCTACCAAACCAGTATGCCTTTAGACTGTGGGAAGAAACTGGAACACATGAGAACGTACAAACCCCTTACAGGCAATGGTGGGAATTGAACCCCAGTTGTTGGTATTGCACTGTAAAGTGTTGTGCTAACCAGTATGCTACCATGCCACCCGAAGTGGGGGTGAACATAATCTGTGTGTAAGGAGGGTGAAGCAAGATGACACACTCCTGACCAAAGAGACCAAAGCGAATTATGGAGCTGGACTTAATCTTATGATTGATGGGAACTGGGCTTATCTTCACAGAACTCCAGTGAGTTTGCTTGAAACACAGAAAAGCTAATGAAGGCCTTAGTGTCTAATAAAAAATAAAGTCTTGTTGATAAAAGCCCATCCAGAGTAAAACCAAAATGACTGTCTCCATGTACAGTGCTAATCCGAATCAGAATCAGGTTTAATATCATTAGAATATGTCATAAAATTTGTTGTTATGTGGCAGCAGTACTTTGTAATACATAATAATAAAAACTGTGAATTATGGCATGCAACATATATATTCAAAAATTTAAATTAAAAAAGTAGTGCAAAAAGAGAGAAAAAAAGGTTGGGAGGTAGTGTTCATGGGATCAATGTCCACTCAGGTGGGTTGAGTATCTCAGAAACTGCTGATCTCTGGGATTTTCACACTCAACAGTCTCTACAGTTTACAGACAATGGAGCACAAAACAAAAAGACATCCAGTGAGCGTCAGTTCTGTGGGCAAAAAATGCCTTGTTGATGAGAGAGGTCGGAGGAGAATGGCCAGACTAGTTCAAGCTGACAGGAATGCAACAGTAACTCAAACAATGATGCTTTACAACAGAGGGGTGCAAGCGGGCATCTCTGAATGCACAACACATCGAACCTTGAAGCAGAAGACTGTGCATATACACTCAGTGGCCACTATCATTGGTGCAGGAGGTACCTAACAAAGTGACATTGAGTTGTATACATCCTGGTGATAACAGTATTGAGATAAATTGAATGTGATCAGACTGTTTGGGATTACGGCATTAGGTAAGTCAATAATGGGCTCCCTACCAAATCTTCATTTTCATCTTTGTGATGTGGTACACACCAGCGGTGCAGGAGCACATTGAGTTTTATTTAGTAGGAGAATGTTCTTCAAACACAAGTCAATTTTTGCAATTGTGGGAAATGTGTAAAAACCCTGACTGGAATGCTCTGAATGTCTGTTTGTGTTAAACATGTGGGATTATCAAATCTTGTTTGGAAGCTTTGAGAAAGGGCTTCGATTGCCTGGCATGGCAGGAACTAAAGAAACGGTCTGTGTTGATGTTTTTCAGGTTTGCATACTGGATGTTGGAAGTTGGACCATGGAAATCTGTTCCACTATAATGGGAGTTCAGCAGCTGTGTTTTTGTTTGCCCTTGAGAAGGTGCTGATGAGCTGCCTTGTAGAACGGCTGCAGTCCTTCTAGTCAAGGTGCTCCCATGGCATTGTTAGGCAGTGAGTTGATGCAGGTGATGATGAAAGAGCAGCAAAATATTTCCAAGTCACGATGATGTGCGGGCAGCTGTGTTGCCATCTGCTTCTGGAATTCTTGTCCTAAGAGGTAGTGGTTGTAGGGTGGAGAAGTGCTGTCTATGTAACTTGGACAAATAACTGCAGCGCAATTTATAGATGGTAAACACTACAACCAGGGAAATTAAGGATTCAGGTAGTTGTCAGGGAATCGTTTATGCACGCTGGATGGTGTGAAGCTTCCTAGGAGTTGTTGGACATGTGTTCAGCCAGGCAAGTGGAAAGTCTTCCATCACACTGCTAGCTGGCGTCTTGTGAGATGGTGAGATCTTTGGTTATCAAGAGGTGAGGCACTTGCCACAGATTCCTCACCCTCTGACCTGTTCTTTGTAGCTACAGTAACTCTTGACCCCACAATCTATCTCGTTATGATCTTGCATCTAATTGCCTACCTACACTGCACATTCTCTGTAAATTTTGCACTTTATTCTGCATTGTTATTGTTTTACTTTGTTCTACCTCAATGCACTGTTTAATGATTTGATTTTTATGAACAGCGTGTGAGACAAACTTTTCACTGTATCGTGGTACACGTGACAATAAAAAAGCAATACCAGTACCAATGGTGACCCTCAGGAATGGCAAGGACTCGGTCTTATAATGCTATTGAGTGTCAAGGGTAGGTGGTTAGATTCTCTTGTTGGATATGGTCATTGTCTGGTAATTTAGTGGTGGAAATATTATTTATCCATTTATCAGTCTAATGCGGGCTAGATCCTGCTTGCATGCAAGCATGGATTGCTTCATTTGCTGAGGAGTTATGAATAGAAATGAGCATTATGTGATAATTACCAGACATACCTGGATGGAAGGAAGGTCACTGATGAAGCAACTGAAGATAGTCGTGTTGAGGACGCTTTTCTCAACCTTCCTGAGAGCATGATGATTAAACTCCAACAACCAGAGCTACATTCCTTTCAGTCTAGTCATTGGTGTGGTTTTCCTTTGATGTCCATTACCTTCTATTCCACCAGGAAACCTCGATGCCACACAATCTAATGCTGATGTTATGCCAAGGGGTTCACACTTGACAAACCTCTGGAACTCTGCTCTTTTGTCAATGTTTTGGTGAGGCCTGAAGCTCTAGTGATCCTGGCAAAACCCAAAGTGGGCATCAATTATTGGTGAGTAAGTGCCCAAATAACATTGCCCATGGTAGACATCCGTCAATATGCTTATGACGGAGAGTAAACTGTTCAGGAGATAATTAACTAGATTGGATAAGGAACATAGAATAGTACCTCACAGGACAGGCCCTTCAGCACAAGTCATTGTGCCAATTTTTTAACCTACTCAAGGATTGTTTTAACCCTACCCTCCAATATAGCCCATAATCTTCCATTTTCTTTCATACATGTGCCTATCTTAAATATCTTAAAAATCCCCAAAGTATCTCCCTCTGGTTCAAGTCCAAACAGTCCAATCCATGCATTGACAACTCTGTGTGTAAAGAAGCCTACTTCTGACATCCCCCCCCCAAAAAAAATCACTCACCTTAAAGGGCGGTCCTCTGGTATTAGCAATGGCATCCCACGAAAAAGGTCCACACTATACATCCTATCAAGTTGCTTATCCTCCTTCACTCCAAACAGAAAAAAACTAACTTGCTAAATTCTTTCCTCATAAGACATGTTCTCTGATCCAGGCATCATGCTGGTAAATCTCCTCTGGACTATCTCTAAGGCATCCATATCCTTCCTATAATGAACTGAACACAATACTACAGTCCAACCAGAGTTTTATACATACAGTACATAACCGTGCAGCTCTTGAACTCAATCTCCCTACCAATGAAGGCCAACACACCAACTCCTTCTTGATCACCCTATCACCTTGCGCCACAACTGTCAGTGATTTATGGATTTGGACCACTGCTGTTTGCATAGTACTGTGAAAAAGTCTTAGGCACATATATGGCCAGTGTGTCTAGGATTTTTGCACAGTACTGTATTTGTCAACATGGAGCGGAGGGTGAGTCTGTAAATCTGGTGGGAGCAAAAGATGTTGGGAATGGTGAGGGTGGTGCACCATGGGAGGGGTGTAGGACAGGTGGCAGAGAAGGAGTGCCAGGGGCAGGGGGTGGCCCAGATGCAGGCACACACGGCCCTGAGACACTTGGCAAGGTAATTTGATTCCAAAGAATTGTTTATTGATCATTACAGAATGTCTCTCTGGTGCTTCCCTCTCCCTCCCCTCTCCCTTCCCCTTTTCCCAACCATGACTCCTCTCTCCCTGCTCCCTTCTCGCTCTTAGTCCACAATAGAGACCCATATCAGAATCATTTTTATGTTATGAAATTTGTTTTTTATATAAATATGAGTGTCTAAAGACTCTTGCACAGTACTGCAATGAGAACAAACTTGTACCATTTCTGCATTGGTGGCTAGATGCCAAAGTAACTGTATTGGTACAGCTTTGGTAGAGGCAATTCTTCTGCACTACACTTAGGAAGTTGTATTGTCCTCTAGTCTTTGTTGTGTCCAATGCTCTCTCTTAGAGTGCTCCCACATTCCAGACTTACAGGTTAGTATGTTAATTGGTCGGATGGGTGTAATTGTGGTGGTGCAGGCTCACTGCCGAAAGGGCTTCTTATTGTATTGTATCTCCAAATAATTTTTAAAAAAATAAAGATTCTTAGGTCACCTAAGCGCTGGGGCAATTAAAGCATCTTGGATGGAACCAAAACCTTCAAAAGAAACCCACATGGTCACAGGGAGAACGCCATGCAGATACCACTAGAGAGCAGGACCGAACCCCTGTCACTGGAGCGGAGCAACATCTGCACTACTGTGCACCGCATGGTGAGAATCAAACTGGCTGCTGGCTAGAGACTAGGTTCAGTGACGCGGGGGGGTTTCAGGAGAAAGCAAGCCGATCGACACTGTGTTGTTCTGCGAACGCTTTGCAGCAACTTGCTCTGTTAGTCAGCTGCGGCTCATTCTGCCTGAGGCTGCAAGCTGGAAGGTACTGAGGCATTTTGTACTGCACGCGGAGGGAGTTCTGAGGTAAGAGTGCCTCATGCCAGCTGTACCCTCAGCACGGGGACCGTCTCACTGATTGCATCTGCTCTGTTTTATATCTTCGATGCATCTTCCAGGTCTTTGGCATGTGCAGGGCCACTGAACATATGGCATCAAGAGCGTCGAACAGCAGCAAGATCAAAGACCTACAATGAGAGCAAAGTCATTATCATAAGGTAAATAGATATCTTACAAACAGTTTGTAATTAGACATGGTGCTCGTGCTCCCCAAATGCAAGTGTCTGACATTATTCTAACTGTTTGTCGTCCACCAAGAGTTTATGCTTTGTATAATCATTTGTCAAGCCTTCCAGGCAACTGAATGAATCCTATCACTTGACATATTTTAGTGACCACCCAGTAGAAAGTGGCTGTCTCTGCACCTGGACTCACATATTGCAGGACAACGTCTCAGACTGGGGGTCTAGCTACCTCATGATAGATCCTATAGGAGTCACAAGGAGGTGAGTATCTGTATGAGAAGGGAACAGATGGGGAGCTGATAGATTTAGCTGAATATATATGCTCGCATGGAGCCCTCTGATGAAAATGATGTCGTATCCATTAAATAGGGGCCATGGACAATTCTGATTTGATGGAGATGGACATGAAAGCACAGAGGAACATCTGGAGAAATTTCTGAAACTCCCGTTCACTGCTGTTGTTACTGCGCGATCGAGAATCTTCTGGAGGGAAGGCCTCAAAATCCTCGGCTTTGCCCGCTGCTGGCGGCTGAGATTGAGGTCGAATCGTTCGGATAGAGATGGTGCTCGGTACTTGGTGTCGGAGGGCTGATCGGAGGCTCAAAGCTTTCGGACGACACAGAGTCGGACTGTGGTCAGGCATGGCAGGGAGAGTTTTTCTTCCTTCTCCCGTCTGCGTGAGATATGGGACATTTGACCTTTTTACTGTGCCATGGACTGTTCTTCATCAGGTTATGGTATTGTTACACTGTTGTAACTATATGTTATAATTATGTGGTTTTGTTAGTTTTTTCAGTTTTGATCTGTCTTGTGTTTTGTGATATCACACCAGAGGAAATATTATATCAGTTCTTAATGCATGCATTACTAAATAACAATAAAAGAGAACTGCGTGTCTTCATAATCTAAATGACTTAGACTAGGAAAACCTCCTGTTGATCTTATTTGATATCTGCCATTCACATCAAAATCCACCATGGACCATCCTAAATCCAACTGAGAAAGGAGGAGGTTTGGGCATGAGGCTATCAACCCATTCCCGTAAGAACCCAGTGCTACAAAAACACCAACAGAAGCTCTCAAGACCTCATTCCTGGGAAAGGAAGGATATTCACCATGAAGGTGTAAGATGAGTTATGCTTGGTGACAACTGGAAGGACTAGTCCAGGCCAGAGTACTCTGGAGAGCTGCTGTCTGCTGCCTATATCCCAGCAGGAAGAAGAAGAAGAAGACAATCCAAGTTATTTATGACAATGGGATTATATTCCCCAGAGCATGGAGAGTGATTTCATAGTGTTATAGAATGACTAATGCAAAGAAGAAAAGCATTTGGCCAATCAGGTATGTACCAGCTCTGTGTAAGAGCAACCCCTATTCCCCCATCATCTCCCCATTGCTATGAAAGTCCTTTCCTTTCAGACACTTATCCAACTCCCTTTTGAATGCAGCCCAGTCTATGACCAAAACCATCCTCCCTCCATTAACTCCAACTGCAGCTTCTGCTGCCTTGGGAAAGCAACCACCTCCATTACTCTGAGATTGGTTTTGCTGAGGAAATTCTCAAGAGGAGTCAATGCAGGATGGGACACAGATTGACCATGAGCCAATTAAATGGTACAAGGGGATAAAAGGCCTATCCTTCTTCTAGTCCAGCTATGGTTATTTTCTCTGGAATGGCAGTGGCTGAGGTGAGATATGATAGAGACTTATAAGATTAGAAGAAGCAAAGATAGAAAAGACACCTTTTTGCCCCAGGTTCAAAGCATCCAATACGAGACGGCATGCATTTAAAGTGAGAGAGTGTAAGTTGAAAGGAGATATGTGGGGTAGATTTTTTACACAGAAAGTGGTGGATGCCTGGAATATGCTTCTGAGAATGGTGGTGGAGGCAAATATAACAGAGGTATTTATGAGGCTCTTAGATAGGCACATGAAAATGCACAGAATGGAGGGATAAGAACGGTGTGCAGGTAGAAGGCAGTTGGTGTCATTAACTTAATCAATTTGGCACAAAATCATGGGCCTAGTTCTGTGTTGTACTGTTATATTTATTATGTTCTCTGTGATCATATTAGAATCTCTGTAGGTCAGAAATAGTGCATATAATTCTATCACATAGTTCTATTTGCCAATCTTACAACTGTTGTTGGCAGAATCTCAGATGGTGACAAGAGGGCATACAGGAGTGAGATATCCCAGCTAGTTGAGTAGTGTCATAGCAACAACCTTACACTCAACATTAGTAAGAACAAAGAACTGATTGTGGATTTCAGAAAGAGCAGAACATGGAAACACAATCCAATCCTCATAGAGGGAACAGAAGTGGAGAGAGTGAGCAATTTCAAGCTTCTGAGTGTCAATATCTCTGAGGGCTTTAACTGGTTGCAACATATTGATGCAGCTATAAAGAAAGCAAGACAGCAGCTATATTTCATTAGGAGTTTGCAGAGATTTGGTTTGCCACTTAAAACACTCAAAAACCTCTACAGATGTACTGTGGAGAGCATTCTGACTGGCTGCTTCGCTGTCTGGTATTGGGTGGAGAGGGGTCAAAGTAAGTTGCAGAAAGTTGTAAAATTAGTCAGCTCCATCACGGGTACTAGCCTTCGTAATATCCAAGACATGTTCAAGGGGTGGTGTCTCAGGAAGGCGGTGTCCCTCATTAAAGACCCACACCACCCAGGACATGCCCTCTTCTCATGTTACCATCAGGAAGGAGGGACGGAAGGCACACACTCAAGGACAGCTTTTTCCCCTCTGCCAACTGATTTCTAAATGGACACTGAACCCATGAATATTACCTCACTACTTTTGTTTTAATTTATTTCTGTTAAATATACAATTGTTAACAATATATATTAATGACTTGGATGAGGGAATTAAATGCAGCATCTCCAAGTTTGCGGATGACATGAAGCTGGGCGGCAGTGTTAGCTGTGAGGAGGATGCTAAGAGGATGCAGGGTGACTTGGATAGGTTAGGTGAGTGGGCAAATTCATGGCAGATGCAATTTAATGTGGATAAATATGAAGTTATCCACTTTGGTGGCAAAAACAGGAAAACAGATTATTATCTGAATGGTGGCCGATTAGGAAAAGGGGAGGTACAATGAGACCTGGGTGTCATTATACACCAGTCATTGAAAGTGGGCATGCAGGTACAGCAGGAGGTGAAAAAGGCGAATGGTATGCTGGCATTTATAGCAAGAGGATTCGAGTACAGGAGCAGGGAGGTACTACTGCAGTTGTACAAGGCCTTGGTGAGACCACACCTGGAGTATTGTCTGCAGTTTTGGTCCCCTAATCTGAGGAAAGACACCCTTGCCATAGAGGGAGTACAAAGAAGGTTCACCAGATTGATTCCTGGGATGGCAGAACTTTCATATGATGAAAGACTGGATCGATTAGGCTTATACTCGTTGGAATTTAGAAGATTGAGGGGGGATCTGATTGAAATGTATAAAATCCTAAAGGGATTGGACAGGCTAGATGCAGGAAGATTGTTCCCGATGTTGGGGAAGTCCAGAACGAGGGGTCACAGTTTGAGGGTAAAGGGGAAGCCTTTTAGGACCGAGATTAGGATAAACTTCTTCACACAGAGAATGGTGAATCTGTGGAATTCTCTGCCACAGGAAACAGTTGAGGCCAGTTCATTAGCTATATTTAAGAGGGAGTTAGATATGGTCCTTGTGGCTAAAGGGATCAGGGGGTATGGAGGGAAGGTTGGTACAGGGTTCTGAGTTGCATTATCAGCCATGATCATACTGACGGTGGTGCAGGCTCAAAGGGCCGAATGGCCTACTCCTGCACCTATTTTCTGTTTCTATGTTTCTATACACATGAATATATAATTATGTAATTCAGCTTTTTTCTCTCTATTTTCATGTATTGCAGTGTACTGCTGCCACAAAGACAACAAATTTCTCATCATGTGCCAGTGATATTAAACCTGACTCTGATTCATACTCTTGAACTTAGTTGCTCCTCAGAGATATTGATTAGGACCTTGGACTGTTCACTCTCAATGGCTGGAGCTTGAGGGGCAAGCTGGAAGAAGTAAATACAATTATTAGGTAAAGTTGATAGAATCTTTCTCCCCGGGTGGAAGTGTTAAATAATAGAGACCATCGTTTGAGGTGAGAAGCAGAATATTTAAAGGAGATGTGTGAGGTAGACAGATGGAGAGAATTCAGACCGGCTGCATCATCGTCTGAAGGACAGTACACAGGATCGAAATAAGCTGCAGAAAGTTGTGAACTCAGTCAGCTCCATCATGGGCACTAGTCTCCCCAGCATCCAGGACATCTTCGAGGGATGATGCCTCAAAAAGGCAACATCCATCATTAAGGACCCCCATCACTTGGGACATACCCTTTTCTCATTGCTACCATCAGGGAGGAGATACAGAAGCCTAAAGGCACACACTCAGTATTTCAGGAACAGCTTCTTTCTCTCTGCCATCAGATCTCTGAATGGACATTGAACCCATGAACACCACTTCACTACTTCTTTTATTCTTATGTACCGCTGCCACATAACAACAAATTTTACAACATATGCTGGTGATATTAAACCTCATTCTGATTCTGATCCTGAATTTTGATTCCGTAGTGTTTCACACAGAGGGTGGTAGGTGTTTGGATCATGCTGCCAGGAAGAAGGTAGAATCAGATGCCCAGATCAAGGTTCTCGGACTGAAATATCGAACGCTTACTCCCTCCTCTGGGATGCTGTCTGACCTGCTGAGTTCCTCCAGCATTGTGTATGCTTTGAACTGGATTTCTGGCATCTGCAGAATCTCCTGTTTTACCTCACCCTCACAAAGAATTTCAGCATTTTTGCCACGGCAATGTTTAAAAGACGTTTACACCAAAAAATGAGACACAAGGGATAGAGGAGTATGGGCTATGTGAAGGCAGATGGAATTAGTTTGTCTTCATGGTCAGCGCAGGCATGATGGGTCAAAGGTCCTGTTCCTGTGTTTTCCTGTTCAATGTCCCTCCATTCTACATAATCTGTGTATCATGAGTCATTGAGCCCTTGTGTTTTCTGGTTAATCTTGTCAAATTTATTTTGACTGGCATGGGTTTTCAGCATACTGTGATCACTTAAAGTGGACTCCCAATTAGAGCTTATCACGGGGCACTTTTTCGTGTTTCGAGAGTGATTCGTCTCACGGTGTCGCTCGGTCAAGCCATCGATATTCATTTGAAATTCCTTTAAATAAACTTGTTTCTGTCACAACATAGGAACCTGTTGTTCCTCCGCACCTGGGTTCAGTTGTTTGTCAGCGCATACCCCCGTAATACAGTGGCTCCTAAGTCAGGTAGAAAATGTGCCTTTCCTCATCCAGCTACTTCTAACTCTAAATGCAATTTGTTGAGTTATTTCTGCGTGAATCCGCTCCCATTGTTGCATGATGATGTTGTACAGAGTTAACTTTCTGTGTGGGTGTTGTCACTGCAATGTAATAAAACTTGAAATTCTTAACAATGATTTCTCCTGAAACTGAGCACTTGCAAATGTAATTAACATTAATTACCCTCTTTCTTGTTTGTACACGTAAATTATCTGTTAGCACTAAATTAGAATTTCACTCAGAGTTAATGTGGAAAACCAAACCAGTTTGTTTGATTGGTCTTACAACTGGGACTCTGCAGCTGAAGTAAAGTGCAAATGCTCAGACATTACTCCAATCTCTCTCAGGAATCTCTTATTGTGTATCGTAAAATTAAATTGCATATTTTGTCTATTTTCTTCATTTTATCCTCCTATTCTGTGCCCCAGCTCCTAAACCCCTTTCTCTTTCCCCTTCAATTTCTTTCCTTTTCTCTCCTCTGTCTGTGCTTCTCTCCTCTCTCCTCACCTACTCTGACAACCTTCAGAACAAGGTTCCTGCATTCCCTTTAAACCCGCATGTCAAGTGGCAATTCCAGACCAAAGTTCAAACCTAGAAAGTGGCAGGGCATGAATGACATCACCTCCTCCAAAGCAAAACTAAGTGATGCCTGAGCCAGTGGTGGAGGCAGATACACTAGTGAAATTTAGACTAGACTACTAGAAAGGTTTATGGAGGAATTTAAGGTGGGGGGTTATATTGGAGGCAGGGTTTAAGTGTCTGCACAACATTGTGGGCAGAAGGGCCTATACTGTGCTGTACTATTCGATGTTCTATGTTCTATTAATGACAATAAGGTATCACTCCCAGATGAGTAAAATGCCTTTTATGCTCCCTTTGACTACCAAAACATGGAGGCCTTGATTTCACAATGACCCTGAGGACATCCTTCGGGGGGGGGGGGGGTAAACCCATGAAAAACATCAGGACCAGATGATGCACCTGGCCGGGTACTGAAGACCTGTGCTAATCACTGGCTGGAGTGTTTACCTACGTCTTTAACATATCACTTTGGTAGTCTGAGGGTACGTCCACACTACGCCGGATAATTTTGAAAACGAAGCTTTTTCTCTTCGTTTTGCCCTCCCGTCCACACTGAGCCGGCGTTTTCATCCCCTGAAAATGGATATTTTCGAAAACACTCTCCAGAGTGAATAAATCTGAAAACGCTTAATATCCGGCGTAGTGTGTACGGGGTAACCGGAGAGGTTTTAAAACGCTGTCATGACACCACCACAACAACAATGCTTTTCTCTGCTTCTGCTTGGCACTGCGCAAGCTGTTATAACGCGCAGTCGGTGTGAACGGCGTGAGAGTTAATTGTAAAGTCAGCTTTTTTGACTGTTTAAAAACGCTGTCATGACGTGCCGGAACAGATGTTCGCTGTTTTCTTGAACGCCACCACCTAACAATTTCAGAACAGACGGACGAGACTGAAGCCAGTTGACCCATAGCTTACTGAATAAATAAGTATACTCACTTCGCCCTGTTTTCTGTCCCTGCTTGTATGAAGGTGGTTTACCTATTTATGCAAGTACTTCTCTGACAATAGATGTGTAACAGCCTAATGTAACATTGTATGGAAATACAAGAAACACTGATGCAGACGTTTTATACTTTTAAAAAAGTGCTTTATTAATGTAACAGAGTTAGTTTTTCAATGTTCGTCGTCAGCCGGGTCATACTGTCCGTGAACTCCCTGTCGGTTGCCTCCATACGCTCCAGTATTTGTTTTTTTAAAGTTTTAAGTCCTCCTGTGCGAAAGCCAAAAGCAATTCCTTTAAAGTATTTCTAGTCTGTAATTGGACAAACGCGCACGAAGTATACCGTTCCCTCGTCGTTTGTTTTCTCTGTGTGTCCTGCGCATGCCCAGTAGGAGGAGATTCGCCCAAATATCCGCCTAATGTGGACGGAGATATTTTGAAAAACGCTTCGTGTGGACGCCTGTCGTTTTTACTCGAAACCGGCGTTTTCAAAATTATCTGGTGTAGTGTGGACGTAACCTGAGGTATCCACCTGCCACAAGCAGGCTTCTATCCTACCAGTGCCCTTGAGCAATGTGGTAACCTGCCTCAGTAATTATCATCCAGTAGGACTTGTATCCACTGTGATGAAATGCTTTGAGAGGATGGTCATGAGAATACCCTCTCCCGCCAGAGGATCTGCTTCACTTTTACCACAGATGCTATTTCATTGACTCTTCATTCTCTCTGAAACATCTTGACAGTGAAGAAGCATACATCAGGATGCTTTCATTGACTATTCCTCTGTATTTAACGCTAACATCCCTTTAAAACTGATCAATAAGCTCCAAGACCCAGGACTCGATGCCTCTTTGCACAAGTGGATCCTCGATTTCCTCACTTGCAGACCCGGATCAGTACAGATTTTCAACATCTCCTCCTCAATCTCTATCAACATAGATGCAAAATAAGGCTGTGTCTTTAGACCTCTGCTCTATTTGCTCTATACTTATGACTGTGCGGCTAAGTACGGCTCTAATGCCATAGTTAAGTTTGCTGACTTGGCCAAACTGGTGTTGGCCAAATCAAAAGTGCTGGCGAATGGGCATACAGGAGGGAAATTGAAACTCTGGTTGAGTGGGGTTGCAAGAACACACCCTCACTCTGGCATTCAATGTCAGCAAGACCATAAAACTGATTATTCACTATAGGAGAAAGAACTTTGGGGACAATGAGCTAATGTTTATGTGGGGATCGAGGAGGAGAGAGTCAGTAACTTTAAATTCCTCGGTGTTATAGTATTCGAGGATCTGTCCTGGGACCAGCATGTAAATTCCATTTCAAAGAAGGTACAGCAGTGCCTCTACTTTCTTAGAAGTTTGAGCAGATTTGGCATATCATCTAAATGCTGACAACTTTTATAAATGTACAGTCTCATCACAGCCTGGTATGGAAACACCAGTGCCTGAGAATGGAAAAGCCAACATAACATGGTGGACATGGCCCAGTCCATCACAGGAAGAGCTCTCCCTACCACTGAGCATATCTACAGTACAAAGACTGCTGTCACAGAAAAGCAGCATCCATTATCAAGGGCCCCTACCATCCAGGCCATGCACTCTTCTTGCTGCTGCCATTGGGAAGGAGCCACAGGACCTTGAGCACCCACAGCACCAGGTTCAGGAATAGTGCTTCAACTATCAGGCTCCTGAACCAGCGTGGACATCTGTGCTTACCACAACTGATCATCGACCACCACCCTTTAAAGTTCAAAGCGAAGTTTATTATCAAAGTACATACACGTCTCCATATACAACCCGGAGATTCATTTTCCAGCAGGCATACTCAGCAAATCTATAGAACAGTAACTGTATACACGATCAATGAACAACACACTGTGCAAATGAAAATATAAATTAATAGTTATAAACAGTGGGAGCAAGAAATAACAAGGTAAAGAGTCCTTAAAGTGAGACCACCAGAAATAGAATGAGTGTACTTATCCTCTTTTGATCAAGAGCCTGATGTTTGAGGGATAGTAGCTGTTCTTGAACCTGGTGGTGTGACTCCTGAGGCTCTTGTACCTTTTACCTGATAGCAGCAGTGAGAAAAGAGCATGGCCTGGGTGGTGAGGATATTTGGTGATGGATGCTGCTTTTCTACGGCAATGCTTCATATAGATATGCTCAATGGTTTCATTCCTTGGACTCTCTTTCAAGGACTGGAACTCACGTTCTCAATTTTATTTATGTATGTATCTATCTATCTGTCTGTCTGTCTGCCTGTTTGTTTGTTTATCTATGTTTACTTATTACTACTTTTTCCTTTTTGTATTTGCACAGTTTATCAATCTTTGTGTGGTTTACTTGTTCATTAATTTTTATTATACTTCTACTATGAAAAGCCTGCAAGAAAATGAAATATTTGTTGACATATACTGTATGTACTTTGACAACAAAAATGACTACGAGTTTTGAACTTTGAACTTTGGACGGTCCCTTTATATAGTCATAGAGTCACTGAGTTACGCAACATGGAAACAGGCTGTTCATCCCCACTCGTCCAAAGTGACCAAGTTCCCAAGCCTGGCTGATCTCATTTTCCTTGTGTCTGGCCTATATCCCTCTAAACCTGTCTTTTTCATGTACCCGTTCAAATATGAGTTTGCATAGAAGTTTGCCAAAGACTACAGTGGGAAATGGATGTAAGTGGAGTTTAATTTGGGCAAGTAGGAAGTGCTGCACTTGGGGAGATCAAATGTAAAGGGAAAGTATTCATTTAAATGTAGGTCACTTAGCAGCATTGATGTACAGAGGGATTTTGGGGTCCGAGTCCATTGTTCCCTGACAGTGGCTGCACAATTTAATAGGGTGGTAAAGAAGGCATAGTCATGCTTGCCTTTATTCGGCGAGCCAGTGAGTTCAAGATTCCCACTATCATCTGTAAGGAGTTTGTACGTTCTCCCAGTGACCACTTGGATTTCCTCCGGGTGCTCCGCTTTCCTCACACAGTCCAAAGACATAGCAGTCAGTAGGTTAATTGGTCATTGTAAATTGTCCTGTGATTAGGCTAGGGTTGCTGGGCGGTGTGGCTCAAAGGGCTGGAAAGGCCTATTCTACATCGTTTGTCGATAAGTAAAAAGATCAGCAAGTTACATTACATTGACACTCTGGTTTATGCAAGCAGAAGAGATTAGTGGTCTTTAGCCTAATTAGTTCAGAATGGCAGAGTGGTCTTGTGCTGGACCATTCTATGTTCCGGGTCTTTTAAATGTAATTGTATCCATCTCTACCACCTCACATCGTTAAATCCTTCTCTTCTCACTTTAAACCTAAGCCTTCTATTTTTGGAGTCCTCTACCATGGGAGATAAAACTGTGGCTATTCACTTCGTCACTGCTCCTCATGATATTATAAACCTTTTATAAGGTCAACCCTCAGCTTCCAATGCTCCAGGGTAAAATAAAAATCCTAGTCTATCCAGTCTCCTCTTAAAACTCAACCTTTCCATTCCTGGTAAAATCCTCATAATTTTTTTGCACACTTTCCAATGAAATTACATCCTTCAATGACTAAACAGAACTGTACATTACTGTTCCAAATATGGCCCTAACAGCATCTTGTACTGCTGTAACATGCCAACTCCTGCACGCAATATCCTAACCGATGAAAGTAAGTGTGCCAAATGCCTTTTTCCATCACTCTGTCTACTTGTATTGCCACTTTTTAAAATTACTATATATCTCTAACCCTAGGCCTCTTTGTTGAAGACCAAAACCCCTTACCGGTGAATTGATTAACATTTATCCCAGGTTGAAACTGATTGGGTCACATGTATTTGATCATCCTGAGCCTCAACATCACCTCCTGCTGGAGCCCAGTGGTTACACTCATCTTTCATAGCTGAGTGGCTTCCATTACCCGGCAGCCAGTGACTGGACTTCCAATTGCCAGTCCTGAGGCTGCCCAACACTTTGGACTGCTCTCTTGGCCTTCAGGCGCCTTGTCCCATCAGAGACCTCTTCTGCTGTCCCTTCATTGAGGCAGAGACATACAGCACTGAACTAGGTCCTTTGGCCCATCGAGTATCCATTAAACCAGGGGTTGCCAAACTTTATATGCCATGGACCAATACCGTTAAACAAGGGAGCGGCAGACCCCAGACTGGGAACCCCTGCATTAAATAAATGCTTCTAATGATGAAAATGTTGAGCGGATGTTGAAAATAAAATAAAAACTTAAAAGAATATTGAAGATCGTTCTTGAAGTGTTTGGAAACTGGAGCTATAAAGAGGAAAGCGGGAGTGGTGAGGTAGGATTCCGAGGTGACTAGCGAACTGGAGAGGGATGAAAGTTGATCGGCAGGTTGAGTCAGATAGTGGAGGGGAGGAGGACAGGAGTAGGGAGACTGTGGAAGCTGAATGATAGATGGAGGAAGACAAAAAAGGAAAAAGAATGCAGATTAAATGAGGTGGGGGAGTGTGATGATATTCACATTAAAGGGCTGGAAAAGGTTATTTCTTACCTCAGCTTTCTAGCAAAGCAGCATGACCTTTCCTAAGGGTCAAAGTGTATTTGTGACAAAGTTAAACTTCTAACCAATATACCTTGCCCAGCTTCTTGTTGTTAACAAGACTCATCTTCAGTTCTTTATGCAAGTGAAACAAGGTTGGGGGAGGGTGGTGTGAAGGCTTGAGGGACACATGAGGTACTAATGGTGGACCCTGATAACTAAGGGAGGTGATAATGGTGGGATAGACTAAAGGCAGAATGTGATTATACCCAAGCTCCCAAAGTTCACTTCCAGTTGTTTCAATACTCAGGCTCAATTGCACTGAATGTATGCAATGGTGAAGACAGAGGTGAATGTGTGATCTGATAGCCTCAGCAACATCAGGAGTGATAGTCAGTAAGGAAGATTGTTGGCAGAGCCCAGTGGCTTCTGTTGAAGATGGGGAGAGGATAAGTCCACACCTTGTAATGTAGTTGTATAACCATTTTGAGAGAGCTGAAGGTTCATGCCTTCCAACTTCTTCATCACAAACTGCCATCCAGATGTTCCAGGGTTGAGTGAAGAGCCAATGAAATGGCATCTTCTGTGGACCTCTTGTGCTAGTAGGCAGATTGGAATGGTTCCAGTCACTTCTCTTTCAGGAGTTGATGTGTTTCATCACCAAACTCTCAAAGCATTTCATCACAATGGATATGAGTGCAACTGGACAACCGTCATCCAAGCAGGTTACCATGTTCCTCTTAGGCAGCAGTATAACTGAAGCCTGCTGAAAGCAGGTGGGTATGACAGACTGCCAAAGTGAGAAGTTAAAGAGATCAGTGAACACTCCAGCCCAGTTGATCAGCACAGGTCTTTCATACTTGGCCAGGTACCCCATCTGGGCCAGATGCTTTCTGTGGGTTCACCTTCCTGAAGGATGCTTCATATCAGCTTCAGAGACTGAAAGTACCAGGTCATTGGAGGCTGAGGGAGCTTGTGAAGGTTCCTCAATGTTTTGTCTGCCAAAACAAGCGTAAAAGGCATTGAGCTCATCTGGAAGTGAAGCCTTGTTGTTACTTTTGTCACTTGACTTCACTTTGTGAGAAGTAATAGCATTCAAGCCCTGGCACAGTTGTCGAGCATCCTTCAGTGATTCAGATTGCCACTTTTCTCATGAGATGGCTTTCCAGAGATCATACCTGGACTTCTCGTATTTTACTTGGTCACCAGACCTGAATGCCACCGATATGGCCCTTGTGGCTAAAGGGATCAGGGGGTATGGAGAGAAGGCAGGTATAGGGTTCTGAGTTGGATGATCAGCCATGATCATACTGAGTGGTGGTGCAGGCTCAAAGGGCCAAATGGCCTACTCCTGCACCTATTTTCTATGTTTCTATGTTTCTATATGGCCCTCAGCAGACTGGAGATATCCTGGTTCATCCAGGGCTTCTGGTTAGGATGACTTGGTAGGGACACACTCCACTACAACGGTTTTTATAAAGTCTGTGACAACAGTGGTATATTCAGTCAGATCCTCTGCTGAGTCCTTTAATGTGGCCCAGTCCACCCACTCAAAGCAATCCTGTAGCCGTTGCTTTGCATCCTGTGACCACCTCTTTGTTGTCCTTATCTCTTAAGAGTCTGCCTGTATAGGTAGGGGGAGGACAGCCAAGTGATCGGATTTCCCGAAATGTGGTCTGGGCATGGAACAGTCAGCATTCCTTATTGCAGAATAGCAATGGTTGAGTGATTTGGGATCCCTGATGCTGCAGGTCATACGCTGATGATAATTGGGCAGAAATTTCTTAAAACCTCTATGATTTGAAATATGTTGGGGTGATTATTTGAGGAATTGAGTTACATTGCAGCTGTAGAAAACTCTGGTTAGGCTGCATCTAGAGAATTACATTCAGGTCTGGTTGCTCCATTAGAGAAGAATGTTGAGAATTTGGAGAGACTCAGGAGAGGTTTAACAGGATGCTGTCCAGATTGGAGGACATGTAGAGGACAGCTTAGACAAACTCGGGTTGTTTTCTCTGGAGTGTTGGAAACTGAGGTGAGATCCAATAAGGCTTATAAGAAAATGAAAGGTGAATAAGATGCATAGAATGCAGGATTTACCCATGACTTGCTTATCTTTAAGATATGGGAAGGGAGTGGAACACCTAGAGGAAAATCATATAGTCACAGGTAAAAGGTAGCACCCAGAGTAAGGATTTTCTCCCACACACTGAGGATCATCTTGGCCCTTTACAAGACTACCGGCAGAATAAACAGAAAATGCCAGAAGCACTCAGCAAGTCGGGCAGCATCTGTAAAAAGAAAATCAATCAATGTTTCGGATCTGTGAACCTTCATCAGCATGCCCTGGAAGGCGCGTCATCTTCTTTGAGTTCTTTCTGCTTTAATTATGTGAACTCTGCCAAAGTTCTTCCCGTAGTCCATGAACAAATCAATTGCACACATGGCCTTGTGCAGCATGATCCATCCTATGTCCCTGATGTAAAGGTAGAAGACTCTCTGGGAAACCTTCCCACCTCTCTATAAACCACCTTTGTATGTCTTGATGGCGGCCAGTGCACAGAAGTTGAGAGTCATACAAAAGCAGCACGTGTAATGCAAAATGTGACAGAGGGTATTTCCAAGAATATGGCTCTTGTCTTGAGGGCTGGCTTTGGGGCTGGGTTTCCTTAAGCAATTCCAGAGAAGTAAGGTAGGAGTAAACTTTTCCGAAGACTTTAGTCACATACATCTTATTTCTTCACCATCCAGGCCACCAGAACACATCCCATTGCTGGAGGGAAAAGCAGAGGCAGGTTTATTTGAGTGAGACCTTTGGCTGTCAGGGTCAACCATGGATGTGGCGTCTATCTGTTTAGGTACGCAAGCCTGAGCAGTACAATATGGAGGGCAAGCTGTTGCCCGTGTAGCAAGCTCCCCCTTCCCGCGTATCGGATGAACCCAAAGGAACAGCAGAGACTGGCAAAGACCAGCTCTGGATTTTTCCCTCTGAGCTTACTCCCGAAGCCTTCCCCATGAATGGGTATAGCCGCAAGGCAGCGGAGGTTTGTGATCAGAGTTTTCCTTCTCGATGAGTTGTCAACCATGGCTAATGAGCCCCATCTGTTGAAGCGAGTGGTTTTAAGGAGCCAGTAACCTGCCTTTGGCACTTACCCTGCTAGTAGACACAGTTCCAGCAGGCTTAGTAGCTAAGCCACACATGAGGGCCAGGAGTTGAACATGGTTGTCAGAGGCTATTTGAAGTGCACACCACCGGGAGCATTTAATAGCAGACATCCCACCCTGCAAAAACTCATTCCAGGGAGATAGCACCCCCGCCCCTCGCAACCCCATATCAGCCCCCCCCCACACTGAATGACCTCCAAGGGTGTATGCAATACTTTGTTTAGTGATTTTGTCTAATCTGTAAACCATGTTGGGTATATGCAGAAAATGTGACATTAAAATATGTACTTATATTATATTATCATGTTTATTCTATTACAGCTTTAAGCAAGTCTACAGGAAGTTTGGCCTCATCACATAGGACATCAATAGCAGCTAGCCAGCTAGTTTAAATAACATTAGCTATGCTAATGAACGAATGACACCTGCTAAACTCATCTCAACATGTCTTTTACATTTTAACCCACCATGGGCAATAGAAAAGTCACTGTTGCAAACAGTGCAGCGAGCAACACTGTCATTATTTTTGAGGTCGACTGTAAAGCCCGCCCACAGAAAAAACTGATAGGTCTACTTAACAGGGGTCGCCAACCTTTTTTGCACCACGGTCCGGTTTAATATTGACAATATTCTTGCGGACCGGCCGACCGATGGGATGGGGGGAGGGGGGTGTTAATCACAACCGAAATATAGGTGATAAGTCAACTATAAGTCAGTTATAAGTGGCTAATACACTCAATTTCATTTCTAAAAGGGTTCATCAAATGAATTTAGTATTAAACACAGAGCGCATATTTTCCTCGCATGAATATAGTGATAAGTTAATTATAAGTCAATAGCATCATAACATTTTAAGTAATATTCGGATATTAAACACACAGCGTACATTTTCCTCGTATGAACATATAAAATCATTGTAACACACCAATATCGCTGAATCAGTGGGAGCCCTGCAACGAGACGGTGCCATCGAGGGGTGATGGGAGACAGAATTACTCGAAGGGGGTTCCTTATGTGCAGTATATTCCGCAATTTAGTTTTCATTGCATTCATTGCAAAAAACTCTGCTTCGCAGAGATATGTTGGAAATGGAAGCAACGTTTTCACTGCTTCTGTGGCTATCTCAGGATATTGAGCCTTGACTTTGATCCAGAATGCCGGCAGAGATGTTATGTCAAACGTACTTTTCAGCCCGTCATCATTTGCAGGCTCGAGGAGTTGATCTTCTTCCCGCGCTGACATGGATGACACGTGCATAAAGACCTCACGTGCGTTCAAGTTCCAACAGTGGGCGTGACAGGGAATGAGGAAAGGTGCAGCTGACTCATATCGTTTCCTCGTGGCCCGGTGGGTGGGGGTCACTCTTAGTACGAACAGAGACCAATCAGGATGCTCGCTCTCCCTCTCACTCTCGTTCTCAACATAATCAATTTCCAGGATATTGTATATAATTCCCAGGCTTCAGGGAGCCGCTATCGATATGCAGGAGACTCCCAGGAGAGGTGGTATGTCTGTAATAGGTGGTGGGAGTAGTGTCAGGGTGCTGGAGCGGGGACCCAATCGCAGACCAAGTACTGAGCACACGGTGATATTTATTGAGTGACAAATCCAGAGGGGCAACAAAGTCAGCATCGAAGTTCAGGCGGAGATCAAAAACCCAGAGAAATCCAAAAATCAGAATCAGGAGACAGGCAGAGTCAAAAACCAGAACAATCCAGATAAACCGGCAGAATCAGTGTCAGCAAACAGGCCAGGTAGATACTCAGAAGGACAGAGTTTAGATATGAATGCTGGAAAGGCTCAGGAAAACTCACTGGCAGAATCTGGCCAGCACAGATGAAAACACAGGACTAAAATACACTGAGCAATAAACAGAGAGGCAGATGATAGGTGGAGCACAATGAGACACAGGTAGCAGCAATACAGGTAATAATGGGAAACCGGTGAAGGGCGGAGTAATCAGTGATACAGGGGCCGGAGTAGAGCAGGGGCAGGGACAGGAGCACATGGGACATGAAAGCAAACAAGAGCAAATGGCAATACAAAAATAACGAATGACGGCTGGACGGGAACACATAAAAAGACAGCGTTCAACTGGAGGTACTGACAGGGAGCTTGTTCCCATTGCCATCCCTGTCTATGAAAACCTTAAGGAGCCTCAAGTTTATTATCACTGATATATGCCATGAAATTTGTTGTTTTGCAGCAGCAGTATAGTGTAAGACTTAAGAATTAAAATAAGTTGCAAGAATGTTTTAAAATAGTGCAAAAGATAAAGTAACGGAAAGAGGACACTTCCCATAGGATGAGGGGTTTTAATAATGCTTGCCACCTCCGTGAAACAATGCCTTTTGTAGTTAAGCAACACAAATAAAAAATGCTGGTGAACGCAGCAGGCCAGGCAGCATCTATAGGAAGAGGTACATTCGACGTTTTGGGCCGAGACCCTTCATCAGGACTAACTAAAAGAAGAGATAGTAAGAGATTTGAAAGTGGGAGGGGGAGATCCGAAATGATAGGAGAAGACGGGAGGGGGAGGGATGGAGCCAAGAGCTGGACAGTTGATTGGCAAAAAGGATATGAGAGGATCATGGGACAGGAGGCCCAGGGAGAAAGAAAAGGGGGAGGGGGGGAAAACCCAGAGGATGGGCAAGGAGTATAGTGAGAGGGACAGAGGGAGAAAAAAGAGGAAGAAAAGAAAAAAGGAAAAAAATAATAATAAATAAATAAGGGATGGGTTACGAAGGGGAAGTGAGGCATTAATGGAAGTTAGAGAAGTCAGTGTTCATGCCATCAGGTTGGAGGCTACCCAGACGGAATATAAGGTGTTGTTCCTCCAACCTGAGTGTGGCTTCATCTTGACAGTAGAGGAGGCCGTGGATAGACATGTCAGGATGGGAACGGGATGTGGAATTAAAACGTGTGGTCACTGGGAGATCCTGCCTGGCCTGTTGGCGTTTGCCAGCATTTTTTATGTGTGTTGCTTGAATTTCCAGCATCTGCAAATTTCCTCATGTTTGCCTTTTGTAGTTATCCTTGATGGAAGGGAGGGTTGTGTCCATGATGTTGCTGGCTGAGTCTACAACACTTTGCAAACTGTGCTTTGGAGCCTCTAAACTAGATGGTGATGCAAACAGTCAGAAAGCTTCTACTGTGCATCTGTAGAAATTTGGAAGGGTCTGCTGACGTACCAAGTCGCCTCCAACTCCTACTGAAGTATAGCAACTGGCATGCCTTATTCATGATTGCAACAATATGTTGGGCACTCTCTGACTTGAGAAAATCATATTTCTCCCTGAAAAGGGTCTGGTAAAAAAAAATCAGTGACTTGCAAATAGCAACATGAGTGATACTTGTAACTGGGAACAGTGATTTGAAAACGGTACCCATGTGGAGGAATTGTGTCACCATGTGGGAGCATGTTCAGCTTACTAATATCTCTACAGTATGTCTTCCAGACCCTGGGAGCCTGGGAGCGTTTGACGACAATGTTTGGAGAGCTTTGCTATTTTCTTGAATCTGTTATTGCTTTTGTTTAAGAAATGGGAGTTTGGAAGTGTTTTTATGTGTCTTTTTGTGTGTGTGTGTACTTGTGAGTACGAGAAGAGAAGGGAAAGGGAGAGATGTGGACAGAACATTGCAAAGTAACGTTTTATCTGCTATGAAAAAACTCTTTCAGATTCTTCTCTCTTCAACAGAGTTTGACATACTTGTTCAGCAAAGAAGTCCTTTGTTCATATCTAAAGGTGGTATTATCAGCTTCCCTTCCATCAAGGAATGAGAATCCTTTGAGAGGGATAATATGATTAGGAATAGTCAACATGGCTTTGTGAAAGGCACGTCATGCCTTACGAGCCTTATTGAATTTTTTGAGGATGTGACTAAACACATTGATGATAGTAGAGCGGTAGATGTAACGTATATGGATTTCAGCAAGGCATTTGACAAGGTACACCCTGCAAGACTTATTGAAAAAGTAAGGAAGCATGGGATCCACGGGGATATTGCTTTGTGGTTCCAGAACTGGCTTGCCCACAGAAGGCAAAGTGTGGTTGCAGATGGGTCATATTCTGCATGGAGGTTGGTGACCAGTGGTGTGCCTCAGGGATCTGTTCTGGGACCCCTACTCTTTATAATTTTTATAAATGACCTGGATGTGGAAGTAGAGGGATGGGTTAGTAAATTTGCTGATGATTTGTTGGAGGTGTTGTGGTTAGTGTGGAGGGCTGTCAGAGGTTACAGCAGGACATTGATAGGATGCAAAAATGGGCTGAGAAATGGCAGATGGAGTTCAACCCAGATAAGACTCTGGTCAGACCCTGGTCAGACCCCTCTTGGAGTACTGTGCTCAGTTCTGGTCACTTCACTATAGGAAGGATGTGGAAACCATAGAAAGGGTGCAGAGGAGATTTACAAGGATGTTGCCAGGATTGGGGAGCATGCCTCATGAGAATAGGTTGATTGAACTCAGCCTTTTTTCCTTGGAGCGACGGAGGTTGAGAGGTGACCTGATAGAGGTGTATAAGATGATGAGAGGCATTGATCGTGTGGATAGTCAGAGGCTTTTTCCCAGGGCTGAAATGGCTAGCACGAGAGGGCACAGTTTTAAGGTGCTTGGAAGAAGGTACAGAGAAGATGTCAGGGGTAAGTTTTTTTACGCAGAGAGTGGTGAGTGCGTGGATTGGGCTGCCAGCGATGGTGGTGGAGGTGGATATGATAGGGTCTTTTAAGAGACTCCTGGACTCATGAACTCATGGAGCTCAGAAAAATAGACGGCTATATGTAACCTTAGGTATTTCTAAGGGAAAGACATGTTCGGCACAGTTTTGTGGGCCGAAAGGCCTGTATCGTGCTGTAGGTTTTATATGTTTCAATATTTCTCAAAGTCTTAGACACCCTAGCTGTAGATATGTGCACAGTACTGTAGCTGGCATAAAAATAATCTCGTCTTTTTCTTTCCAGTCCTGATCCAAAACATCGATTGTCCTTTTCCCTCCACAGGCATGACCTGATCCTTTGAGTTCATCTACTGCTATTCTGTTTTGCCCCAGGTTCCTGCATCTACGGTCTCTCATGTGAGAGGATTGCAAAGATTCAGTATTCTCTGAGTAAAGAAATTTCACCTTATCTCTTGACTTAAACGGCAAAGCCTGTATTTTTGAGATTGTATCACTTGTTTTTAGACTTCCCAAATTCAGCTTTGTTAAGTACCTTGTCAAACTATTTCAGGATATATTTCAATGAAATCATATTTCATTCACCTAACTTCTTGAAAATATAACTTCAGTCTGTAACAATGCTTTTGTCCCATAAATCACCCTGGTAAATCAATGTCCATCTTTGCATGGTGGAATTGGAGTTGGAATTGATCTATTGTACCACATGTACAATAATACAGTGAAAAGCTTGTCTTGCATACATTTCATACAGATCAAATCATTACACAGTGCACCGAGATAGAACAGAGTAAAACAGTGACAGAATGCAAAATAAAGTGCAAGAGCTACAGAGACAGCACAGCAAAGTTAAACAATAAGGTGTAAAATTATAAAAAGATAAATTGTGAGGTCGAGACTATTTTTTCCATATCAGTGAACCATTCAATAGCCTTATAAGCCATCCTTGAGCCTGGTAGCACATGATTTCAGACTGTTGATATACTATCTGAAAGGAGAGGGGAAAAGAGAATACGTCTGGTGTGGGTGGGTCTTTGATTATGCTGGGTGCTATACCAAGGCAGCGAGAAGTATAGACAGAGGGAATGGAAGAGAGGCTGCACACACAAAATGGTCCACCCACCTTTCCTATCAGCTTCCTTCTTCTCCAGCCCTTTGCCTTTTCCACCTCTCACCTCCCAGCTTCTTACTTCATCTCCCCTCTCCCACTCACCTGGCTTTATCTTTCACTTTCTAGCTTGTACTCCTTCTTATTCTGACCTTTTCCCCCTTGCTTTCCAGGCCTGAAGAAGGGTGTTGAGCTGAAACATCGACTGTTTATTGGTTTCCATAGATGCTGCCTGATGTGCTGAGTTCCTCCAGTGTTTGTGTGTGTGTTACTCTGGATTTCCGACATCTGAGAAATATGTTTATTGCAAAAGTTTCCCACAGTATTTTGGTACAATTGTTGCTAAGATATGTCCTAGGATTCAATGCTGTAACCTGGAGTCATCGGGTGTTTTGGGTCTTTCAACATCAGACGCTTTTGCCCAGGCAACTGAGCCAGGGTTGATCAAGCCCTGGTTTGAGTCCCAGCAGCACTGGTCCCCGGATCACACCTCTTGATCCATAGCCATCTGGAGGCTCACTTACTCTGGTGGTCCTGATAGCTCTTTTCTTTACAGCTCTCGTAATGCCAAGGAGAGAGTAGGTTCTGCACAGCCAGCAGCAGCAAAATCTCCTCATCCCGAGTTGACATGGTCTGGAGTCATCTGTTGACACCTCCCGTGGCTATTGCCTCACTGATATGGACTACGTCTTCCTCAAACTGCAGCCACTCACTCTGATGACTTTCTGGAAGCTGCTATGGGTGTGTAGTGGAAAGTGTGCTGACTGGTTGCATTTTGGCATGGTATGGGAACCTAATGAGTTTGAGTGGAAGATCCTACAAAAGGTAATGGATTTGGCCTAGTACATCATAGGTAAAACCCTCCCAGCCATTGAGTACATCTACATGAAATGTTGCCATAGAGAAGCAGTATCCATCATCAGAGATCCTCACCACCCAGGTCATGCTATTTTCTTGCTGCTGCCATCAGGTAAAAGGTACAGGAGCCTCAGGACTCACACCACCAGGTTCAAGAACAGTTACTACCCCTCAACCATCAGGCTCTTGAACAACGGGGGATAGCTACACTCATTCTGTTTCTTGTGTTCGCACAACTGATGAACTCACTTTAAGGACTCTGTCTTGTTATCTCATGCTCGTTAGTTATTGCTATTTATTTATATCTGCATTTTCACAGTTGGTTATTTATTGATCCTGTATACAGATACTGCTCTATAGACTTGCTGAGTATGCCCACAGAAAAAAGAATCTCAGGGTTGTATATGGTGACATGTATGCCCTCTGATTAAAAAAAAATTACTTTGAACTTTGAACTTAACCCGCCAGTGTTCTGCTACTCTGCCTGCAGTGGGAGGTCCTATAATAATCTAATTCCAATTACCAAATGTGAAGAACAAAAAAGGTGGAAGGAGTTAAGTTTCCTTATTCTTTTAAGACTCATTTCTGTCAAATCAAGTAGAGAGTAGATGGGCTAGGGGGAAGTTACTTTTTGGTCCCGTTCAGTAATTACCTCAGAGGTGGGGTGTAGGATAGAGAGAATACAAATAACTTTCCAAAAGCAGGAAGGTGAGTTAACCTGAGCATAAAATGGACTTGTCCTTTAATATTCCAGTTTGATTTTTCCTTTTATGATATGTTAGCTAGCCACAAATATTTAATGTCAGATGCATTTACTGTCACTTCTGACTCTGAATTATTCATGATTCCTGTTGGATTTTTTAACATAACAAGGAAAGCAATTTAGTAAGCAGCTAAAATGAGTTGTTCTAGGTTACAATAGCATTAAGTGATTCTTATGAGACTTGAATTTAAGAAGGTTAATGATATCCACATGGGAATAGGCAGCATTCAGGAAGGAACTATCCTGGTTATAGCAGTGTGAAATGAGTTTAAAGGTCATTAAATAAAGATGTAAATTATAAATTATACTTATGGCTGCAAGAGATCTTTCTTCCCTCGTCACCTCACTTTTCACCATTTAAAGATGCTGATTCTTCAGGGAACTGATATCTTCAATGTGTCGTCCATTGAAAATCAGATTATCCTTATACAGCACCCTTCAGTTTCTCAAGAACATTGTAAGATGCTTCACAACAGCAGAAACAAGCAATGTCACATTGAGGGAAATGAGGACAGATGTTAAGTGATGCAACACTAATACTGAAGCTAGCATAATTGATCCTGACCAGGGTTCAAATCCCACCTTAGGACCTGTGAAAGAATAATTAAATATAACTGGAATTACAACGGTAATGTCCTTGTGGGTACTTACACTCAACTCAACAGCATTTGGCACAGACTTGAATACTAACTTCTCTGTCCTGTGTAGAGGATATTTCCAATGGTGGGTGAGTCCAAGACCAGAGGGCACAGCTCTGCATAAAAGGATATCATTTTAGAACAGAAATTAGGAAGTTGATATGTTCTTGATTAGTTAGGGCATCAGAAGTTACCAGGAGAAGGCAGAAGAATGGGGTTGAGAAGTTTAATAAATCAGTCATGATGGAATGGTGGAGCAATCTTGATGGGCTGAATGGCCTAATTCTGGCCCTGCTGTATGCCTGATGGTCTTCTGGTCCTACAGATGACATCACTTCATCAGCCCTATCCTCCCCACAGGCTAGCCCTCTTTTCCTTTGCGGACTTCCTATCATGCCCTTCCTGGGTGCATGGCCACATTCAGATCTGGCCTGCTCAGGCATTACAGGAGAGTCACTAATGGAGTTGTAGCAGTTGTAGATTAAGGGGTATAGAGAGGGGAGAGATTATTTCTACTGGAGCATCCACATTCCCTGTCATGTTCAGTGGTTGTTGTGACACCAGCAACCACAGCCATGACGGCAGCTCTCAGAGTTTACATGTGGGTGCCCAAAATTCTACCATTGGGAAATTTGTTTGAGTCACCAGACATATTGATGGAGCTGCCAGCAAATGGTCTCCAAACCATGTGCCAACTTGGAAAAGCCCTTCATGCTTCTCGGCACAGGGGTTGTGCTACCTCTCAGGGTACCCAAAGCACCAGACGCTATAGTCCACATTCACTCCCTCTGTAGGCTGGCTCACCAAGTCCTTCAAGTCCTTGGATTATGGAGGGATGCGGGAGTGAAACAGATCCTTTGGCCCATCAAATTTGAGTCTACTCCAACCACCCATTTAAATTAATCCAACTTTAAACTCCTAGATGAAATTGCCGTACAAATTGCCATACAATGTCCCTAATGGCTCCAACAATAGTAAAGCACCAATGACAGTTACCTAGAGTGAGGTCCAAAAGCCATCAGCAGGAGTTGCAGGTATGTGATCTGTCCTTCCTCGTTCCCTGCCTCTACTAAAGTACCACTGGTGGCTACTTTACAACCAACTCCACCCATATATTACCCCTAAGTTAAGACCATAAGACCAAGGGGCAGAAGTTGGCCATTCGGCCCATCGAGTCTGCTCCGCCATTTTATCATGAGCTGATCCATTCTCCCATTTAGTCCCACTCCCCCGCCTTCTCATCATAACCTTAGATGCCCTGGCTACTCAGATACCTATCAACCGCTGCCTTAAATACACCCAGTGACTTGGCCTCCACTGCTGCCCGTGCAACAAATTCCATAGATTCACCACCCTCTGACTAAAAAAATTTCTTCGCATTTCTGTTCTGAAAAGGCGCCCTTCAATCCTTAAGTCATGCCCTCTCGTACTAGACTCCCCCAACATGGGAAACAACTTTGTCACATCCACTCTGTCCATGCCTTTCAACATTCGAAATGTTTCTATGAGGTCTCCCCTCATTCTTCTAAACTCCAAGGAATACAGTCCAAGAGCGGACAAACGTTCCTCATATGGTAACCCTCTCATTCCCGGAATCATTCTAGTGAATCTTCTCCGTACCCTCTCCAACGTCAGCACATCCTTTCTTAAATAAGGAGACCAAAACTGCCCACAGTACTCCAAGTGAGGTCTCACCAGCGCCTTATAGAGCCTCAACATCACATCCCTGCTTCTATACTCTATTCCTCTAGAAATGAATGTCAACATTGCATTCGCCTTCTTCACCACTGACTCAACCTGGAGGTTAACCTTAAGGGTATCCTGCACGAGGACTCCCAAGTCCCGTTGCATCTCAGAACTTTGAATTCTTTCCCCATTTAAATAATAGTCTGCCCATTTATTTCTTCTGCCAAAGTGCATTTTATTGATATTTAAGACGGCAGCAACCTTCCTGATGTTGATTGATGTTACATACATGGGCTTTGACAGAAGAAAAAATGGCTGGAGTTACTTAGCACTTTAGTGCAAGTGGGGTTTTTTTTCGGAGCATCAAAAATCAAACTTATAAAAATTAGTGAAGATAGTGAAAAGAAAATTGCCAATATTTGAATAAGTTATCTTACAGAAAACTCAGTATCAGCTCCGCACTTTATCCAGTTTCAACTCCTGGCAGCGCTGATCTCTCCCACTAAGAGTGATGGGTCCCATTTAGTAGGCACCTGGACATACTATCTTTAATTACCCATGAAGTTAACTTATGAAGTTAACACATAAATCAGACTATGATACACCCCATAATGTAGTTACAGTCACATAACAAAATACACAGAAGCATCTACCTTAAACACAGGATATAAACAACATATAGACATTTACACGTCCCCATTACCAAGCGAAATGGAATATTCTACCTTGTATAGTGGGAAAGGCACCCGAGCGCATCAGCTCAATTTAGGACCATTATGAGGATATACTGGGGCAGACATTGAAGTGTGCACAGTCAGCGCAGTGACAGTGGAATGACAAGACAATGTTTGTGTGCGAGTGTGTTTACTGAGTTGACATTGCAGTGCTTTGCATTCGGTCTCCTTTTATGGACTGGTCAGGTTTCTGCTCCCTCCCTTTCTCAACTGAGATTGGGAAAGAATGAAGTCACCAAGACAAGAATGCAGTGAAGGCAGGCTGGGAAATTAATGTCACAGCCAGAGTTTGAAAGAGATTATGGGATCAGAAGAAACTGTGAGAGGAGAGGTTAGGAATGAGGGTTTGTTAACCTGAATGACTGCTCCCTCCAGATTGATCTCCAGGGAATTTCCTGCTACTTTGATTTCTATTTGCATAGAGTGAAAGTAGTGTCTCTGATGGTTGTGCTATATATTGAACGTTATGTCTATACACAGTGGCCACTCTGTTAGGTTCACCTTCACACCTGCTTATTAATGCAAGTTTCTAATCATTTGTCAGCAACTGAATGCATAAAAGCATGCAGACATGGTCAAGAGGTTCAGTTACTGTTCAGACCAAACATCATAATGAGGAAGGAATGTGATCCAAGTGCCTTTGAACATGGAATGATTGTTGGTGCCAGGCAGGGTGGCTTGTGTATCTCGGAAACTGCTGATCTCCTGGGATTTTCATGCACAACAGTTTTTATAGTTTACATAGAATCATGCGAGAAACAAAATAGATCCAGAGAGCTACAGCTCTGTGGGTGAAAATGCCTTGTTAATGAGAGAGGTCAGAGGAGAATGGCCAGACAGGTTCAAGCTGACAGGAAGGTGACAGTTACTCGAATAACCATGTGTTACAACGGTGGTGTGCAGAAGAGCATATCTGAATGCGCAACATTTCGAAGATTGAACTGGATTGGCTACAACAGCAGAAGACCATGTACATAATTGTAGTGGGCACTTTATTCACTACAGGAGGTACCTTGAAATAGATGAACTACAGCAGCAGTGAGCCACGAATGTGCTCTCAGTGGTCACTCTGTTTGTTACAGGAGAATGCCAGTTGAAGTGGCCGCTGAGGGTATTTTGTTTTTACTACTTGCTCTGTGTGCAGTGTTTTAGGGTTGGGTTTGAGGTTCCCATGAGTGGAAAGCATGTGGAGGGTGAGATGAGGGGCACAAATTCAACTGGGTATCAGTGGAATTCATGGCACAAGCAAACACACGCATGCAAGAGAATTTCTAGAAGCATGGCTTTCCTTGAACAATTCTGTAAACCAACATGTAGATCTCGATCTTATTTAGGAGGCAATGCAGGCAAAATTCCAGGCCAACACACACAAAATTTCACCACACAACCAATCAGTGATGAGATTTCCTCCCACATTACAACTGAGTTTCTGAATTGCTGACCAATCAGCGGATGATAAGTATATAAACGCCAAGCATTCAGAGGGCACACCACAATCACCAGTACACCAATAATGGCCCCTCATATAGTGACAAAACATTTGCAAGTAAATTGCCAAGATCGGAGAACAACTCAACCGAACCATCTACCACCTGAGCTACACATTTTCCCAATTATTTCCAAATCCTCATCAATACCAAATTTTGAGCAATGATTGTACTTACTTGGTGGGGTATGACATAAAGATAAATTGGTATATCGATTTATTATTCTTATAAGTACCTTGGTACAGAGAAAAATTTGGTTTTGCATACAGATCATCAACATAGTACTTGGGAAAAGCAATCACAGTTTGCAGAATTTACAGTTACAGAGAAAATACAATGCAAGAAAGCAATAAGCTGAAATGTCAGTAGGATGTAGATTGACAGGTCAAGAGTACATCTTATCATACAATAGATCCATTCAATAGTTTTTTAACAGCAGGATAGAAGCCGCCCTGAGCCAAGTGCAATGTAGCTTCAGGCTTTTGTACCTTCTGCCCAATGGGAGTGGAGAGAAGAGAGAATATCTGAGTTGGTCTTTAATTAAGCTGGTCACTTTACCAAGGCAGCAAGAAGTGTAGCCAAGAGTCCAAGGAGGGGAAGCTGGTTTACCTTGCTGAGCTGTGTCCACAACTCTCTGTGGTTTCTTGTGGTCACAGATGGACCACTTGCCAAACCAAGCCATGATGCATCAAGATTGGTTGTATCATGGCTTGATACATCTATAAAAACTGGTGAGGGTCAATGTGGATGTGCTGAATTTCTTCAGCCTCCTGAGGAAGTAGTGGCAATGGTGTGCATTCTTGTCTGAGGTGTCTATGTGGTTGAACCAGGAGCAGGCTGTGGTGAAGTTCACTCCTAGGGACTTGAAGCTTTCAACCATCTGACCTCACCACCATTGATTAAACAGGAGTGTATACACCTCCCCACTTCCTGAAATCAATGACCAGTTCTTTTGTTTTGCTGATGATCAGAGATATTCTCAGATGGCAGGGTAGCTGTGTGGCCCCAGTTATAGCAAGGACTAGGCCTCAAGTCACAGTATCACCTGTTTACAGCCACCCAAAAGAGAGGCATCGCAGGCGGTGTGGTGCCACATCCATGCTGGAGTTGGCACTGGCCTTCAGTTTGCGCTCAGCAGAAGACAACCCCTATTATGTTTCATTGCAGACTGCTGCAGCTTTCGTGGGCACAGGGTCGAGGACTATGTATTTTACTTGTGACTGTATTTTAATGATATATGTGCCTTATGCTGTGTATGACTATTGGTACTGTGTTTTGCACCTTGGCCCTAGAGTAACCCTATTTCTTTTGTCTGTATTCATGGAAATTCAGGTATGGCTGAATGACAATTAAACTTGAACGTGAATTTGAGTGACCTTCACACCTGCGTAAATTATTAAATTTCTTGCGGTTCTCCATTCAAGTCCAAGCATTGACTTTGTGATCCACCTCCTTCCACTAACTCCAAACAGAGGGTGTGATAAGCCTCTTCACCCAAGCAGAGACAGGATTTCTTGTCCCTTCCGCAACCACAAGAGCACCACTAGGAAAACATGCCAACAATCTCTCTGATAGTCAACTCTCTCAGATTGTTCAGTCTGCTGGGGAAGTCAAAGGCTCCAGTGTCTGTGAGCCCAATTCTGCTGGTGGCTGGAGGCTGAAGACAGCCTGTCCTAGGTTTGGAGGACAGTGTTTGTGCATTTGGCAGGAATTGAGCTTATTGTACTGCTGTTGTTTTGTTGCTGTAGTGCCCTGCGTTGTTCTGCTAAGCATTGTGGGTATGCTGTTTTGGCGACGGATTGTTTGGTGTCACTTGCTAGGCGGCCCCCCCCCCCACACCCCCAGCTCATCCTTAGGTGTGTTGGCTGTTACCTCATTTCACCCTACGTTTCAATGTGCGTGTAATAACTACATCTGAATATTGAATCCTGGATCTCGTTTAAAAGCCAATGTGCACTTTGTTTCAAGAATTGCAGGCTGGCTTGCTGCTGATGTATCTGATAAATTGTGTAGTTAGTGCAGAGTGATCATGATAATGAATCATCACCCAGCTTCCAGAACCATGGTGTTCCGTCCTCCCCTATTAGATTGCCCCCTCTCTAGCCCTTTATCTTCTTCACTAATCAACTTCCCAGCTCTTTACTTCACCCCTCCCTCTTTCCCAGTTTTACCTACCACCTGCCACTTTGTACTTCCTACCTCACATTCTTATTCTGACTTCTCCCCTTCATTTCCAGTCCTGAAAATGAAGGTCGTGGCACAAAATGTCAACTGTTTACTCTTTTCCACGGATGCTGTTTGGCCTCCTGCTGAGCTCCTCCACCTTTTGTGTGTGTTGCTTCCAGAAACTTATTCAGTTTGGTCCCCATGGAGTCTTCAACTCTTATCAGTATGTATCTTACCAGAGGGGGCACTGCTTGACAGACGGAAGTGGTGCACTCTCAACAGAGCGAGAGCGGGAGTTTGTAGGACGGGAGAAAATATGGTGAGGTGGTTCAAAGACCAGCGAATCCTGTGAGTGTGGCGAAAGAGTGCAGAACATTGAACACATTCTGCGCAACAGCCCACTCTCACCTGATTTAGCTGACACCGACCCTGCTCAACATCAACCAAACAACACTAGAGTGGCTGGCTGTCTGCTGTGACAAGCTATGATGATCATCATCATGTTTGTATGTGTACAGTATTTATCCATCTCTATCCATCTATCTATCTATTTATCTAACCATCTATTTATCTATCTATTTCATTATCTATCTATCTATTTATTGAGATATAGCGTGGAGCCCTTCGAGCTGTGCGGCCCATTAACCTCCCATTTCACCCCAGTATAATCACAGGACAATTTACAATGACCAATTAGCCTACCAACTGGTACATCTTTGGACTGTAGGAGGAAACCAGAGCACCTGGAAGAGAGCCACACAGTCACGGGGAGAACGTACAAACTCCTCACAGACTGCGGAGGAAATTGAACTTGTGTTGCTGGCACTGTAGACCGTTTTGCTAAATCTATGCTACCATTGCTCTCATGTAACTCAGAAGTACTGACAGACACGTTCTAAAATACTCTCATATAACTGAGCCAATTATTTGACTCATTTGCTGGGGCATCAGGCTTTCCCTAGAGCAGGAAGTTTTCCTAGTCTTGAACAGGAGTCAATTTGATTCATTTATCATCAACATCTGGATTAAAAAAATAGAAAGGTCTGCTTTTTCATGAATCCCCAGATGCTTTTTTAAGGTGGCAATCAATATTCACAAAATGTTCTTGATCCGAACATCAGGAGAATCCTATTTGTTTTCCAAGGATTACTTAAGATCTGCCATGTCCATCTCAGGGTAGCTGTTCTCAAGAGCTGTATTATCTCAAAGAGCATAGTTTCAATCCTGCAGTAAAGGGTTAAGCATGTTCATAAGGTGACACTTAAAGACTACAAAGTGCTTTGTGACGTCCTGCAATTGTGAAAGACTCCAAGTCAATGCACATCTTCCTTGACAGAGAAAAGGATGTGAAGGATGGAAGTGAATAGCAAGCATTTCTTCTCCACTCCACACTGGGATTTTCTTTGTTACCTTAAGATCATTGCTATTATAGTGTCATGGGGCTGCTGAATAGTCTTCAAAATGACAGATAATAATTGCAACAAACTTGAGAGTTTTAGAAAAGGGGATGAATTCAGTCACAGTGCATATCCCTCCAGAGCTCTCAGAATGGTGTTATACACTGAGTGGCTCTTTATTAGGTACACATGCACACCTGCTCATTAATGCAAATATCTAATGAGCCAATCATGTGGCAGCAACTCAATACATAATAACATGCAGACATCGTCAAGAGGTTCAGTTGTTGTTCAGATCAAATATCAGAATGGGGAAGAAATGTGATCTAAGTGACTTTGACTATGGAATAGCTGTTGGTGCCAGGCTTATCTCAGAATCTGCTGACCTCCTGGGATTTTCATGCACAGCAGTCTCTAGATTTTGCAGGGAAACGTGCAAAAACAAACAAAAATCCAGGAAGCAGAAGTTCCGTGGGTGAAAATGCCTTGTTGATGAGAGAGGTCAGAGGAGAATAGCCAGAGTGGTTAGTGGTTCAAGTTGACAGGGAGGTGGCAGTAACGCAAATAACCACGCATTACAACAGTGGTGTGCAGAAGAGCATCTCTGAATGCACAACCTTGGCATCGAAGGGTTTCAGCAGCTGAAGACCATAAATCTGTAATCAGTGGCCACTTCATGAGGTACAGGAAGCTCAGTTGGTAGGATGAGAATAAGTTAGAGCAGGTACAGTTAGGGAGGCAATAAGTGACCGCAGGCACAATGCAGCTTTATTGAAACTTCAGGCCAATTTCTTCACAGCCACTGTGTCTAAAATGTTTGTAACTTAGCAACGTTTCTCACCAAACTACTCTCAGTGGCCACTTTACTTGGTAGCTTTTGTACCTAATAAAGTGTCCACTGAGTGTAAGTGGAAAGGTAGTCCCACCTTCATAGCAGAGGGTGCACTTGATTCATTCCAACCCTTTCCTGAAATGGGAACAGGAAATGACTGATCCTAGCATCTGTGAAGAAACCAGGTAGACACTTAAGAGTGATTTATACTTCTGCGTGGTAGCCCACGCCATTGTGAGTATTTATTCTTGTGGGTTGGTGTGTCTGCGTTGCTCTGCAATTCACTGCCAAAGCACTAGTTGGCGGTGGGGTTTCTATGCCACTGTGTTGAGTTTCTTCATGTTGAAACTCAACACAAAGAAACTCGAACTCCAAACAATGGCGACTGAAACTGAAGGAGGGTGAATTTTCTGTGCTTGTCCGGTCACTGAGAGACATGGACGAGGAAATGCATTTCAAATATTTTCGGATGTCGGCAGGTAGATTTGACGATTTGGTTCATCGTCTCCAACCATTTATTTTGCATCAGTGTACGCACAGTATACTCAGAGAATGGCAATCACCATTTGAGTTTTAGCTTCAGGTGGAAGTCAAGAGGCTGTAGCAGCCAGCTACAAACTGGCGTCAAGCACAGGGTCCTCCATAATTTCGGAGGTCTGTAAAGCTTTAAGGAAAGCATTGCAGCCAGAGTTCCTTCCCTGCCCTTCAGTCGCCCAATGGAAAGTTATTGCAGCGTAGGAGGAAATGCGATGCTACCAAGCGGGCCAATCACAGTTGTTGCGGTCTGCGTCGCCGTGATGCGTAGGTACATTTTTTGGGGAGGTGCACGTCAGGCTACGGCGTAGGATACGGCATAGGGTATGGCATAGGGTATGCGACTACACTGTACCTACGGCGTCAATTTGACGTAGAAGTATAAATTGGCCTTTAGGCTCATACTCTGCTGGGAAAAGAGGCTGTGATGTAGATACCTTCTCGAGAAATGAAAATATAAGGAAGAAGGCATGCCAACGTACGGAGGTTGAGGAGATTTGGCATGTCACCAAAGACTAAAAATTTCTACAGATAAATATCCAAACTTGTCACCACCTGGAGTGAAGGCTCCAACACGTAGGATCAAAAGCGGCTGGAGGAGGTTGTAGACTCGGCCATCTCCATTAAGGACATCTTCAAAAGATGGTGCCCCAAGATGGAGGCATCCATCATTAAGGATCCTCACCATCCTGACCATTGTCTCTTCTCATTACTACCATCAGGGAGGAAGTACTGAAGCTTGAAGACATAGTCATTGTTTCAAGAACAGCATCTACCCCTCCACCATCAGATTTCTGAATGGACACTGAACATATCATTACTTTTTTTTTGCACTACTTGTTTAATTTAACTATATATATAGTGCTTATAAAATATAATCACCCCCCCTTAGAAGTTTTCATGTTTTATTGTCTTACAACATTGAAGCACAATGGGTTTAATGTGGCTTTTTTGACACTGATCAACAGAAAAAGACTCTTTTGTGTCAAAATGAAAACAGATCTCTACAAAGTGATCTAAGTTTATTACAAATATAAAACACAAAGTAATTGATTGCATAAGTATTCACCCCTTTTAATATGACACACCAAATCATCGCTGGTGCAGCCAATTGGTTTTAGAAGAATTCACTTGTATCTGGAAGGTCCAACTGCTAGTGAATCAGTATCCTGGCAAAAACTACACCTTAAAGACAGAATAACACTCCAAGCAACTCCATGAAAAGGCTATTGAAAAGCACAAGTCAGGAGATGGATACATGAATATTTCAAGTCACTGAATATCAGTTGGAGTGGTGTTAAAATGGATTGTGTGATGCGTCTAATGCGGTAGTGTAGTGGGTAGTGCCTGTCACTCTCACTTTTAGCTTCCACCGCTGGCTAGCTGTCTTGCAGAAAGGAGAGCTGAGTGTGTAAGTCTCTCCCTGCCAGTACATAACCTCTCCACAGCAGTCCTCATGTAGTGCCTCCTTGCTGGCAACACACGGTTGAATTCCTTTCTGACTCAGGCGGAACTACAGAGGACGGGGAGGAGGTCTGGCCCCTGCACGCGTAGCACTCAGGCCCACCGGTGTGTGGATACGCCCAGTGCTCGTGAACCAGATCCTCAGCTATGTGTAAATAGCCCCACTGCCTTGTCGGCAGCCTTGGGAGAGAAAAAGGCTATGAAAGTAAACCCAGATGGCAAATCTGGAGTGGTGGCTGGACATCCTTCCAGCAGCTCCTGCAGCCAAGCTGGTGCCAAACGTAATGCTTCATAAGCTTTCCTTTGGACTACACTGGTGAGGCTAGGAGGGGGATCTTAATGACTGGGCGTCTCAGGATTTCCATACTTTCCACCCAGACTTGTGATGATGATCATCATCACCCATTATCCTTCAAGACAGATGACAGCCAACCTAACAGTTAAGTCAATCATAGACATACTTTATTGATCTCTAGGGAAATTGAATTTCGTTACAGCTGCACCAGCCAAGAATAGAGCATAAATATAGAAGTACAAAAACCACAAACAATCAAACAATAATATGCAAACTATGCCAGATGCCAGATCATCAAGAAATGGAAAGAATATGGTACAGATGTAAATCTGCCTAGAGCAAGCCGTCCTCGAAAACTGAGTGACTGTGCAAGAAGGGCACTAGTGAGGGAGGCCACCAAGAGACCTATGACAACTCTGGAGGAGTTACAAGCTTCTGTGGCTGAGATGAGAGAGACCGCACATATAACAACTACTGCCCGGGTGCTTCACCAGCTGCAGCTTTATGGGAGAGTGGCAAAGAGAAAAATTCCCATGAAATTTTGGCTAGAGCTTGCCAGAAGGCATGGTGGAAGAAGGAAGCTGGAAGAGGGTTCTGTGGTCTGATGAAACCAAAATTGAGCTTTTTGGCCATTAGACTAAATGCTATGTTTGGCGTAAGCCAAACACTGCACATTATCAAAAACACACCATTCCTACCGTGAAGCATGGTGGTGGCTGTATCAAGCTGTGGGGATGCTTCACTGCAGCAGGCCCTGGAAGGCTTGTGATAGTAGAGGGGAAACAAATGCAGCAAAATACAGGGAAATACTGGAAAAACCTGATGCAGACTGCAAGAGAACTGCGACCTGGGAGAAGATTTGTTTTCCATCAAGACAATGACCCTAAGCATAAAGCCAAAGCTACGCAGGAATGGCTTAAAAACAACAAATTTAATGTCCTGCAGTGGCCAAGTCAGAGTTCAGACCTCAATTCAATTGAGAATTTGTGGCTGGACTTGAGAAGGTCTGTTCACTCATGATCCCCATGCAATCTGACAGAGCTTGAGCAGTTTTGTAAAGAAGAAGGAGAAATTGCAGTGTCCAGATGTGTAAAGCTGATCGAGGCCTATCCACACAGACTCAAGGCTGTAAGGGCTGCCAAAGCTGCATCTACTAAATACTGACGAAGTGGGTGAATACATATGCAATCAATTATTTTGTGTTTTATACTTGTAATTAATTTACATCACTTTTTTTAGAGATATGTTTTCACTTTGACTTGAAAGGGTCTTTTTCTGTTGATCAATTTCAAAAAAAGCCAAATTAAATCCATTGTGATTCAATGTTGTAAAACAATAAAACATGAAAACTTCCAAGGGGGTGAATACATTTTATAGGCACTGTATACTGCATATATAAAATTACTGTAATTTAGTTTTTATTATCATGTTTTGCAATGTACTGCTGCGGCAACATGCTAGTGATAGTAAACCTGATTCTGATAGTGACTTAACATCAACCCATTCTTCTCCTTATCAACATCCCTCTCAATGAGAGGGAATATTTGGTGACTCAAAACTAAACTGACAATAAATTAGTTAGCTTATAAAGTGAAACAAAATTAAACTAAAATTTCTCTGACAGTTTTCTTTGCTACACTGGATAAGGACATAATGCTGAGCTTTACAAGGCATTAGTCAGACTCAACTTGGAGGACTGAGAGCAGTTTTGGACCGCTTGTCGAAGAAAGGATGTGCTGGCAGTGGAAAGGGTCCAGCGGGGTTTCACAAGAATGATCACAGGAATGAAAGGGTTAATGTATTATGAGGAGCTTTTAATGCCTCTGTGGCTGTACTCTCTGGACTTTAGAAGAATGAGGGGTGGGGGAGGACCTCTTTGAAACTTATTGAATTTTGAAAGGCCTAGATAGAGTGAACTCAGGAAGTATGTTTCCTAAAGTGGGGGAGTCTAGGACCAGAGTTCGTAGCTTCAGAATTCAAGGAAGTCCCTTTAGAGTAGAGATGAGGAGGAATTTCTTTAACCAGAGAGCAGTGAATCTGTAGAATTCATTGCCACACACAGCTGTGGAGGCAAAGTCATCAGGCATATCTAAAGTAGAGGTTGTTAGGTTTCCGATTACTAAGGGTGCCAAAGGTAACGGTGAGAAGCAGGACAATAAGTCAGCCATGATAGAATGGCAGAGCAGATTCAATGGGCCAAATTCTGCATCAATGTCTTATAGTTTTATTGTCTTATGTATTGAGTTGCAACCCCAAAGCTGAGAGGTGGACTGTGTTTCTGGAAAAGTATTCAGGAACTGGTGGAAGGGTGGAGGTGCATCTCTAGCAGAGGAGGTGTAAGATGCTCATTCCCTGAAACTAGCCCTCAGGTCACCCTTCAGCAAGGTGTAACACCTGCTTAGCCCCTCAATCAGGGTCACGTGAAGTCATGGGAGCAGGTGGGGGATGGTCGTATGAGCAGCCGGTGCATATCCCAGATCCTAACTATGCGACCACTGACGCCAGGCAGACAACCTCCTGAAAAGTGTTGATAATGGCTCAGGTCACCGGTCTTGTAATGACACTGCCAAGCAGAAGGCAATGGAAAAGCACTCTGTAGAAAAATTTGCCAAGGACAATTATGGTCATGGAAAGATCATGATCCCCCATGTCATGCAATATGCCACATAACGAACCATTGACTATTCAGGAAATGCTGCTCTGTCAGGTCTGCCTGACCTACCCAGAGTTACCAACATTTTCCATTTTTTATTTCATATTTCTGGCATCTGCAACATTTTATTTTGGTGTCGTACTGATAATGATGTGATGCACAAGGGAATTCTAAAATTTGTTGCGGTTCTGCAGCAATCTTTTTTTATATTAAAGTAGTTATTGCATTAATTGAAGTTCAAGGATAATTAATGACTTATTAAGCAAATGACAACTACTTTCTCAGCTAAACTTAAAAGAGGCAATTTCTACAAACAACACTTGTACTTTAATCAGCGTTCTCACTCTCGTACCTGGCAGAATCTGTTGCAGACATTTGCTGCCATTTTTACAGCAGTAACTTGGCATCACTATTTGTAAAACACATTGATTAGAATTTTAATTAGCTTTACTTGTCACGTGTGCATTGAAACATACAGCGAGGTGCGTCGTTTGCTTCAAGTCAAATCAGTAAGTATTGTGCCAGGCAGCCTGCAAGTGTCACCATGCTTCCAGTGCCAACACAGCATGCCCACTACTCACTAACTCTAACTGTATGTCTTTGGAATCTGGTAGGAAACAAGAGCACCCAGAGGAAACCCATGTGATCACAGGGAGAACATATAGACTCCTTACAAGCAGTGATGGGGATCAAACAGTGATCTTACAACTGGCTACTGTAAAGCTTTGCACTAACTCGGCCAGATTTGGGAACAGCTTCTTCCCAACTGTGATAGGACTGCTGAACGGATCCCGACCCGGATCTGGGCCGTACCCTCCAAATATCCAGACCTACCTCTCGGTTTTTTTTTGCACTACCTTACTTTCCATTTTCTATTTTTGATTTATGATTTATAATTTAAATTTTTAATATTTACTATCGATTTGTACTCCAGGGAGCGGGAAGCTCAAGAATCAAATATCGCTGTGATGATTGTACACTCTAGTATCAATTGTTTGGCGACAATAAAGTATAAAGTATAACCACTACACTACTGTGCTGCACATTGAATCATACATAGGCTTTGAAAGGAGATACAAAAATCCCTTCTTCCCAAACTTTGTAGAGTTATGATTGAGTACTTGTGACTGTCTGTCTCTATAATAGAGTCCCAGAGTCATACAGCACAGAAATGGACTCTTTGCCTCAACTCCTGAGGAAGGGTCTCGGCCCGAAACATCGCCTGTTTATTCCTTTCCATGGATGCTGCGTGACCTATTGAGTTTCTCCAGTGTTATGTATGTGTTGCTCTGGATTTCCAGTATCTCTTGTATTTCCATTTGCCTACGCTTGCCCCACATCCCCCCCCCCACCACAACCCTTCCCATCCATACGCCTGTCCATGTGTCTTTTAACTCTTGCTAATGTACTTCCCTCGACCACTACTGCTAGAAGCTCATTCCATACTGTAACCACACTCTGGCTGGAAAATTAGCCCCTCAGATTCCTATTGAATCTTCCCCTTCCCCCCCCCCCCCAAATTTTGCTTGTTGTTGACTCACCCACCCTGGCACCTCATGATTTTATGCACATCCAAAGGAGCACCACTCATTTCCTTATGCTCCAATGAATAAACTTCCAAGCTTCTCAGATCTCCATGCCTCAGTTCCTTGAATCCTGGCAACATCCTCGTTAATCTCATCTGCACTGTTTCCAGCCTCGTAGAAATTAGCAAACATGTGTAAAGAGAAAGGAAGCCTTGATTTTTTTCCCTATATGGGAGTGGTGCCGAGAATGAACATGCTTCCAAAAGTCCTTAAGTGTGCTGTACAGACTGAATCCTGATAATCTGCTCCGGACTATATTGAAATCCCAGTTGCCTGGCAAACAGGTCACTGGACAATATTTGCTGCACTCCCTTCCCACTCACTAGGATCCCAGATTCCACGTTCCCTCTCCACTCTCTGGACTCTGATTCCAGAGATCCCTTTAAACTAACCTATTTTGTGGAACACACACAAAATGCTGGAGGAGCTCAGCAGGCCAGGCAGCATCTATGAAAGAGAGTAAACAGTTGATGTTTCAGGACGAGACTCTTCGTCAGGACCCATGAAGGCTCCTGATGAAGGGTCTTCACCCAAAACATTGACTATAGTCTTTTCCAAAGATGCTGCCTGACCTGCTGAGCTCCTCCAGCACTTTGTGTGTGTTACTTGGATTTCCAGCATCTGCAGATTTTCTCATATTTGTGATTGGACTACTTCCTGGGAAATTTGTTTTATTTTGTGTAGCAATATAAAGGTCTACCTGCTGAACCGTGTCTACGCCCACCTGGACAAGCCAGCGAGCACTGTGAGGGTCATGTTTTTTGACTTCTCCAGTGCGTTCAATACCATTCGCCCTGCTCTGCTGGGGGAGAAGCTGACAGCAATGCAGGTGGATGCTTTCCTGGTGTCATGGATACTTGATTACCTGACTGGCAGACCACAGTACATGTGCTTGCAACACTGTGTGTCCGACAGAGTGATCAGCAGCACTGGGGCTCCACAGGGGACTGTCTTGTCTCCCTTTCTCTTCACCATTTACACCTCGGACTTCAACTACTGCACAGAGTCTTGTCATCTTCAGAAGTTTTTGGATGACTCTGCCATAGTTGGATGCATCAGCAAGGGAGATGAGGTTGAGTACAGGGCTACGGTAGGAAACTTTGTCACATGGTGTGAGCAGAATTATCTGCAGCTTAATGTGAAAAAGACTAAGGAGCTGGTGGTAGACCTGACGAGAGCTAAGGCACTGGTGACCCCACACTGGGGGTCAGTGTGGACATGGTGCAGGATTACAAATATCTGGGGATATGAATTGACAATAAACTGGACTGGTCAAAGAACACTGAGGCTGTCTACAAGAAGGGTCAGAGCCATCTCTATTTCCTGAGGAGACTGAGGTCCTTTAACATCTGTCGGACGATGCTGAAGATGTTCTACGAGTCTGTGGTGGTCAGTGCTATCATGTTTGCTGTTGTGTGCTGGGGCAGCAGGCTGAGGGTAGCAGACACCAACAGAATCAACAAACTCATTCGTAAGGCCAGTGATGTTGTGGGGATGGAACTGGACTCTCTGGTGGTGGTGTCTGAAAAGAGGATGCTGTCTAAGTTGCATGCCATCTTGGTCAATGTCTCCCATCCACTACATAATGTACTGGTTGGGCACAGGAGTACATTCAGCCAGAGACTCATTCCACTGAGATGCAACACAGAGCGTCATAGGAAGTCATTCCTGCCTGTGACCATCAAACTTTACAACTCCGCCCTTGGAGGATCAGGCACCCTGAGCCAATAGGCTGGTCCTGGACTTATTTCCTGGTATAATTTACGTATTATTATTTAATTGTTTATGGTTTATTACTATTTAATTATTTATGGTGCAACTGTAACGAAAACCAATTTCCCCCGGGATCAATAAAGTATGACTATGACTAAAGGTGTATTGCAAGCATCCTGATATTCAATAGCAAGAATATTCAATAATAGATAATCCTGCATTATTATTTAACCACAGCGTAGGAGCCATGCATCTTATTTCTAACTGCATTATATTCTGTGTTACACATTTATTATGTGTATTATGGTAACATTCATGTGAGTGGGGGCATGGTAAAAGCAAAGGGAATAAGTTACGTATTTGTGCTTTGTTCTGGGCAATTAGGAGCTTGGGACCAACGGATGTCACACCTTTTGATGACTGCCTAGTTACGCTTAATTGTATTGCTTCAAGATTTGTTTGCTTTGCTAGTTGCTAATAAAGAATCGAATACAGGTCTTTGACTTTTGGAACATTATTATCAGATTGAGCAGAGGGCGCAGCATACAGGGATAACAATTCCTAGGGGTGGACAGCAGCGGCATTGCTTTGTTGCATTTGGCTGTTACACACTGTTTTACAAATTCCATTTTTTCTTAGCATTTCCTGCTAGCTTCCGGGCTCCTGGCAGCAAAACGTTATAGCCAGTAGCATGAATTTTGAATGATGATTAATATAGAATAATTACTTTAATATTGATAACAAAAATAATACTGATGTCAAGCATTATGCTTCAGAATTCCCTTCAGCATCACATAATTGACTGTCTAAGCATAAAAAAATACAGCAGATGCTGGAAATCTGAGGTAAAAACAAATAATGCTGTATATATTCAGCAGGTCAGGCAGGGTTTGTGGAGACAGAAATAGAGATGGAGATGATGCTTCACCTTATTGGCCTGAATTGTTAAATCTGTTTCTTACTCCATAGGTGCTGCAAGAAACAGAGTTAATATGGCGGCACAGTAGCATAGTGGTTAGCACAATGGTTTACAGTCCAGGTGACATGGGTTCAATTCCTGTCGCTGCCTGTAAGGAGTTTGTACATTCTTCCCGTGACCATGTAGGTTTCCACCCACAATCCAAAGACGTACTGCTTGGCAGGTTAATTGGGCATTGTATATTGTCGCATGGTTAGGCTAGGGTTAAATTGGGGGATTGCTGGGCAGCATAGCTCGAATGACCAGAGGGGCCGATTTCACTCTCTATCTCAATAAATAAAAATAAATGAATTTCACATTCATGAGTTGAACCATCAACTCTTATTTCTCACTCTATACATGCTGCTTGACCTGATGAGTATTTCCCGCATTCTCTACATCTGATTATATCCGGTTACATTCCCTGCTGAAGTTTCAGCGGTGGGGAAGAAACATAATAGGCTTGAGGCTGATAGATATCACATTGGAGCTGATAGACACCACATTTGAATTGATAGCTTTTTGGCAAGAATTGTGGATGATACAAAGATAGCCGGAGGGTTAGGTAGTGCTGAGAAAGCAATATGATTGCAGCAGGACTAAGATAAATTGGAAAAATAGCTTGAGAGTAGTAAATCTGGAATGTTCTGCCACAGACTGCGGTGGAGGCCAAGTCCGTGTGTATATTTAAGGTGGAAGTTGATCGTTTCCTGATTGGTCAAGGCATCAAAAGATATGGCGAGAAGGAAGGTGTATGGGGTTGACTGGGATCCAGGATCAGCCATGATGGAATGGTGGAGCAGACTCAATGGGCTGAATGGCCTAATTCTGTTCCTATGTCTTATAGTCTTACAGTATCACAACAATTTATTTTGATTAACACAGGTGATGATATTTGACAAATGCCCAACTTTCCCTCCTGCATTGTTTTTACGAGCATCACCACACTGTGGAATGAAACCTTGATAGTTCCTGGGTTTGAATTCTGAGGATCTCCGGTGGTTTCCAGAGAGCAAGTCCTGGCAGTCACAGAATAAAAAAGTGCTTCCCTCTACAAATATAATGGATGAAGATCATGATAGGGCAAGTGAACAGTTGTTTCCATTTGTAGATGATCTGTGATCACGTGATGAGCAGAGGAGATGGGGAGGAAGGAGAGTAATATTTCTTTAGGAGGCATGGATTCATTGATCATAAGGATTCTGGAGACATTTGGGAATTTCAAATGGGAACTGACTAAGCACTTGAGAGAAATGGGCTTTAGGGAAAGACTGGAGGAAAGAGGCCAATGGATTTCTTTTTTAGAGAACTAGCATGGGCTCAAACAGCAAAAAAACAGACCGTTCAGCCCATTGCTGCTGTACCAACCATCAAGACACTTCTATATTAATGCCTCAGGATTCTCCACACATTCCCATCAATTCCCCCCAGAAACCACTAATCACCTACAGAACGAGGGCAATTTACAATGACCAATTAACTTTCCAATACACATGTCTGTAGCATATGGAACAAAACACACACAGTCACAGCGTGTACGTGCAAACTCCACACAGTCAGCTCCTGGGGCAAGGATTGAACCGGTACCGCCGGATCTGTGAGGCAGGTGCTCGGCTGGCTGCATTGCTGTGTAGCCCACCGGGTGAAATGGGCTCTCTCTGTCACATGGTGAGTTTGTCACTTCATTAGCGTTCAGCGTGATGAACTGAAGCCTTAAACCTGACACTCTGGTGGAAGAGAAACACAAACAAAGCAAAAGGGAGCCAACTGCAAAAGCCCCTCAATCCAAACAGCAGGAACAACTCATTAGAGTCACTATCCCTTTGTCTTCTCTGTACGATTTGGTTCCATGGTCCATCATGATTTTGAGGCACATAACTCAGCGGACAGTCAGCCAGAACTGGGACCACTGTGCGCTAATTGGATTCTGGATCCTGGGACAAACTAGGGAGCAGATAACGAGGCCCTGTTTTCGATGACTAAAGCGACTCTGTGTCAACGGCACCGATTGAGCAGGTCTGCAGCACATCCCACACAACGCTCAGGCAAAGGCCAAAGTCGCACAATGTGACATTGTCAAAAGCTACATCTTTTATTTACAGAGCGACGCATCCAAAATAAAACGGGCTCGGTGAATTATTTAACTAACTTGCCTGATATTTTATTTATGGTTTAATATTTCCGCAGAAGGTTCAGCCCTCAGAGGTAAAGAATTTGCAGCTTTTTTTTTGTGGAAGTTATTTCGTTTTCTTTTCCTGTCTTATAAATTATTGGAGTAAAATGCTAATTCCTGTGGGCAGGGCCCCATCAAAGCTGAAACGAGAAGGCTTTTCATGTTTTCATTCACTGGAGTTTGGGAGTAAATTCTCAACATTTATTGCCCTTCCTCTGGTGAGCCAGAGGAGGTGGTGGTTAGTCACGAGACTGTTAAAGTTATTTATTTATTTATTCATTGAAAAATAGTGTCGAATAGGAGCTTCCAATCCTTTGAGCCACGCTAACCAGCAAAGCACTGATTTAACCCTAGCCTAATCACAGGACAATTTACAAAAAGACCATAAGATATAGGAGCAGAATTAGGCCATTTGGTCCATTGAGTCTGCTCTGTCACTTCATCATAGCTGATTCAATTTTGCTCTCAGTCCCAATCTCCTGCCTTCTCCCTCTATCCCTTTATGTCCTGACCAGTCAAAAATCTATTAACCTCTGCCTTAAATACACATAAAGACTTGGTCTCCACAGCCGCCTGTCGCAATGAATTCCACAGATTCACCAATCTCTGGCTGAAGAAATTCCTCCTCACCTACGGTCTAAATGAATGCCCCTCTATTCTGAGGCTGTATTGGCTAGCTTGCTTTCACATTCCATCTTTACCTTCTTAATGACTTTTTATGTTGCCTTCAGTTTTTAAAAGCTTCTTTCCTTTAATTTCCCACTAATATTTGATCTATTTAATGCCATCTCTTTGGCTTTTGTTGGCTTTGACTTCTCTTGATAGCCAAGATTGTGTCATGTTTCCTTTAGAATACTTTTTCCTCTTTGGGGTGTATTTATCCTGTGTCTTCCAGATTGTTTCCAGACATTCCAGCCACTGCTGCTCTGCCATCATCCCTGCCAGTGTTCTTTTCCAATCAATTATGATCAACTCCCCACTCATTCCTCTGTAATTCCCTTCACTCCAATTCCATTTTAATACTGATTACACGGAAGAAGTTTAGATCGGTGATGCCTACACCGAAGAAGTTTAGATCCTCTTCATAGAGATGCTGCCTGGCCTGCTGCCTTCACCAGCAACTTTGATGTGTGTCGCTTGAATTTCCAGCATCTGCAGAATTCCTGTTGTTTGCATTAATATTGATACTTCTGCCTTTAGCTTCTCCTTCTCAAATTTCAGGGTGAATTTGATCACATTACGATCATGTTCCCCAAAGGTTCTTTTACCTTAAGCTCTCTAATCAATTCTGGCTCATTGCACAACAGCCAATCCAGAATAGCTGATCCCCTAGTGGGCTCAACAATGAGCTGCTCTAAAAAAGCCATCACATTGGCACTCTAGAAACTCACCCTCCTGGTAACCAGCACCAACTTGATTTTCCCAATCTACCTGCTTATTGAAGTCCCCCATGACTATTGTAACATTCTCCTTTTGGCATGCATTTTCTATCTCCCATTGTAATTTGTTGGCCACGTCCTTACTACCGTTTGGGAGTTTGTAAAGAACTCCCATCAAGGTCTTTTTACCCTTGCAGTTCCTTAGATCTATCCACAATGATTCAACACCTTCTTTCTAACAACATGTCACCCCTTTCCATTGATTTGATTTCATTTTTTACCTACAGAGCAATGTCTCCCCCTCTGCCTTCTTGCTTGTCCTTTTGATACAATGTGTATCATTAGACAATAAGCTCCCAGCTGTAATCTACTTTCGGCCATGATTCCATGATGCCTACAACATCATGCTTGCCAATCTGCAACTGTGCTGCAAGTTCATCAACCTTATTCTGTATACTGTCCACATTCAGATACAACACCTTCAATCTTGTATTCTCCCTTTTTGATTTTATCTGCCTTTTGTATTGCAACTTTTGCCCGACGCTGGCCCCCTAGGCCTGAGTCGACATAGTAGTGGTAGTAGTAGTATTGCAACTTATCCTGTTGACTTCAATTGTACCCTATCAACAGCCTCTCCTCATCGCCTTTCTTTGTAAACCAGCTACCTCATCTTCAGCACTCTTATCTGCCTTTCCTGTGATACTTTTTGCATTGAAATATATGCAGCCCTGCTCAACCTTTTGATTCCTAACTTTGTCTGAGGTCTTACCAATAATTGCCTCCTCAACCTTTCCACCAACTGTTCTGTCACTTTGGTTTCCATCCCCCTGCAAATCTAGTTTAAACCCCACCATACAGCCTTATCTGCAGACTGCTCCAGACGTAGCATTTCCAAATTCTACAACGCAGCCCAAAGTCCGACCTCTTGCCACACAGCACGTCACTCAGGCTCCAGAACGTTGATCTTGCAATCTCAATTCTTCATCTAATTTCTGTATCACATTTCCCATCCTCTGTGACCATCTGTCCCAAGTACACAATCTTCTTGACTTGCTCTATGCCTACACCGTTAACTTTGATACTGATTTTGGGGACTTCTTTCTTCCGTGATACTACCATCATCTTTGCAGCATTTATTTTCATTCCAAATCGTTCTCCTTCAGCATTTATCTTATCTACTATTCTGAGTAACTCGTCCGCAGTCTCAGCTAACAATACTGAATCACCTGCATACCTCAAGTTGTTCACCGTCACTCCACCAGTTTGGACACCAGCTTCATCATTCAACACCCTGAAGATTATCTTTGAGTAAATATTAATTAATAAAGATAGAGAAAATAGAGACCATGGACATGTTGTATCATTCAAGGGATATGCACAGGGAGATTGCAGAGATGACCAACAGGAACAAGAAACAATCAAGGACTGGCATTATTTAAAACAAGGACGGGAACATACTCTTTCAGAATGACAAGGTGGAAAGTAGATGGATAGAATACATTAAGGAATTGTACTACGATGCTAGAAATGATCAAGTGAGTGAGAAGAACACGGAAGGTCCAGAAATTTTGGTAGCGGAAGTAAGAGCAGCCAATGGAAAGTTAAAAACGGGTAAAGCTTCTGGTGTAGATGGTATTACAGCCGAAATTTTGGAATGCCTTGGCGACTCGGAAGTTGAGGAGATCACGAGGCTTTGCAATACGATCTACTCAACAGGAAAGTAGCCAACAGATTTTGTGGTGTCAGAGTTTGTCATGATCCCAAAGAAATGTAAGAGCACGAAATGCTCAGACTTTAGAACTATAAGTCTTATAAGTCATGCCTCCAAGATCTTGTTATTAATACTTCTAAGCAGAATAAAAAGGGCAGTTCTTAATGAAATTAATGAGTACCAGAGCAAATTTATACCAGGTAAGGGTACCCATGAAGGGATTTTCAATTTGCGAATGATTATGGAACGAGCTCTAGAAAAAAAAAAGATATTTACATGTGCTTCCTGGATTACAAAAAAGCTTTTGACCGAGTCAATCATGAACAGCCGGTCAATTGCCTGAGCTCATTGGGGCTGGATGGGAAAGATGTTCGACTGATTGCGAGTCTGTACTGGCATAAGAAGGCAGTAATAAGAACTAGTCATGGGAATTCACCGGAAGTTGAGATCCAAAAAGGGGTTCACCAGGGCTGCATTATCTTCCCTTTATTATTTAACATTTACTCAGAGGTAATCTCCAGGGTGTTGGGCTTTCCTAGTGATGAGTGTAATGTGCTTGTCCTATTTCAATGTATTGGTAATGGTAGTCCCCAGGAATTTGAATGACTCGACCACAGGCACAGCCTGACCATTAATTTCCAAGAGGAGGGGCAGGTAGGGGGTTGTTGGTGGAAATCAGTCGTCATTTCCACTGTCTTGATAGTATTAAACTCCAAGTTGTGATGAACACAACATTCTGCTAGATGGCCTACCTCTCTTTGACAGCAGGTCATTGTGTAAGAAAACCTCTCATTATATAAGACATCCATTTAGGAGTTGGAAAGTAGTGCGTTAGAAATTGTCCTTGAGCCTGGTGGTACATTCTTTCAAGCTTTTGTATCTTCTTCCTCATGGGAGATGGGAGAAGAGAGAATGCCCAGGTTGGGTGGGGTCTTTGATTATGCTAGATGCTTCACAGAGAAGTATGAACAGAGCCCATAGAGGGGAGGCTGATTCTTGTGATGTGCTGAGCTGTGTTCATAACTCCCAGCAGTTTCTTGATGTCACGTGTAGAGTAATTGCCCATAATTCCTCTCCCATTCCAAAGATGTGCAGTTTGACAGGGGACTTGGCAGTGGTACAATTTTTCCTCACGCGTAGCTGTGTGGTAGAATTTGTCAAGTATAACATGAGTTAGGGTGGGATTCGTGCAAATGATGATTGGCCAAGGGGCCTGGCTCCATGAACTGAAAGACTGAAGGGAAATTGAGATTTTATTTATATTTATAGATATAGCACAGTAACGGGTCCTTCCAGCTCAAAGAGCACCTGCCGCCCAAATACACCCATGTGACCAATTAACCCACTACCCTGTACATCTTTGGAAAGTAGGAGGAAACCAGAGGAAACCCACGCGGTCATGGGGAGAACATACAAGCTCCTTACAGACTGCGGTGGAAATTGAATCCAGGTCGCTGGTGCCTTAATAACATTACGCAAAACACTACATTACCGTGCCACCTGCAGGAAAGACAGATTTGAGATGTCATGCCGCAGAACCCCATTCTCAATTCAGTGAGAACAAGAGGACCATTAAAATTGATGGGAGGAAGCTGACTTAAGGCATCCAAATCTGTGTGCAGAAGCTCCTGAATTGTAACTAGCTAGTTGGTTGGGTTCCCATTGTTGTTTCAGGCATCAGTTTTCATCATTATCTGGATCCAATTTAAACAATCAGTGGATTATGATGATAAGGTAATTCCCCTGGGCTAATGATCCAATCTGTGTGGTGATTTATATATTTCCCTGTGTCCTAGTAGGATTAGATTGTGGGGAGGCAGCAAATTGAAAATGTAACTAAAATTTCAGTTTTGAGGCCATTGAGTTCGAATCTCAGCTTGGAGCTGGGGAACTTAAATTCAAGTAATGAAATAATGGGCTACAGGGTGGAGTTACATCTCTACCAAAGGAGGTGTGAAGTGCTTCTTCCCTCCGCTAGCCTGCAGTTCACCCATGGGCAAGGTGCAGCGCCTGCTTAGCCATCCACCGCCCCCCCACCCCCCAAAATCAGAGCCACGTGAAGCCATGAGAGCAGGTGGTGGATGGTCGTATGAGCAGCTGGTGCATATCACAAGTCCTGGTTATGCGACCACTGGTGCCAGGCAGACAATCTCTGAAGAGTATTGATAAAGGCTGGGGTCACCTGTCTTGTAAAGACACTGCCCAGAAGGCAATGGCAAACTTCTTCTCTAGAAAACTTTGCCAAGAACAATCATGGTCATGGATAGACTATTATCACCCACGTCATACAACATGGCATCTAGGGATGATGACGATAATGAACGCAATAAATCTGGAAATAAGACAAAAGTTCTCCATGACATTCTGATGAGTCCTAGGCTTGAAATGTTGACTCTATTCGTTTCCATAGATGCTGCCTGACCTACTGAATTCCTCCTGCATTTTGTGTGTCTAACCTTGCTCTCCAGAACATGAGGTCAAACTAATGAATTAACCTAAAAGCCCATCTGAATCACTATTTTATTTCAAAGTTCAAAGTAAATTTATTATGGAAGTATGTCTATGTCACCACAGACTGCCCTGAGATTCATTGCCTTGCAGACATACACAGCAGAACAAAAAAAAACTACAGAATCAATAAAAAACTACAAGCAAAGGCTGACAAACGACCAATGTGCAAAAAAAGAAACAAGTAATAATTTCTTTCTATAACAATAATAAACAATAAATAATAGATCATAAACAAATAATAAATAAATAAATACACAATCCATCAAGAAGTAAATAATACCGAGATCATGAGGTTTAGAGACCTTAAAAGAGATGGATTCACTTGGGCTGTAGAATCAGTTCTGTATTGCGGTGAGCAAGATTATCCATGCTGGTTTAGGACCTGATGGTTGAAGGTAATAATTGCTCCTGAACTCTGTGTCACCATATTCTACCTTGAGATTCATTTTTCGTGAGGCATTTACATAAAAATAAAGAAATACAGTAGAGTTTGTGAAAAAGTACGCAGAATCAAAGACTGACAAGCCATCACTGTGCAAAAGAAGACAAACTGTGCAAAGAGTTAAAAATACATAAGAGAATAAATAATACTTAGAATCTGAGTTGCAGGTTGCTTGAAAGTGAATTTATAGGTTATGGAATCAGTTCAGCATTGAGGTTAGGGAAATTCAGAAGCTTGGGGGTGAGGGGTAATTACTGTTCCTGAATCTGGTGAAGCTAGACCCGATGTTCCAGTACCACTTTTCCAATGGCAGCAGTGAGAGCAGAGAATAGCCTGGATTAATGGGATCCTTGATGATGGATGCTGCTTTTTGTGGCAGTGCTTCTTGTAGATATGCTCAAATGTGTAGAGGGTTTTTCTTGTGATGGACTGGGCTGTATCCATCACCTTTTGCCAGCTTTTCCTTTTTTGGGCATTGGTGTTTCCATACCAGGCCATGGTGCAACCAGTCAGGATGCTTTCTGCTGTTCATCTACAGAAGTTCATCAAAATTTTAGATGACATGCCGGATAACTACAAAGAGAGAAATCTACTATTCATACCTGGTATAAATTGTATGTGACTCAGGAGTCCCCCACCTTTTAACTCAGCCCGCTTCGCTGCCACTGCTAATGTGTGATTGAGAATCTCTGGAAGGGAAGGCCCCAAATCCTCGGCTTTGCCTATTGCCTGTTGCCGGGGCCGGGGTCAAAGTGCTCGGCAGAGATGGTGCTCGGTGCTCGGTGTCGGAGGGCTGGTCGGAGGCTCGAAGTTTTCGGACAGCTCAAGAGTCGGCTGTGGTTGGGTGCTTCCAGAATGCTGCGTCGGCAAGTTTGTGGCACTGGAAGCTCATGGTAGGGACAGTCTTTCTTCCTTCTACCGTCTGTGTGAGATGATGGGACTTTCGAGAGACTTTGAGACCTTTTTTTTTACCGTGCCCATGGTCTGTTCTTTATCAAATTACGGTATTGCTTTGCACTGTTGTAACTATATGTTATAATTATGTGGTTTTTGTCAGTTTTTCAGTCTTGGTTTGTCTTGTGTTTCTGTGATATCATTCTGGAGGAACATTGTATCATTTCTTAATATATACATTATTAAATGACAATAAAAGAGGACCGCGTGTCCTCATAATCTAATCTAATCTAAATCTACTCATCTTTTTTTTCCAGTGCTGCCAAAGGGTCTCTGTGGATTTTCTCTTGCTTGCGACTCAAGAGTGGTTGACTTCAAACAGTCTCTGCAGTTCAGGGTCAACTAGGGATTTATTAGAAAGAAAAGACCTGCCCTAAACCATCCAGGAGATTCCAAACTTCAGGGAATCCAGTAGATGTCCCATAAGCTATTTTTCTCATTCTAAAGGTGCTTGGGTAACTTCAGACTATATGTGAGCAAGTTGTCTCCTGCAGTGCTTCCAGTCCATTGGGCTGAGTTCTACTAACTGGGGCTCCAGATCTTCAGAGGGTAGAACCACAACTCTCAAGTTGCCAGAAGCAGAGTGCATAGTATTAACTGGTACCAGTGTAATTTCTGCAGTCTCACACTTGTCTTTCTCGCAAGCAGCTGAAACCATTTGATGATCAGCTAAAGTAATACCAAGCACAAAAATCAACTCTGCAAAGCTGTGAGGGATGCTGTCAGGTCTGTGAAGCTTGTCTCTGTTGCTGCCCTTTGCCTCCTGGGCTTTGGCCCCACTCTCTGACACGCAGCCCTTTCCCTCATGACAGCTCTTAAATTTCATCGTTTAATGAGACTATCCTTCCAATTCATGTCCTCATTGGCTCAAATTTGTTAACAAATGGTGCTCAAAGTTTGACACTAATTGGCATTAGTTCATCAGTCTCACTCTGTGGTTGACAAGGATGCAATGAGTACATGTAATGGGATAAAGGGAAAAGAATGGTAGATAATATTTTTTAAAAATAAGATAAAGAAATGTTAGATTTTGTTCTGAAATCTCTCTCTCATTTCCTGACAAAGTTATAAGTTAAATCATCACTTGGTGCACTGTGCTCAGTGTATTTCAGTTGAATGGTTTATAGTTTCCTTTAGTTGCTGGTTAGCTTCATGCTTTCTAAGTTTACTTATAATGGTTGCTTTAATTAAGAAGTGTGTCCAATAGAGAAAAAACTTTCTGCTTATGGTGACATGTTCACATGAAGTCGCCCCGTAGTTATGGGTAATCCTCAGAGAAAGATCCCTCTACTCTAAGGGACTCAGATTTTGGATTTTGAAAGTTTCTCATAGGAACAGAAGGTCATGGGGCAAAACTGTAACTAACATTTCTTGTGGGCATTTGGGAGTAACATCAAGTGATGCATGATGCTCTTGCAACAGCATCTGCTACATCATGACCACAAGAAATTGCAGACATGAGAAAATCTGATCTGTAGATACTGGAAATCCAAAGCAATGCCCACAAAATGCTGGAGGAACTCAAGAGGCCAGGCAGCATCGATGGAAAAGAATAATAAACTGTCAACGTTTCGGGCTGGGCCGTTTCTGCAGGACATTGAATTTCAGAGTTGTGAACACAGCCCAGTCTATCACAATATCCATCTTCCTCTCCAATAACTCTGTCTATACTTCTCACTGGGTCAGGAAAGTCAAAGTCAAGAAGAGGGGAATCTTGTTGAAACCTATCAAATATTGAAAGGCCTAGATAGAGTGGACATGGAGAGGATGTTTCCTACAGTGTGGGGGTCTAGGATCAGAGGGCACAGTTTCAGAACTGAGGGATGTCCATTTAGAATGGAGAGGAGAAAATATTTCTTTAGCCAGAGGGAGGTGAATCCATGGAATCCATTGCAACAGACAGTTGTGCAGACCAAGTCATTGGGTATATTTAAGGCAGAAGATGATAAACTTGACTTTGAATCACTTGCATGTATGCACAGGTGCACTGAAAAACTTACTTGCAGCAGGATCATGGGCTCAAAGTATTACCACTCACAAGAACAAATTTATGCAAAACTATGCAAAAAACAAAGAAACTAGAACAAAAAAAGGTCAATTGTCGCCCAAGGTGATCAAAGTGCTGCTACAGTGAAGCCGGGATCAGGGTTGTGAACCAACATAATATAATACAGCAGCCAACATAATAAAGAACCCCACCCACCTGGGTCACACTCTCTTCTCCCTGCCCCCTCCACCTGCAGAAGGTACAAAAGTTTGACAGCAATTACTACCAGGCTCAACGGCACCTTCCATCCTGTTGTTATTAGACTTTTGAACATAAAGACAAACCCTTCAATCTCATTTTAGCTCTGGTGCTTCGATTGTCTTCCTGCACTGCACTTTTTCTTTAATTGTAACACAATATTCTTTCTTCCCCATTTTGTACTATGTTGATATACTTATGTATGGAAACGTCTAGCTGCATGCCATGCAAACAAAATCTTTTAGCTGTATCTCGATACACATAACAATAATAAACCAATTACCAATAATGTGACTCACAAGAAAACTAAACAGATCTTAACTGAAAAACTGGAGGCCTTTTTCAGTGTGAGTGTGAGAGCTCACAATGGAGACTTCCAGCTCTTAATTTTATGTTAATTTCCATTCATCACTATCTTGCTGATAATCTCTGTGCATCACTAATTGTCTGCCAAATGCCTCTCTCATCATTTGCTTGACAATTCCCTCCTCCCAATCAATATTCTACCCAACATTTCTTTCATGCCATTTACTTTCAACCAGTGTAGCCCTAAAGTTTCATTCATGACATTGAAAAGGGCTCAGGTTTAGTGAGTTAAACCTAGACAGGGACAACCTTCCTGCTTGTTATTCTATTAAGCATTCTAGGACAGGGAAACACAGGTTAGAAAAATGGCAAAAAACAGTCCATCATACAGTCTGAGTGTAGGGATAATATAGGATACATAAAGCAAAGCTCTCCCTGCCCAGGACATACACTCAGTGGCCACTTTATTAGGGTACACAGGTATACCTGCTCATTTATAAAAATATCAAATCAGCTGATCACGTGGAAGCAACTCAATGCACAAAAGCATACAGACATGGTCAAGAGGTTCAGTTGTTGTTCAGACCAAACATCAGAATGGGGAAGACATGGGAACTAAGCTGAGAAGTGGCAGATGGAGTTCAGCCCAGATAAGTGTGAAGTAGTTTATTTCGGTAGGTCAAATTTGAAGACAGAATATAATATTAATTGCAAGACCCTTAGCAGTGTGGAGGATCAGCTAAATCTTGGAGTCTATGTCCATAGGACACTCAAAGCTGTTGACAGAGTTGTTAAGAAGGTGTATGGTGTGTTGGCCTTCATTAACCGTGGGATTGAGATCAGGAACTGTGAGGTAGTGTTAGTTATATAAGACCTTAGTTAGACCCCACTTGGAGTACTGTCATCTCATTACAGGAATGATGTGAAAACTATAGAGAGTGCAGAGGAGATTTACAAGGATGTTGCCTGGATTGGAGAGCGTGCTTTATAAGAATAGGTTGAGTGAACTTGGCCTTTCCTTCTTGCAGCGACGGAGGATGAGAGTTGACCTGATAGAGATGTATAAGATGATGAGAGGCATTGATCGCGTGGATAGCCAGAGGCTTTTTCCCAGGGTTGAAATGGCTAACATGAGGGGGCATAGTTTTAAGGTACTTAGAAGTAGGTACAAGGGGGATGTCAGAGGTAAATTTTTCACACAGAGAATGATGGGTGTGTGAAATGTACTTGCCAGTGAAGGTGCTAAAGGTGAATACAATAGGGTCTTTTAAGAGACTCTTAAATAGTTACATGAAGCTTAGAAAGATAGAGGGCTATGCGGTAGGGAAATTCTAGGCAGCTTCCAGAGTAGATTACGTGGTCAGCACTACATTGTGGGCTGAAGAGCTTGTAATGTGTTGTCGATTTCTATGTTCTATGCCTCAGGTGACCTTCACCATGAAATAATTGTTGGTGCCAAACAGGGTGGTTTGCGTATCTCAGAATCCTTTGAACTCCTGGGATTTTCACACATGCCAGTCTCTAGAATTTACAGAGAATGGTGTGACAAACAAAAAGACATCCAGTGAGTGGCAGTTCTGTGGGTGAAAATGCCTCATCAATGGGAGAAATCAAAGAAGAATGGCCCGACTGGTTCAAGCTGATGGGAAAGTGACAGTAACCCAAATTACCACGGGTTACAATAGTGATGTGCAGAAGAACACCTCTGAATGCATAGCATGTCGAACCTTGAGGTGGGTGTGCTACAGCAGCATAAGACAATGAACATACATATAGCAGCCACTTTATTAGGTTCAGGAAACACCTAATAAAGAGACCATTGAGTGTATGACACAATTTATGCACAGGAAGTGACATCAGTTAGATACAAAGCTTTTGCAATGCTATTCATTCAGAACTCTTAGCGTAGGGATACAATTGGTTAGGAAGAATGAAAGTGAATCTTCCTCTACATTATCCATCAAACACTCCTGGGATAACTACAACATTGATTAGATGCAGAGTATGCTCCATGTATATTATCCTGTCATATACACCCAGGGCAGATGGTGAGGCAGGCTAACACAATCAATAAGCAGCTTTCTGGAGGAGCTCAGCAGATTGAGCAGCACTGTTGGGGTGGAGGGGGAGAGAAGCTGAGTTGACCATGTCAACAATATCTCTTACCCCATGGATGCCACTCGACCCATGTGCTCCTGCAGTAGATTGCTTGCGGCTCCATGTTCTAACATCTGTCTCTCTTTAGACCAGAGGTTCCCAACTTATATTCCATGGACCCCTTGCTTAATGGTATTAGTTGGGAACCCCTGTTTTTAGACTACACAAGACCAGGAATGGATGGGAATGGGAGTCCTGGATCTCAAGGATGAGGGGAACAGATTATTTGCTAATAAACGCACTTGACCAAATTTAAAGACATTTGCTAAAGGAAGAGTGAGGGTTGGACTACAACCAGGATATTTGTGGAGTACAAGTGAGAAAAGCCAGCAAAGCAGCCGGTATAAACTGACATGACTTGTGCCAGGCGGAATGCAGTACTGAAGTGCCAGTAATTGAAAATAGTTGAATTCCAACTGGTTAGAACGAGGAACAACTCTATTAGGGATTTGCTCCGGGCAGCCCTGTGTGAGAAATCTATCTGTACCTTTTAAATGGGTTGTCTACGTGTTTAGAAATGCTCATTATGTGTCCAACCAGTAGCGTAGAGCTGTTTGTCTACCACTACAGGACATTGAGTGATTTGTGTGAAAATACATTCTCAGGACTGAGAGGAATTTTAATGTCATTTTTTTTTCATTTATAGGACAAGATCTCTTTAGGACATCTTGCTGTTTATCCTAAGTAATTACTTGTATGCAGTTTAAAGACACTTTATCATTTAAATACATTTATAATTCATCCCTGCTCGATCCAAAGAATTGATAAATTGTTATCAGAAGTGTACAGAAGAGGCAAGCAATTAATATTAAATGGGAAACGACGGCCAAAAATGCATTGTGTGCTTTTCTAGTCACTGGGAGTCTGATTGACAGCTTGGTTCTGGTTAGGGGTCAGTTTGTTAAAATTGTTTCTAGTGATGGTGCCTTTTACTGGAGAGTGAATCAGCACCATGCCTTTGATGTCTCAGCACAGAATTTTAGCATCACTTTTACTTGGATGAAGCTAGAGCTGAAAATTAACGGAAAAAGGCTCATTTGGAGTTCCGCGTTACTGAGGGAGAAAGGCCAGATGGGATAATTAGATGAGGTACCTAGGAGAGCAAGTATGTGATTCCTTGAAAGTGGCATCACAGGTGGAATAGGTAATGATGCACACTTTTGGCATACAGGCCTTCATCAGTTAGGGAACTGACTGCAGAAGCTGGGATGCTAGCTTGCAGGTATAGAAGTTATAGGATGTCATGGTAACATTGCGGTTAGTGCGACGTTATTACAGCTTGAAGCATTGGAGTTTGGAGTTCAATTCCAGTGCCTTCTGTAAGGAGTTTGTACATTCTGCCCATTCTGCGAATTGGGTTGCCATGGTAACATAGTGGTTAGCACAATGCTTTACTGTACCAGCCAGCCGGGCTCGTTTCCCACCACTGCATGTAAGGAGTTTGTACGTTCTCCCCGTGACTTCATGGGTTTCCTCCAGGAGCTCCAATTTCCTCCCACAGTCCAAAGATGTACCAGTTGGTAGATTAGCTCATCGTTGTAAATTGTCCCTTAATTAGGCTAGGATTAAATCTAGGATTGCTGTGCCACCTGGCTTGAAGGGCCGGAAAGGCCCATTCCACGCTGTATCTCAATCAATCAATAAATAAATAAATAAATAGATAGATAGATAGATAGATAGATAGGCCATTGTAAATTTCCCTGTGATGAGGCTGGGGTTAAATAGCTGGGTTGCTGGGCACAAGGTTTGTAGGGCCGGAAGGGCCTGTTCTGCATTGTATCTCTAAATAAATAGCTAAAAATAAAGTAAGAATGCTGGATGACACCACATTTGGAATACTATGTTTAGTTTTGGTCACCTTGCTGCAGGGATGATGATTTTAAGCTGGATAAAGCAACAGGAAAGATTTATGAGGACGTTACGAGTTCTTGAGGGTCTGAGTTACAGAGAGAATGAGTAGACTAGGACCCTTATTTGGTTGAGCATAGGAAAATGAAGGGTGATCTTATGGAGGTGTTAAAATTGTGAGGGTCGTAGATAGGGCAAATGCACAAGGTTCTAGAGTTATAGAGCATTGAGAAAAGTCCTGTGACCATACTGGGCCATGCTGCTCGAGATGCCCATCTACGCTAGACCCATTTGGCCATATTTGGTCCATAATCCTCTAAACCAGGGGTTTCCAACCTTTTTAGGCCAATGACCCTTACCATTAGCTGAGGAGTCCAGGTTGGGACCCCATGTTCTAAACCTCTCCTATCCATGTCCCTGACCTTTTAAAATCTTCTCTCCAGGTTTAAAAAACTGAGAGCCAGATGGCGTCAGTTTAAGAGGAGAGGGGAGAGATTTAATAGGAATCTGAGGGGTAAATTTTTTTACTCAGAGAGTGGTGCATATATGGAATGAGCTGTCAGAAGAAGTGGTTGATGTTGATACATTAACAACATTTAAAAGACATTTCACCGAGTACATGGATAGCATAGGTTTAGAGAGATATGGGTCATCTGTGGACAAATGGGACTAGCTTGGATGGGCATCTAGTTTGACATGGACTGCTTGGGCTGAAGGGCCATTTTCCATGCTGTATGACTTTGGGACTCTATTACCCAGAATGTGATTGGCTGATGACATGTTTGACAATTTAGGGAGCCTCATTCGTGGGATGTGCATGTCACCAGCATTTAATACACACAATTACCGTACCTGTGAAGTGAGGAGATGTTAAGAGTGGTTAGCACTGGTGGGTCTGGAGTCCTGATGAGAGGAGGAAGCAGAGTTCCATCCTGGGAGGACTCAAGAATAAACGTGTAATAAGATAGGAACATGAGTAGGCAACTCGGCCACTCAAAACTACCCCGCCATCTGGCTGATCTGCTTCAGACCTCACCTCCTCTTCTGTGCCAGTTTGCCAAAGCTATTTGTCTGAATAAGTGAATGAGATGGGGAATGCAACAATCTGATACTCATGGTCATGGTTACTGTTTCGACTTTTTAATCCCATGTTTTTATTTTGGCAGTTGCATTCAACTTCTCACAAGTGGAATTTAAATGCTCTGGTTCAATGGTCCCATTAAGGCCTGCACAGTGCCAATGTTCCCCTTGTTGGAAAATGTGTGCAGAGGATGGGAGAGACAGGGAGCCCCGTTGAAGAGTCATTGAAAGGGTGTGAGTCAGGAGGGGTGGTCTGGGAGCAGGGAGCAGGAATCCTGGAGCTCTCCCAATCTTGGAAACCATCACCTCTCCAAATTTTTTCAAAAAATGAAAAGGGTACAGACAGAAAAATAAACTTTGTTCCATAACCCTAAGGATTGAACAGCCAAGCATATTTAATGAGATCAGAAGTCATTCAGTCTAGCCTTTCAGCCGATCAGGTCTGCCCTGCCATCCAATCATGTCTGATGTATTATCCCTCTAAACCTCATTCTCCTGGCTTCTCCCATTAATCAAGAACCTCTCAACCTCTGTTTTAAATATACCTAATGACTTGGCCTCCACACCTATCTGTAGCAATAATTTCCACAGATTCACCACTATCTGGTTAAGTAAATTACTCTTCATCTCTGTTTTAAAGGGAAATCCTTATACTCCTCTGGTCCTAGACTCTCCCACCATTGGAAGCATCCTGTGCACATCCACTTTGTTGAGGCATTTCAGTATACAATACATTTCAATGAGATCCCCCCCAAGCCTCATCCTTCTGAACTCCAACAAGTACAGGCATGACGCCATGAAATGTTAACCTTTATATGTTAACCCTTTATATGTTAACCCTTTAATTCTAAGGATAATTTTCATGTACTTAATGATCATTTGGTGATCTGTGCACTGCCCTGCCTGACTACAAGAACTGCTGTGATGAATCATGACTTGAATTGAATGGGGACACATCAGGGTGTAGGTGTTGGTGGTATTACTGCACCCATTGTTAATGTCCTAAACAGTTGTATTTTCTGTTGGGCATCATCAGCCTTGGGGTGGGGGGTGGGGAGAGATGGAACAGGTCATGGCAAAGAAGCTCTTCAGCACAGGGAGGCTTAAAGCTGTTGATGTATGAGTGGACTCAGGTACATTAGTGAAGAGCCTGTGCAGAGCAGGATCTCTGTTTGGGTGGGGCTGGCTGCATGTTCTGATGAACTCGATGGGTGTTGAGTCGAGGGTGCAAGCCTAGTTCAAACATTTAACCAGCTTGTGAGAATTGCTGCATGTGTCCTCTGTTCTTGGTGCATCAGTCTCAGACAGATCAACGGCAAACTTGCAATGGATGTACTTCAATACCTACATGAACACGCAGATACAAACTTGATGAGGTGAGGCCTCCATTGGTCAGGGTCAACCATGGATGTTGCGTCCTAGTTTCTAGATACGCAAGCCAGGGCAGTACAATGTGGAGAGCAAGCTATTGCCCAAGCAGCAAGCTTCCCTCCCCAAGCACCCATTCATTCGTCCTGAGAAGGGTCTCGGCCCAAAACGTCGACTGTACCTCTTCCTAGAGATGCTGCCTGGCCTACTGCGTTCACCAGCAACTTTTATGTGTGTTGCTTGAAATTCCAGCATCTGCAGACTTCCTCGTGTTTGGTAGAGACTCATACAGTTTGGCAGCAGCAGTGTCACAGGAGTTGCCGGTCAGCATTGAACTCAACATAGGACTGCCTTAGGGACTCCAGCTCCAGATTTTTCCCTCAGGGTTTACTCCCGAAGCCCTACCCATGAGTGGGTATAGCCGCAGGGCAGCGGAGGCTTGAGATCAGAGATTTTCCTCTCCTAGCTGAGCTATCAGCCACAGCTGATGAGTCCTATCAGCCCGATACAAACATTCAGACATCATATGCATAAGCATAAGTACATTAATCTAAATATAGATACACACAGATATACAGTACACACGGATATCCAAAAGTACATGTACTTGCATCAAGTGCACATATGTATACACACACACACACAGAGTCATACATTGCATACATATTTGCTTATCCATGTACTCCTTGGCCACAGGACTGGAACCAGGTGTGGTCTTCTGCAGCGGTAGTACATTCACTTCAAGTTTCAATATGTTGTGCATTCAGAGATGCTCTTCTATACACCACTGTTGTAACATGTGGTTATTTGAGTTACTGTCACCTTCCTTTCAGTTCAAACCAGTCTGGCCATTCTCCTCTGACCTCTCTCATTAACAAGGTGCTTTCATCCACAGAACCATTCTTTGTAAACTCTATATTGTACCTGAAAACACCAGGAAGTCAGCCGTTTCTGAGATTCTCAAACCGCCCTGTCTGGCAACAACAATCATTCCATGGTCAAAGTCACTTAGATCACACTTCGTCCCTATTCTGATGTTTGGGCTGAACAACAACTAAAACTTTTGACAATGTCTGCATGCTTTTTTTGCATTGAGTTGTTGCCACAGGTGTACCTAATAAATTATGACAGTTAATCTTTTTTAATTGGTGTGTTGGTTGAGGCCAGAACATTAGGGAATAAGTCCTTTATTCTTCTACAGGAATTTAGTGTGGAATCTTTTAAAGACCACTTGAGATAGCAGACAAATCTTAGTTTAACAGACCCACTGAGAGTGTAGCACTCCCTCAGAAAGGTGTCAAACAGTTGTCTCCATATTTTTGAGCATGAATCCCACATTAGTATTACCCCTTATTAACGTTTTAAAGGCATCCGTTAGTCTTGCGAGACCATGGACCTGTGCCTGGAAAGTCTTCACTCTCCAGGGCGCAGGCCTGGGCAAGGTTGTATGGAAGACCAGCAGTTGCCCATGCTACAAGTCTCCCCTCTCCACGACACCGATGTTGTCCAAGGGAAGGGCCTTAGGACCCATACAGCTTGGCACCGGTGTCGTCGCAGAGCAATGTGTGATTAAGTACGTTGCTCAAGGACACAACATATTCCCTCGGCTGGGGCTCGAACTCACGACCTTCAGGTTGCAAGTCCAATGCCTTAACCACCTGGCCACGTTCCCACACTCATTAACTCATTAACGTTAAACCCTCTTTTTCATCTGTACTTCTTACTTCATTTTATATATTTTTTATATAGTTGTTGAACGTTGCTGTATTTTGTTGCATGTTGTGGTAACACACCACAACAAATTCCTAATTCAGGTATTTGGTGAATAAAGTTGATCCTTGATTATTTTACATTCTCTCTCAAGAGGGAACATCCATTTCCATCCTACTAAGATATCTCAAGATCAGTCAAGTCTCCATTTACTTTCTGCCATCTCAATAGATAGACCCAAGGCTAGTTTGTCCAACTTTGCCCTATCCTGACCATTCCAAGTATCCATGCTCTGAAAGACCCCAGTCAGTTCAGATTGGCAATGATGTCTGCACAATCTCTATCAGGACAGATGCACCACAAGGCTGTGTGCTAAGCCCCCGCTCTACACTTATGACTGTGTGGCTAAGCGCAGCTTCAATGCCGTATTTAAGTTTGCTGATGACACCACTGTCATTGGCCAAATCAAAGGTGGTGAAGAATCAGCATAAAGGAGGGAAATTGAAAATCTGGCTGAGTGCTACCTCAACAACAACGTCTCACTCAATATCAGCAAGACCAAGGAGCTGATTATTGACTTCAGGAGGAGGAAACTAGAAGTCCATGAGCCAGTCCTCATCAGGGAATCAAAGGCGAAGGGGACCAGCAACTTTAAGTTCCTCAGTGTTATCATTTCTAAGGACCTGTGCTGGACCTAACACTTAAGTCTAATTACAAAGAAAGCATGGCAATGTCTGAACATCCTTAGAAGTCAACGAAAATTTGTCATAATATTTAATACGTTGACAATTTCTGTAGATGTGTGGTGGAGCACACATTGACTGGTTGCAATACAGCTTGGTATGGAAATACCAATATCCTTGAATGGAAGATCCTACGAATGTACTAGATATGGCCCAGTCCATCATGGGTAAAGCTCACCCACCATTGATCACATCTGCATGGAGTGCTGTCACAGGAAACCAGCATCCATCATCATCAGGGACCTCCACCACCCAGGTCATCCTCTCTTCTTGCTTCCATCAGGAGGAAGGTGCAGGAGCCTTAGGACTTACACCAGCACATTCAGAAAGTTATTAGCCCTCAACATTTAGGCTCTTAAATCAGTGAAGATAACTTCACTTGTCCCAACACCGAACTGCTCCCACAACCTATGAATTCACTTTCAAGGACTCTTAATCTCATGTTCTTGATATTTATTGCTGATTTATTTATTATTATTTTCTCTTTTGTATTTGCACAGCTTGTTGTCTTTTGCAGGGGTGTGGGTGAGGTCTGGGCCTGACGTCCCCCTCACCCAGGGAAAGTGAACGCGCAATACATCGCCTCTCCTTTCCCGGTGTAGTGATCGCCGCGTGGTCACTGTCTGGGCTGCTAGGCAGGAGGCCACTGCAACTGACCTCTCCTACATTACTGTGTCCGTAGCAACACCTTCTCGTCGGTGCCCCCCGTTTCCACCGAGCTTGCTACGTCATGGCGCGACCGAGTGTCTGGCAGTATAACTGGATGAGTAGGCTTGGTTGGCAGCCAGCCTAACAGAAGGACAACTCTGAATCCAAACCTGGGCAGGTGGGGCTCGTCGGCCTTGTCAGGCCATACACCTCGGAGAAGGACACTCCGACGTAACTCCTGCAACCTGAGGACCTCACTGTCACCATCCCAGCTTGCTAGGCTATGGCAGATGAACCCTTGGTGTAAAAGGTGGGGTCAGTACCGCATACACTGCACTGCACCTAAAATACCATTGCGCAGACCGAAGGACACGCCCACGTCCACGACCATCCCCCTTGCAGCTGCTGTGGCCGGACCTGCCTGTCCCGTATTGGCGTCGTCAGCCACCAGTGAACCTGCAGCAGACGTGGGCAGCCCCCTTCCTAAATATTCGTTTGCAAAGCCAAGCCATGATGATACCTTTGGCACATTGGTTGTTTGTCTGCCCTCATAATAAGCTGGAGGAACTCAGCAGGTCAGGCAGCATCAGTGGAAATGATGAGTCGACGTTTCGGGCCAGAACCCTTCATCAGTACTGAAGAAAGAAAGTGGGGGAGTGTTAGAAGAAGGCTCGTAGTTTTGAGTTTCGTAGTTTCGAAACTATGAGCCTTCTTCCAACCCTCCCCCACCTTCTTTCTTCAGTCCTGACGAAGGGTTCCGGCCCGAAACGTCGACTCGTCGTTTCCACTGATGCTGCCCGACCTGCTGAGTTCCTCCAGCGTGTTGTGAGTGTTGCTTTGATTCCAACATCTGCAAATTATTTTGTGTTTGTCTGCCCTGTTGGGTGTGGTCTTTCATTGATTCTCCTATGGTTCTTGGATTTACTGTGTATACCTGCAAGAAAATGAATCTCAGAGTTGTATATGGTGACATTTATTTTGAATAATAAATTTACTTTGTACTTTGAACTTCCACTGTATTATAAAGGAGACCTTGCAGATGTGGTCTCAGCACTGTCTTATTAGTTTGAAACATTATCTCCTTGTTTTTAATCTTTAATTACCCTGGTAATAAACTTTACATTCTGCTAGCTTTCCTAATCACTTGCTCTTGAAAATCATGCACTAGGATACCCAGTCTCTCTGCAGCTCAGAGCTTTGTAATCCATCACCATTTAGATAGATTCCAGTACAAAATTCAGGATCTCCTAGTGGCCACCTTTTTGAATTCAGCTTCCCTTACATGTAGGTCCATGGCCTCCTCTACCGCCATGATGAGGCTAACTTTAGCTTGAAGGAGAAGCACCTCATGTTTTGTCTGGGAAGTCTCCAACCTGATGGCATGAACATTGATTTCTCCAATTTCTGGAAATTCCTCCCGCCCCCCCCCCCCAACTTTTCTATTTCCTATTCTGGTTTCCCTGTCACCCCTTCTCCTCCTCACCTTCCCATCATCCCCTAGTGGTTCCCCTCCTCCTTCCCATTCTCCAGTGGTTCACTGTCCTCTCCTATTGGAATCCTTCTTGTTCAGCCCTTTATCTCTTCCACCTAAGCCCTTCCAGTTCCTTATTTATTTGTTTACAGCATGGAGTTGGCCCTTCCAGCCACCCCAGCAACCCTGATTAACCCTAACCTAATCACCGGGCAATATACAATGACTGGGTATCCGACCTGGTAGGGATGAAGAGGTAATCTATAGAAGAGGACTGTGGGAGGAAACCAGAGAACTTGGGGATAACAATGCATTCCATGAGGAGGACCTGCAGAGACTCCTTACAGACGATGCTGGAATTGAACTCTGAACTCTGATGCCATGAACTATAATAGAGTTGTGCTAACTACCCCCACCTCCAATCACCCACCTTGCCCCTCATCTGGTCTCACCTATCACCTGCCAGCTTGTACTGCTCCTCCCCACCCCCATCCTTTCTTATTCTGGCTTCTGCCCCCTTCCTTTCCAGTCCTGATGAAGCATGTCAGCCCAAAACATTAACTCTTTATTCCCATCTATAAATGGTGCCTGACATTGAGTCATCCAGCATTTTGTGTACGTCGCTATTTAGATAATATGCTTTCTTATCATTTCTGACAAAAAGGACAATTACACATTTTTCAGTTTTCTACACCATTTCTCAGATCTTTACTCACTTCAACTATCCTTATTCCTTTGTTGGTGAAAAATGATTTAAAAAATGAGATGATTCTGGAAATCTAAGACAAAGCCAAAGAGATGTGCCAATACTCAACAGGTCAGGCTGCATCTGTGGGGAGAGAAACAGAAGCAATGTTTCAGTCCTTTTATTGGAACTAAAATGAAGACGAGATAAAAAGCTTGTCAGGCTGCAGGGAGGGTGTGGGAGGAGGATGCCTGCAATAGGGCAAAACTAGGGTGACCATGGAGATAAACTGGAAACAGGGTTATTTTGCCAATCAGTGAACAGCAGATGTTAGAGAGCGAGAACATACAAAAGAACTTGGACAAAAGAATGTGGTTGTCACAAAATGGCATTGGTTTATTATTGTCACACGTACTGAGGTACAGTGAAAAACCTGTCTTACATACCATTCATCTCTCTGGCTATCCATCCCATAGGATGATGATGGTTCCTTTCAGTCAGATAGTGGGGAAACCCACTCCTCAGAAAGGAACAGCCTGTGTGTGAGTGGATTTTAGGTGAGTAGGGGGTTGCACAGGTCCAGACCCACCCTCTAGACATCCCCTCCCAGATCCAGTGGCGTGGTGGGGTCCAAGATGGCTGGGGAAAGTTCGGTTGCAGTGAATGGCCAGACCAAGCTTCGATGCAAGGAATGCCCTTTCCGCGCTTCACGGCACGTGTTTGCTAGATGGCCGTTGGCCCTATGAGAGGGTTCATCTGCCCTTTGAGAGGTCTTGTTTTTTGTCCTGCAGGGTGTCTAGCCACCCTCCTCACCAGGCAAGCCTGGTGGGGGAGCCGGTTTATTTGCTGACCACCGGACCATGCGACAGGTAGTACTGGGTTACATGGTACCAGTAGCACTCAGACAAGTGACCTGACAGAAACCATTCATATAAATAAATTCATTATGCATTACATTGAGGTGGTACAAAGTAAACAATGTGGAACATGGAATAAAGTGCAATAGCTATTGAGAAAGTTCAGTGTGGGTAGACAGTAAGTTGCAAGGTCATAATGAAGCAGATTGTGAGGTCAAGAGCTCATCTTATGCAGAGCAGAATGACACGCCAATCAGGTCAAGATGGGATTGTCCTCCACACTCACTGAGAAAAAATACGCTGATTAACATTTCAGATGGATGACTGATGTAAACTGAGGAATCATGTTACATCAAGTTATTCATTACCGAGTCCAGAAGATTGCAACAGTGACGAAGGATCTCTAATCTGAAATGTTGCATCTCCTTCCTACAAACACTGTTCAACCTGCTGAGTATTTTCAGCGTGCTCTCTTTTGCTTCACCTATCCATTTGTAATCCATTTGTGTCCTCTTTGTGACTTTGCTATCAATTTTGTGTCAAACAGACCTCTGGTGCCTTCAGCTGGGGGCAGGATGAGGCACGATGACGATGGGGAGAGTGGTGGTGGGAAAGAAGAAAACTCTGATAATCTCAAATCCAATTTTTGGGAAATCTTGGCAGTTTGCTATCTGCCTCACTCGTTTGTCTGGAGCCTGAGCCAGAGCTCCTAAATGCGAGTGGATTTATGGCCAGAGCTAAGAGTAAGGTCAGGACAGTGGTCAGGTCAGAGGCCAGATCTAGGGTAAAGGGTGGGAACACTGGAGTCAACTGGAATTATACTTGCTCAAAGCCACTGAGTCCTATTTCCCGCTTCCATTAAACTCCCCAGGTTCCTTGGAAGATTTGGGCGGCACGGTAGTGTAGTGGCTAGCATGATGCTTTACGATACTCGCGACCAGGGTTCAATTCCCACCACTGCCTGTAAGGAATTTGTACATTCTCCCCATGACTGTGTGGGTTTCTCCAGCTGCTCCTTCCACTGTCCAAAAACGTACCAATCGGTAGGTTAATTAGTCACATGTTTATGTTAGGGTTAAATTGGGTGAGCAGCGCAACTCCAGGCCTACTCCGCTCTGTATCTCGATAAATTTTTAAATATAAATAATAAATCGAGGCAAAAGTATGGGGGTATTAATAGAAGTAATGTCCAATGGGCTTTAATATCTGCTGGACCAACACCATTAACGTTTTGACAATGCTGGATTGCGTCTTGCAAAATGTAGAAATCCCAACATTGTTCCCTGTAGCATACAATTCATTTTGACTTGCCAAACTGAAAATAAAATGTTAATCCCTACTCTCCATCTCCCCTTAGCCAGCCAGCCTTTCATCCACACACATATATTGCCTCCTATACCATGATCTCTTATTGTCCACAGTAACCTTGAAAGCAGCATTGTGTCAAATGTCTTTCAGAAATCTCAGTAGAGCCACCAGTTACCTTTTATCTCCAGCACGTGGTATTTCTTCAAAGAACTTCAAAATATTGGACAAATATGATTCCCTTTTCACAAAAGTGTGTTGATGTTAACTGATTAAATTTAATTTTTCCAGAAGCCCCTACTATAATGTAATGTTAATCCCTTCCAATACTTCCTCAATGCATTGGGAGCTTACAAAGCTGCTCAGCTCAAGACCGGATACCAAGAAACCATTTGTTGCTCACATGAAGTAGAGTCATAGAGCTATAGAAAAGTACAGCACAGAAACAGGCCCTTTGGCCAATCTAATCCATACCAAATCATTTAAATTGCCTTTTCCCATTGACCTGCACTGGGACCGTAGCCCTCCATACCCCAACCGTCCATGGACCTATCCAGACTTTTTAAATGTTGAAATCGAGCTTGCATGCGTCACTTGTGCAGGAAGTTCATTCCACAACCTCTGAGTGAAGAAGATTTCCCTCATGTTCCCCTTAAACATTTCACCTTTCACTCTTAATCCATGAGGTAGCTCAATGTCAGTAATCTTGGGTTAGAGGAAGATAATTAATCAGCCAAAAACTAGACTGGAGCTCCAGTTGAGAGGCCAACAAACATTGACATTTGAAAATGACTAATTACGGAAAATATTGGTTTCTTAGCAACCTCAGCTGAGCCATGTGGGCTGGGGAAGCACGGAGGATAGTCACTGGACCAGCAGACAAGAGCCTAGACCAATGATTTTGAGAAGGAGTTTGAATCTCACAGCTGGAAAATATAAATTAAAATAAATAAGTAAAATCTGAAATGTTAAAAAAATGAGGCTTATAAATGGCGATGTGAAACAGCAGATTGGTCATAAAAATCCATCTGATTTACTAATGGTTACCATTGAAAGAAATTTGTCATTTATCCCTCATGCAACTCCAGAGTCGAGTTGCACAGTAGTGCAGCTGTTGGGGCTGCTGTCTGACTGCATCATTCCTGACTTTTATTGCTGTCTGTGTGGAGACTGAATGTTCTTCCTACAACCATGTGGGTTTCCTTGTGGATTCTCCACCTTCCTCCTACATTCCAAAGGTAGGAGTTACTAGCTTAATATCCACTGCAAATTGTCCCTGATAGGTAGGTGAAAGAGATCAGCTTTATTGGTCACAGGTACATCAAAACATACAGCAAAATAATTTCAAGTTCCTGGGTGCAAAACCTCTGTGGACCTAACCTGGACCCAAAATATCGATGCAACTATAAAGGATAGCAGCAGCACCCGGTGACCCTGTGATCTCCGTCTTGGAGGTTGATGTTAGGCTGTCTTTAAAGAGGGTGAACCCTCGAAAGGCAGAAGGCCCTGATGGATTACCTGGTAAGGCTCTGAAAACTTGAGCCAACCAACTGACAGGAGTATTCAAGGGCATTTTCAACCTCTCACTGCTATAGGAGGAAGTCCCCACTCGCTTCAAAAAGGCAACAATTATACCAGTGCCTAAGAAGAATAATGTGAGCTGTCTTAATGACTATCACCCAGTAGCACACACATCTACAGTGATGAAATGCTTTGAGAGATTGGTCATAACTAGACTGAACTCCTGCCTTAGCAAGGACCTGGACCCACTGCAGTTTGCCTATCGGCGCAATAGGTCGACGGCAGACGCAATCTCAATGGCTCTTCACGAGGCCTTAGACCACCTGGACAATACAAACACCTATGTCAGGATGCTGTTCATCGTCTATAGCTCAGCATTCAACACCATTATTTCCACAATACTGATTGATAAGTTACAGAACCTGGGCCTCTGTACCTCCCTCTGCAATTGGATTCTTGACTTCCTAATCAGAAGACAACAATCTGTGCGGATTGGTGATAATATCTCTTCCTCGCTGATGATCAACACTGGTGCACCTCAGGGGTGTGTGCTTAGCCCACTGCTCTACTCTCTCTATATCCATGACTGTGTGGCTAGGCATAGCTTAAATACCATCTATCAATTTGCTGGCGATACAACCATTGTTGGTAGAATCCCAGATGGAGACGAGAGGGCATACAGGAGTGAGATATGCCAACTTGTAGAGTGGTGCCACAGCAACAAATTTGAACTCAACTTCAGTAAGATGAAAGGGCGGATTGTGGACTTCGGAAAGGGTAAGATGAAGGAATACACACCGATCCTCATAGAGGGATCAAAAGTGGAGAGAGTGAGCAGTTTCAACTTCCTGGGTGTCAAGATTTCTGAGGGCCTAACCCAACATATTGATGCAGCTATAAAGAAGGCAAGACAGTGACTATACTTCATTAGATTTGATATGTCAACAAAAACACTCAGAAACTTCTATTGAAGTACCGTGGAGAGCATTCTGACAGACTGCATCACTGCATAGGGGGCTACTGCACAGGACCGAAAGAAGCTGCAGAGGGTCGTAAATTTAGTCAACTCTATCTTGAACACTAGCCTACAAAGTACCCAGGACATCTTCAAGGAGTGGAGTCTCAGAAAGACAGTGTCCATTGTTAAGGACCCCCAGCACCTGGGACATGCCCTTTTCACATTGTAACCATCAGGAAGGAGGTACAGAAGCATGAAGGCACACACTCAGTGATTCAGGAACAGCTTCTTCCCCCCTGTCATCAGATTGCTGAATGGACTTTGAACCAGTGAACACTACCTCACCTTTTTAATGTATATTATTTCTGCTTTTGCATGATGTTTGATCTATTCAATATACATATATTGTGGTCGATTGATTGATTGATTGATTACTTTTTTCTTCTATATTATGTATTGTATTGAACTGCTGCTGCTAAATTAACAAATTCCATGAGACATGCCGGTGACAATAAACCTGATTCTGATTGGATTCTGAGCTATATTTCATTAGGAGTTTGAAGAGATTTACTATGTCACCAAAAGCAATCATAAATTTCTACAGATGTACTGTGGAAAGCATTCTAACTGGTGGCATCGCCATCTGGTATGGGAAAACTAGTGCACAGGCTTGAAGTACGCTGCAGAGAATTGAGAACTTAGTCAGCTCCACCATGGGCACTAGCCTCTGCAGTATCCAGAACATCTTCAATGAGTGATGTCTCTAAAACATGGCATTCTTCATTAAGGACTCTCATCATCTAGGACATGCCCTCTTCTCATTGTTACTATCAGGGAGGAGGTACCGAAGCCTGAAGGCACATACTCTGTGATTTAGGAACAGCTTCTTCCCTTCTGCAATTCAATTTCTGAATAGACATTAAACCCATGAACGCTACTTCACTATGTTCTTATTTGTATTTTTTGTACTATTTATTTAATTTAATTATCTCACACACACGCACGTATTGTAAAACTGTTTTTTTTCTCTATTATGTATTGCATTGTATTGTCGTGGCAAAGTTAACAAATCTCATTAAATACACCGGTGATATTAAACTTGATTCTGATTCTGATTCTGAAAAAGCTGCATTTTGCATTAAATCGAATCAGCAAGGATTGTATTGCGTAGCCGACAGGTGTTGCCGTGCTTCCAGTGCCAACATAACATGTCAAGCTTGTTGTGTCTATACAACTACCTATCAAATAAATAAAGGCACACACTCAGAGAAGAAGCTAATTGGTATAGTCCCTTTGCAGGGAGCAACAAATCAATGTGCATGTGCAAGTTATCAGTCAATAATTGGTGCTAAGGGGAGTCATTGCCTTAAAAGAAATGGATCCTATATATTACACTTCCTCACCCTTTTAGATTAATGTAAAATAAAACTCTATATGTAAGAAAGCACTCAATTTCCCTTTAACAGACCATATTCAAATAAACATGCTTTCACAATAACAGTCCATAACTAACTTCACTATACTAAAGATTGAGTCTTTTGGGTGGTGCTCTGTTCCTTTCAGGATAGCGCCTCTGGACCTGTGGTGTGGCATTGGGTTTGGAGGGTATCTTGTCAAAGACAACTTTCTTTATTGCAGGTGTCGCATTGCTGTTCCTGACATGGTTGGTATTGAGAGGCAAGTCCGTTGGATGTGATGTGTCAGTCTTGTTGGATGCAGTCGAATCAGGTATGTTCTTCAGCCGAGCATCCAGTATCTGGTCGCATGGTATCTCCATGAACATCCACCGTATACATCAGTGTAACCGGGTGACCGTCAGATCTTATTCAGCATCGTTAAAAGTGTACTTAAGCATCCATCCGGATAATGCTAGAATAGTTGTCTGTGCCTTTAAGGGAGATGGTGATGTCATTACGCATGCACGGGATAGTGGGGAGATCACTTAGCTTTCTGCTGAAGATGTGGTAAAGTGTTAGAAGTGGTTTTTTCCCAGAGTGTGCTGGGCATGGTGAGGAAAGGTGAGCATTAATTGACAATATCCATGTGAATTTGTTTATGCTTGTTGGTGGATCGAGAATATCGGTAATTTGACGTTTTACATGTGGATGCTTTAGATTTCCAGGAGTGAAGAAATCAACGCTGGGTAGTGTGGCTTATACCAAGTTCCTCACCAGCCAAGTAGGTCAGTCTTCCTGTAATTCAACTACCAGGGAATACCTTGCAAAAGTTGTGCCAAAGTGTACCTTTTGTCGAACTTTATTGTATCGGGACTGATTGTGCATGTAACCGCGTAGCGTGAATGTTTAGTCTCTGTTCGGAAGTTCAGCACGTGTGTACGTCTTGGATGAGATGTATTCGCTTACGCTTTTCGTTGTTATGTATAAGATGCAGGGTGGATGGGATTCTAATGTTGTTTGTATTGTGTTGCTTCAGGATTGCCACTATTTGTACCATATTAGTTCTGGTATTTTTTATACTACATACACAATTCTGTCCATACACAAGGGTGTGAATCGGAAGTTAAACTGAGATTGTAACGGCAAGAACTGGTTGTAAATTCATTCGTTTTGTTTCGCGACCCTCTTCTGGCACTTAAACATCGAAAACCGATAAAAAGGAATTAAAAACCCGAAAAAGTCTTTGTTGTCCTGAGCGTGTACTTTTCCCCAGGCTGCATCAGTGGTCCAGCTATCCTACCGGGTGTCCACTTGTTTTCTCAGTTATCATGCACTAGGACTTCCTGTCCAACCTTGAAGCTCCTTGCTGATTTATTCGGCAAATGGCTGAGCTGTTTATTTTGCAATTCCCTCCACAGATCTGGTTTCATGAGGTCTTTGCGAGATGTCAGATTCCCGCTCATGAACAGCATTGTAAGTGTTTGATTTGTTGTCTCATGAACAGAGTTCGGATGCACAAAAAGGAAGTTGCCCACCTTGTGCTGCAGAGAAAGTTCTCCTTGTCCATAGTTTTAACGGACATTTTTTTGAAGGCTTGGATAAACCTTTCAGCTAACCGATTCATTGCTGGGTGGTGAGGAGCTAACTTGAAATGTTTGTGCAACACATAGGAAATACTGGAGGAACTCAGCAGGCCGGACAATATCTATGGAAGAAAGTACAATTGACATGTTGGGCTGAGACCCTTCCAAATGTTTCGGCCCAAAACTCTAATCTCTTCCATAGATGCTGCCAGGCCTGATGAGTTCCTCCAGCATTTTGTATGTGTTGCTTGGATTTCCAGCATCTGCAGATTTGCTTGTTTGTGATTAATACCATTTTTCCTTCATGAATAGTCTGAAGTCTTCTGACTTGTATTGTGGTCCATTGCCACTCACTATTTGTTCAGGTAAGCTATTTCCGAAGAAGGTAGTCCTCAGAGCAGATACAGTCTTTTCTGATGTGGTTGACCTCATTGGTATGACCTCAGGCCACTTCGAATGAGCATCCGCAGCAATCAGGAACATGCTTGCAAAGTCAATACGTACTCTTTGCCATGGAGAAGACGGCCACTCCCATGGGTGCAAAGGTGCCTGTGGGTGTGCATTTTGAACTTTGCGACATCCAAAACAACTTTTGGTCAAGTCTTCAATCTGCCTCTTTATTCCCAGCTACCGCACGTAACACCATCCAAGACACTGTATCTTAACACTACCCAGGGGTCCTTCATGCACACTCTGGTGCACAGTTTAGAGGGAACCACAACGCAGGAACCATACACAAACAAGAGAAAATGAGCAGATGTGGGAAATTCAAGAAACACACACAAAATGCTGGAGGAACTCAACAGGCCAGTCAGCATCTGTGGAAAAGAGTACAGTCGACGTTTCAAGCTGAGACCTTTCCAAAGGTTTCAACCCAAAATGTCGACTCTACTCTTTTCCATAGATGATGCCAGGCCTACTCAGTACCTCCAGCATTTTGTGTGTGCTGACGAGATCCACATATCAGGGTTCTTTGACATGTAGAAAATTGGTCTTGTCTCACTAAACTCTGGAACCACGGGATTCCCACGAGTTGGCCATCCTTGGAAGGTGATGTCATAGACTTTTCACAATGTTGGGTCATTGTTTGTTTCGCTTTGTATTTCGGAATTTGTTACTGGCAGCTGGCCCACCAATGCTGTGTGGAACACCTCTGCTGGGTCACGGAATGAAAACTTCTTCAGTTGTCAACAGTGGAAGACATGACAAGCCGTCAGCATTGCTGTATTGTTTGGTACTGTTAAACTCCATGTCATGAGAGTAGGCTCCTGGGAAAACTATCCAACATTGCAACCGGGTAGCAGACGTCACTGGGATTGAAAATGGACACAAGGTGCTGGTGGTCTGTCACTAGAGTAAACTGAGGTAGGGGTGGAACTTCTTTATTTCCCATACGGTCAACCTGTGCGAAGTTGCGTTCCGCACTCATCAACCTGTGATCTTGGACCAAATGCAATCAGACGTTCAGGTCCATCTTTCATAGTGTGTGACAGAACAGCTCAATGCATTAAGGGGTTACATCACACACCATTCTGATGGACAGAGATGGGTCATAATGGGTGAGCTGTTCTTCTGATATTATTGGCCTCTTTGTTTCCTTGAATGCTCTTTCACATCTTTCTGACCATTCCCATTCTGCTCCTGTCTGCAACAGTGCATTCAATGGATGCAGCACTGCAGCAATGTTTGGGAGAAACCAGTGTTAGTAGTTTACAAGGTCCAAGTATGATCTGAGTTGTGACACAATTTCCATTTTGGGCGCCTGTAAAACTGCATCAATCTTCTCTCGTGATTTATGTAAGCCATGCTTGTCAATGACATGTCCACAATATGAGATTTCATTCTTGAAAATCTTGCGTTTCTCCACGTGCACAGACCATAGTCACTCAGCCTGTTAAGCACTTTACCAAGGTTCTGGAGGTGCTCTTCAGCATTTTTGCCTGTCACAAGGTAACATTATGTTCCTGGTATATCTTGGAGCAGTTGGCCCATTCTTCTTTGCCAAATTGCTTGAAATGATGCGACGCCAACAACTAAACGATTAAACTGCAACAGTCCCTTGTGAGTACTGATTATGAGGAACTTCCTGCTTGACTCCACAATCTCTATTTGCAGATGAGCTGTGTCAAGTCAAACTTTGAAAACCTCTCCCTGCCTGCCAAAGATGCAAAAATGTCTTCTATTCATGGCAGGGGGTACTGCACAGGTTGATGCTCACTTTGAATTCCTACATATGCAAACAGTTCCGGCTTTCCCTTCCTTGGTCATTGGGACAATGGGTGGGCCCAATTACTCCCTTCAACCTTGAAGAGAATGCTAAACGCCTCCAAGTGCTGAAGTTCAGCATCCACTTCAGGACGTAGTGTGTAAAGCACTGGACATGCTTTATGGAATCTTGGTGTTGCTACTTCATCCTGTTTGATTCTGGCCTTCATACCTCTGAGTTTACCAATACTCTTCTCAAACACTTTCTCATTAGCATTGAGCAACTGTGACAGTCTCAGGTTAGTGCTACCATTTGGCCTGCAGATACTTTATGATGACAGATTGACAGCTTTGATTGTGTACCAGTCTAGTTGGATTTTTCTCAAGTATTCACATCCAAATAGTGCTGGCCTTCCACTTTTCAATACACAAAGCTCTAACTGCTGTGTTCGACCTTTGTACATCACTTTTACTTTCAGTTTGCCTTTTGGGGACACTTTTTCACCTCTGTAGTTCTTTAGTATCACCAAGGTCTAAGCTACCATCACCAATGGTAGTTTAGAAAACAATCTGTTGTAGTTACCCTCTGAGATTATAGACAAAACTGACACTGTATCCAGCTCCATTTTCAGTTTTACACTAGACACATCTGTTGTGATCCATATGATTTTGCAATCTGCTTCAGTAATGCTATACAGTACTTAGCATGGCAGCTCACCTTTGTCAGGCTCTGTGTTGTCTGATTCAGTTTCACATTCAGTCACCTTATGCATTTGCTTGGTTTTGTGTTTGAAACTTTTCCATCTGTGTGGTTTTTCTCTTTGGTGTGCTTTTTGAATGGCTTGCACATTCTCTCTATGTGGCCTTGTCTGCGACACTTTCTGCAAATTTTTTCTTTGAACCAACAGTCATTTGCATCATGGGATGATTTACCACATCAATAACAGTTTTTTTTTGGCCTTTTGCACTATTCAGGTACATTTTGTATATTTCATATTCTAAACTCTTTCTATAGCACAGCCGCATCCTTTGCTGCAGTCTCTAATGATATTGCAATGGTCAATGCCCGTTCTAAAGTTAGGTCTCTTTCTGACCGTAGCCTCTTTTGAATGCTGTGACTATGCATGCCACATATAAGCCTGACCCTTAATACATCAGAAAGTCCATCTCTAAAGTCATAGTACTGGGAAAGTTTGTGCAGTTCTGCAATGTATTCAGAAACGCTTTCATCGTTTGACTACTTCCTTTTGTGAAATCTAAATATTTCAGTTATTACTCAAATGATTTTGCAAGATTGCAGCAACTTTGTTGAACATCTTTGCTTGCTGGCCTTTCAGGAGTTACTAAGTTGCCTAAGAGACTATGTTCTAGCACCCAATAAGCTAAGAAGTGTGGAGATTTTCTTTACCTTATCCACATTTCTAGCATTACAATATAGTCCAACCCTCTCAATACATGAGTCCCAGTCCTCCTTAGCACTATCAGATCTGTCACCTTTCCCAACTAAGGCCATCGTCAAGTTATTTTTACTTTAGTTTTGCTAGCTGTGCATCTCTCACTGTTACTCACATGTCCCTTTGCTAGCATTTGTGACAGCCTTCTCGCTGTCTCTGTCTTCCTCTGATTTCTTTGTCTCATAACTGTTGGTGCAATTGGTGATATTCACTGACATTCAGGTTTGTACTCGTCGCCAATTTGTTGTGTCTGTACAACTACGTATCAAATAAATAAAGGCATGCTCTCAGGAAAAGTTAATTGGCGTATTTACTTTTCAGACAGATCAACAAATCAATGTGTGCTAAAGGGAGTCATCGCCCCAAAAGTAATAGATTCATTCATTACAAAACTCACTAATCCTAACCTTCCGTGAAATATGAGCAGAAAGCTACGTAGTCACAGGGAGAATATAGCAGTGGGAATTGAACTGCAAATCAGAGATTATCCGACACTGTAAACTAACTGCTGTGCTACTCTGCCTCCATTGAGTGGTGGAGTCTGGGGGAGCTGATGAAAACATGGGGAAGATAAAATGGGATTAGTGTAAATCAGGAGTTCCCAACCTGGGTTCCATGGACCCTTTAGTTAATGATACGAGTCCATAGCATACAGAAGTTTGGGAACCCTGGTGTAAATAAACTCAATGGGCTGAGGGTCAGTTAACGTGCTCTGCATGTGACTCTATCAGCTCCTTGGAATAAGGATAAATATGGAACAGAAATAAATGCTGACCTTGGCCATGATGTCTGCATCCAGTGAATAAGTAAATAAGTAACTTCCACAAGCTGCTTTGAGAGAGGAGGGTTGAAACTTCTCAGCAAACCAGGAAATCTGGGGTGAGAAGAGAAAAAAAACAGAGATATATGCTAGGCAACAAAAGAAGCAATTGGCTGACATGTTGACTGGTCAGTTTCTTTCTCCGGGGTGAGGAGCAAGGGCGTGCGAGGTTAATGAAGGGAAAGGCCGGATGAAGCATTAATGAAGGCTGGAGCTCAAGAGGTTACAGAAAGATAAGGAGACTGAGGAAGGAAGGAACTTAAAAGGAAAGAGTTATAATTCTATGGTGGCATCCATTAGTCTCGCGAGACCATGGATCTGCGCCTGGAAAGTTTTGCTTCAGTCTGTCCTTAGAGCAGCGTCTGTTGTGGCTGTAGAGTCCCACACGGGAGTGACAGTCTCTATAATTCTATACAGCATTAAATATCCTTTCTTCCCCACATCTAAACCACTTTACAACCAGTAAGAACATTGGAGCAGGAGTAGGCCATTCAATCATTTGGGTCTTCTCTGCCATCTAATAAGATCGTAGCTAGTGTGATCTTGTCCTTAGCTTCACTTTTCTCCCTACTCCCTTAACCCCTTCATTAACTCGTTTGACAAAAATCTCTCTCTCTCTACACTGAATATATTCATTGTCTCAGCCTGCACGGTTCTTCTGGATGGAGAATTACAAAGATTTACAACCATCTGAGTGAGGAACTTTCCCTTCATCTGGTAACTGGTATCTGCTTTATTATTGTCACATGTACCGACTTACGGTGAAAAACTTTGTCCTCCCCCCTTCCTCAGTCTTGATGAAGAATCAGCTGTTTATTCATATCCATGGATGCTGCCTGACGTGGTAAGTTCCTCCAGTACTTTTCGAATGTTCCTCAGGACTCAGTATTTGCAGAATCTCTTGTGTTTCCAATTACTATTTTGTAATTGTTCTCTCTTGTCTCCTGCTCTTTAATTATACCTTAAACAAAATAATAAATAAAACACTTTGTGATCCATAAAGATTCAAAGTACATTTATTATCAAAGTATATATGCAGTCTACACCCCTGAGATTTGCTTTCTGGTAGACAGCCATGAAAGAAAGGAACATGGAACCCATTCGAAGAAAACATCACAAACCCAACATTCAAAGAAAAGAGCAAATTGTGCAAATGGAAGAAAATGAGCAAATATCACACAGAATATTAAACATCAAACTGCAGCTCCCCTGAAACAATATAGGAATGTTCAGTTTAGTTCAATTAAATTCATTTTAGTATGGTGTCATTCATTGACTGCAGGCTGCAGAACCAGTCTATCCTAATCAAAGTTGTACAAGAAAGGAGTAACACACACAAAAAATGCTGGTGAACACAGCAGGCCAGGCAGCATCTATAGGAAGAGGTACAGTCGACGTTTCAGGCCGAGACCATTCGTCAGGACTAACTGAAAGAAGAGGTAGTAAGAGATTAAAAAAAGAGTATCCAAAAACACATAAGATGAACTGCAAAGCCCGACAAAAATGAGTCCAATCCACATAGTGTGAAAAACAAACCTTGCCCAAGAATCCTACACCTCCCTCCAGCAGTAGCAAGCAAGAGGGGGAGGGAGACCAGTCAAATACAGGCAGAACATTCTGAACACCAGCTCACCTTCTGCTCTTGTGCTCGTCGATTTCAATCTTGCTCAACACATTAATCGATAAGTTGGTCAAGAACTGGAGCCGATTATGGGGTTCACGCTCCACCATTCGGCAAACTCTGTTTCCAACCTTGCTCTCAACCATGCTGAATTTCCTCCGAGACAGCAAAAGTGCCAGGTCACTCAGTCGGCCTAAAACACAGAATAAAAATGTAAATTACAGGCTCCAATTGCACACAGGTCAGCAATAGAAGTATATTTTGTTAAAAAGTGAAGAAGTAGTAATTTCGCGAACCGTTAGTCATATTGGTTGCTGGCACCATCTTGCCTTAATCCATATATTAGATCATCCCATATATTAGTACATCAAGGTAGTCCAAAAGGAAAGAAAGCAGGATGTAGTATATAGTGTTACAGTTGCAGAGAAAGTGCAGTACAGGTAGACAAACAAAGTTTAAGGGCCATGATGAGTAAGAATGAGTAGTCAAGAGTTCAACTTTATTGTACTAGAGGGTTGCTCCAAACTCTTATAATGGCACAACAGAAACTGTCGTTGACCCTAATGGCACATGTTTTAAAGCTTTTGTATCCTTTGCCTTGACTGATGGGGTGAGAAGTGAGAATGGCCAGCTTGGGAGGAGACCTTGATTATGTTGGTTGTTTTCCTGAGGCAGTGGAAAATGTCATTGTGAAAGGGCAATCCTTGTTTTAACCACCTCACAAATGGAAGCATTCTATCAGCATCCATGCAGTAACACAATTTAGAAACTTACTTGCTTCAATGGGACCATCTCTCATTTTTCAAATCCTAGTATACAAGCCTAGCTTGCTCCAACTTTTCTCAAAAGTAATCCCAACATCACAGGAATCCATTTATAGAAGCTTCTCTGAACAAGTATATTTGTTCTCTCTGGAAATATAGAAAGAATGGAATGATATGGATTGGTTAACACAATGATTTACAGTACAGGTGACCCAAGTTCAATTCTCACCACTGCCTTAAGGAGTTTGTACGTTCTCTCTGTAACCACTTTAGTTTCCTCCCACAGTCCAAAGGCATATGGTTGGTAGGTTAATTGGTCATTGTAAATTGTCCTGTGATTAGGCTGGGATTAAATTGGGGGATTACCAGGTGGCATGCCTCGAACAGCCCATTCCACGCTGTATCTCAAGAAAAAAATAAATATGAGAAAAATCACAGATGCTGGAAAACCAAAACAACACACAAAATACTGGAGAAGTGCAAGAGGCCAGGAAGCATCTACGGAAAAGAGGAAAGAGTTGACATTCCATGCTGAGATCCTTCATCAGGCCTGGACAAGGAGATGACAAGTCAGAGCAAGAAGGTGCGGGGCGGGGTGGAAGAAGCACAAGATGGTAGATGATAGGTGAAACTGGGAGGGAGAGGAGGAGAGGTGATGTAAAGAGCTGCGAAGTTGAAATGTGAAAGAGAAAAAGAGGGAATCTGATGGGGGGGAGGAACAACAGAGGGGGGTGATAGGCAGGGAAGGAGATAAGCTGAGAGAAGGAAATGGGGATGGGGGAATGGTGAAGGTTGGGGGAGGGGCTGCAATTACCTGGTTTAAAAAAAGTAAATGATCTTGTCAAGATATGCAAGGTCCTAAAGGGATGTGACAGGGAAGTTATCAAAGTGCTTACATTAGTAGGAGAATCTCAAAGGAGGTTCTCACAAGGGTCTGCAGATGCTGAAAATTGGAGCAGCTGAAGGAAGTCAGCGGCTCAGGCAGCATCTATGGAGGGAAATGAACAGTGACGTTTCAGGGCAAGACCTTTTACCTGAGAGGAGACTGCCAGTATAGAGAAGTGAGGGGGAAGGGACAAAGCAAGAACTGGCAAGTGGTAGGTAGATCAATGTGAGGTGACGGATGAAAGACAGATGGAGGAGGGAGGGGTGGAAATAGCAACAGAGGCAGGGAGGTGATTGGTGGAGGTGACAAAGGGTGGTAGGTGGTGGAGCTTAATGGGAAAGCTAGGTAGAGCATGGAAGCAAAATAGGTAGGTAGGGTGGGCCGGAAGGAATAGTAAGGGAGGGGCCCAGTGGGTGGAAAGTGAGAGTGATAGGCATATAGAGAAGGGGAAAAAACAGGAGGTGAAGGGGGAGTTAGATGGATTTAGAAGGATCTGGGTAGATCAGGAATAGAGAGAGAAACAACAGAGGCTCCCTACTTTTAAACCCCATCATTCATTTGCCTTCCTACCTACTCAATGAACTTACATAATTTTCTGAGTGGCACTTTGAAGGAGGGCCACTGTTATACTCTAAAAACAGTTCACTGACAGCAGCCAGTTCATTAATTGTTTTTGTTTTTTTTAATATGTTCTGTTTTTGAGGAATAATTGTAGAGCAGGACATTAGAGATAAATCATTCAAAATAATATTTGGGAACACAAGAGATTATGTAGATACTGGAAATCTTGAGGAACGCACACAAAGTGCTGGAGGAACTCAGTAGGCCAGGCAGCATCCATGGAGAGGAATAAAAAGTTGATGTTTCGGGCCGAGACCCTTCATTGAGACTGGAGAGGAAGCAGAAAAACTGGATTAAGAAGTTGGGGGTAGGGGAAGGAGGACAAACTGGCAGGTGATAGACAGAAATCAGCTGAAGGGGAAGGACTATGGGTGGGGAAGTTGGGAATAAACTAAGAAACTGGGGAGTGGCAGGTGGAAGAGGTAAAGGGCTGAAGGCAGAATCTAATTGGAGAGGACAGTGGACCATGAAAGAAAGGGAAGGAGGAGGGGCACCAGAGGGAGGTGTTGAGCAGAAATGGAGAAAGAAGAGGTGAGGGGGGGCCAGAATGGGGAATAGGATATGGAAAAAGAGAGAAGGGGGGAGTGTGAGAAGTTGTCAGTAGGTTGGAGGCTACCCAAACAGAATATGTGGTGTTGCTCCTCTAATCTGAGAGTGGCCTCATCATGACAGTAGAGGAGGTCATAGACTGACATAGTAGAATGGGAATTCAGATTAAAATGAGCGGCCACTGGGAAATCCCGTCTTTTGTGGCTGATGGAATGAAGGTGCTTGGCAAGGTAGTTCCCCAGTATACGTCAGGTCCCAGTCATGTGGAGGAGGCTGCACTGAGAGCTTTTGATACAACCTGACAGACTTGCAAGTGAAGAATCGTCAGAAGAAGAATCAGATAAATCAGAATCATGTTTAATATCATCAGCATATTGTATGTCATGAAATCTGTTGTTTGGTGGCATCAGTACATTACAATAACTTGTCATAAAAACCATTAATCAGGATAAGAATATATAAAAAAAGAAATCAAATGAGTAGTGGAAGGAAAAATTTGTGAGAAAGTGTTCGCCTCACCTGGAAGGACTGCTTGGACCCTGAAAGGTTGTAACAGCTGTGGTGTAGGAGGCGAGGTAGCAGTTGTCCCAGGATAAGTGCTAGGGGAGGGAATCAGTGGGGAAGGAAGAGTGGACAAAGGAGTGACGTAGAGAGTAACAGACAAGGTCTTGGTTTGGGTTGAAGGGTCAGAATGTTACCAAAAAAACATTGAGATAAAAGGAATCAGTGGCTTTCCAAAGATGATTGACTGAGGTTCATTTATTTTAGGACTGCCACATTAAAGGTTTAAAAGGTGCAGCTGATAGCCTGGGGCTCTCTCCAGGCAGTTGACAGAGTGCCTCCAGCCATTCAGCAGCTCCTTGATGAGAGGAATTTGCAGTTTTCCCACAAAAATGCAGCGTGCACTCTCCCTTCTGTGAGAAACTTAGATATGCTTCAACCAAATAAGCATCAAAAACAAAAGGAGTGGTTACATGAACCAACAAAAATTCTCATTTCTCTGTTCTTCACCAACAAAACCCTCAATCCTAAATCTTCCTCATAGGGTGTAAAGTTGGTCAATAATCTTCCATGTCTAAGCAAGTGCTTGTTTAGATATTTCTCAAATGTTGTGAGATTACCTACTTTCAGAGGCCCTGAGGTGCTGATATCCAGATTCTAAATACCCTCTGAAGGATCTCCTCTTCTTCAGTTTGTTCATTTGCTATGCACTGTGTCATACAATGTGGGCGATCATGGTCTTCTAAGGACCGTAATTGTCCTTGGCAAAATCTTTGAACAGAAGTAGTTTGCCATTGCCTTCTTCTAGGCAGTGTCTTTACAGGACGGGTGACCCCAGCCATTGTCAATACTCTTCTGAGCACCAACAATTATTCCACGGTCAAAATCACTGAGATCACATTTTGTTCCCATTCTGCTGTTTGGTCTGAACAACAACTGAACTTCTTGACCATGTCTGCATGCTTTTACACATTGAGTTGTTTCTGCATGATTGATTGATTAGATATTTGCATTAATTGGCAGGTGTACCTAACAAAGTGGCTACTGAGTGTAATGAAATAGTACAAAAAAAGGAATAATGGGTAGCTTTTGTGGGTTTAGAGATGGTTTGGAAATCTGATGGAAAGAGCTGTTACTGAAGCATTGAGCGTGGGTCTTCAGGCTCCTGTACCCTGATGGTACTAATGAGAAGAGGACATGGTCTCAAACAGCCAGATCAGTCTTCTGCTGCTCCAAAACACTGCAACGTAATCCTTTACATCCAACTGCCTTGGTGAAAAACCAATTTGGAAAACAAATGTAGCGTTCTATTACTGATGCATTGGAGGGAGTTGGGGGCCAGAATATATTTCAGTACCCATTCTTGAGGAGGACTTAAATCTGAAGCTTGAATACTTAGAATTATGTGTGCTCCTCACTGTGGTTAAACCAATGATATGAATGAAACTTGGCAGATAAGATCAATTGAAAGTTGTGCTAATATCCCATGCCAAAGAACCAGGTTACTGTGGTGCACCTGTCATGTTCTGGACTTCCTCAGCTGAATAGTGTAACAAGCGAGTATAGGATGCACTGGGAGTCATGTGTGGCACAACTGAGCTTTCACCCAACACCTGGACTAAGTGAGAAGTCCCACAGCAGTTCTGTAGATTAATTAGTTAAAGGGGCAGACTTCAGACCAACCCCTGAGGTTTACACCAACCATAGCTGTCACATGCAACAATACCCATTCAAAAGGGGTTATCAACATTCACCTGAAAGCTAGACGCTTGTTTCTATCTATTTTAATTAAATGTAGATTGTTAGTTTTTGTTTATTTTAATTAACAACAGTGTTTTATTACCTTACTAATGTTGAATGACATCATTTTTTAAATTATTTAAAAGTTTCTCAACTTTCTAATACATTCTGATCATTGTTTATGGATAGAGTTTTAGTTTCTGCCAGCTGAGACCCAGCTGCCTGTGGCTTACAGGATGAATATAAGAAAAAGAAGCAAGAGGAGGCCATTTAATCCCTCGATCTTATTCTACCATCTAATCAGATTGAAGTTAACATCCCGTCCAAACACTGGATCACTTCACTGTTTAGATGTTAAGCAATCTATTAATGTCATCAATACCCTAAGTGACTGAGTCATCACAGCCACTCTTCTGTAGACAACTCCAAAGGCTTACCACCTTAGTTGAAAAAATCTCTTCTCATCTATTTCCCGTGTGGCCAAACTTTTCATTCTGAGACACCAAAGCCTGGTTTTAGGCACACCGGCTACAGAAAGTATCATCTCTGAATCTACCATTTCATGATTAAAGATTTAAAAATTAGCTTTATTTGTCACATGTACATTGAAACATACAGTGAAATGTTTTGCTTGCGTCAATGACCAACACAGTCCGGAGTTCTGCTTGGGGCAGCCTGCAAGTGGTGCTATACTTCCGGTGCTAACATAGCATGCCCACAAGTTACTAACTCTAACTTGTATGTCTTTGGAAAGTGGGAAGAAACTGGAAGAAACCTGAAGGAAACCCATGCGATTATGGGGAGAATGTACAAACTCCTTATAAAGAGCCATGGGAATTGAAATCAATCACTGATCGTAGGTGCTATAAGGTGTTACACTAAAAACTCCTTAAGAATGTTGTGTATTTCTTTAAGATCACCTCTAATTTTTTTGCACTGTTCAGAGAACCACTGCTTAACTTCAACTCCTAATATCACCCCACCACTTTGCTTCACAGAAACTTGGCTATATTTGGATTTTCAAAAGGCTTTTGACAAGGTCCCACACGGGAGATTAGTGTGCAAACTTAAAGCACACGGTATTGGGGGTAAGGTATTGATGTGGATAGAGAATTGGTTGGCAGACAGGAAGCAAAGAGTGGGAATAAATGGGACCTTTTCAGAATGGCAGGCAGTGACTAGTGGGGTACCACAAGGCTCAGTGCTGGGACCCCAGTTGTTTACAATATATATTAATGACTTGGATGAGGGAATTAAATGCAGCATCTCCAAGTTTGCGGATGACACGAAGCTGGGCGGCAGTGTTAGCTGTGAGGAGGATGCTAAGAAGATGCAGGGTGACTTGGATAGGTTAGGTGAGTGGGCAAATTCATGGCAGATGCAATTTAATGTGGATAAATGTGAAGTTATCCACTTTGGTGGCAAAAACAGGAAAACAGATTATTATCTGCATGGTGGCCGATTAGGAAAAGGGGAGGTGCAATGAGACCTGGGTGTCATTATACACTAGTCATTGAAAGTGGGCATGCAGGTACAGCAGGCGGTGAAAAAGGCGAATGGTATGCTGCCATTTATAGCGAGAGGATTCAAGTACAGGAGCAGGGAGGTACTACTGCAGTTGTACATGGCCTTGGTGAGACCACACCTGGAGTATTGTGTGCAGTTTTGGTCCCCTAATCTGAGGAAAGACATCCTTGCCATAGAGGGAGTACAAAGAAGGTTCACCAGATTGATTCCTGGGATGGCAGGACTTTCATATGATGAAAGACTGGATGAACTAGGCTTATACTCATTGGAATTCAGAAGATTGAGGGGGGATCTGATTGAAATGTATAAAATCCTAAAGGGATTGGACAGGCTAGATGCAGGAAGATTGTTCCCGATGTTGGGGAAGTCCAGAATGAGGGGTCACAGTTTGAGGATAAAGGGGAAGCTTTTAAGGACCGAGATTAGGAAAAACTTCTTCACACAGAGAGTGCTGAATCTGTGGAATTCTCTGCCACAGGAAACAGTTGAGGCCAGTTCATTGGCTATATTTAAGAGGGAGTTAGATATGGCCCTTGTGGCTAAAGGGATCAGGGGGTATGGAGGGAAGGCTGGTACAGGGTTCTGAGTTGGATGATAAGCCATGATCATACTGAATGGCGGTGCAGGCTCGAAGGGCCGAATGGCCTACTCCTGCACCTATTTTCTATGTTTCTATACTCCGCCATTTTGAATGAAACACTGCAGCTTGATGGCTTCACCCTTCTCCATGATACAGGACAGCTCAGTCTTAAAAGCAAAGGAATTAAGTATTCTTTATAATTAACTCACCGCAGTGCACGGGTGTGGTGGTTCTGTCTCAGTCCTGCTCACCCGACCAGGAACATCGAGCGGTCAAATGTCATCCTTTTTGTTCGTCGATGGAAGTTTGTGCCATCATCTTGGTAGTGGTGTGCATTTCACCTCAGGCCAGCATCAAGCAGTCAATGGAACAGCTAAGCTTTGCAATCAGCAGACTTGAAACAGTGCAACCTGATGCCTTCTCTATTATTGTAGGGGATTTTAATTAGACCAGCTTGAAGATGTTTCTGAGTAACTAACACCAGTATGATCACCTGTGGAACCAGAGGAGCCAGCACAATTGACCATTGTTATATCACCACCAAGAAAGCTTACCGTGCCATCCGAAGTCCACACTTGGGGAAATTCCAATCACCAGGCTCTACTTTTACTAATCGGAAGACTGCAATCTGTGTAGATTGGTGATAATATCTCCTCCATTTAATCAACACTGATGCACCTCAAGGGTGTGTGCTTAGCCCACTGCTCTACTCTCTCTATACCCATGACTGTGTGGCTAGGCATAGCTTAAATACCATCTGTAAATTTGCTGATGATGCAACTGTTGTTGGTAGAATTTCAGGTGGTGATGAGAGGCCGTACAGGAGTGAGATATGCCAACTAGTGGAGTGGTGTCACAGCAACAACCTGGCACTCAACATCAGTAAGACAAAAGAGCTGATTGTGGACTTCAGGAAGGGTAAGATGAAGCAACACATACCAATCCTCACAGAGGGATCAGAGGTGGAGAGAGTGAGCAGTTTCAAGTTCCTGGGTGTCAAGATCTCTGAGGACCTAACCTGGTCCCAACATATTGATGCAGCTGTAAAGAAGGCAAGTCAGCGACTATACTTCATTAGGAGTTTGAAGAGATTTGGTATGTCAACAAATACACTCAAAAACTTCTGTAGAAGTACAGTGGAAAGCACCCTGACAGGCTGCATCACTGTCTGGTATGGGGGGAGGGTGGCTACTGCACAGGACCGAAAGAAGCTGCAGAGGGCCGTAAATTTAGTCAGTTCCATCTTGGGTACTAGCCTACAAAGTACCCAAGACATATTCAAGGAGCAGTGTCTCAGAAAGGCAGCGTCCATTATTCAGGACCCCAGCACCCAGGGCATGCTCTTTTCTCACTGTTACCATCAGGTAGGAGGTACAGAAGCCTGAAGGCACACTCAGCAGCTCAGAAACAGCTTCTTCCCTTCTGCCATCCGATTCCTAAATGAACATTGAGTCCATGAACACTACCTCACTTTTTAAATATATGTTATTTCTGTTATAGCACAATTTTTAATCCATTCAATATATGTATTCTGTAATTTGTTTATTTATTTATTTGTTTATTTTTCTTCTATATTATGTATTGCATTGAACTGCTGCTGCTAAGTTAACAAATTTCACAACACATGCCGTTGAAAATAAACTGGGTTCTGATTCAGTGTGTAGACAGATACTAAAGACTGCAGCACCAGTAGTGAGGACCAAGAAGGTATGGTCAAAGGAGACAGAGAAGAGCTTACAGAACTGCTTTGAGTTGGTGGATTGGACATACCCAAATCAAAAGCCATGGATGAACCAGAAGACAGAAGATTCATAGTCTTCTGAGAACTAGATCTGTGGCATTCAGGACCAGTGATTCAGAACTATACAAGAGGTTCAGGTATGATCTGCGGAAGGCTACCTGAAATGTGAAAAAAAAATTCTGATTAAGGCTAGAGTCAGAATTGGATGTACGTCTGCTCTGGTAGAGTTCAAAGTTTAAAGGTCAAAGTACATGTATGTCACCATATACAACCCTGAGATTTCTTTTTTTGCAGGCAATCACAGTAAATACAAGAAACACAGTAGAATCAGTGTAGGACCACACCCAACAGGGCAGACAACAACCAATGTGCAAAAACAACCCCAAAAAACTATAAAAATACAAAAAGAAATAGAGGAAAAAATGTAATTAATAAATAATAATGAAGAGTCCTTGAAAGTGAGTCCAGTTCAGTGATGGGACGAGTGAAGTTGAGTGAAGTTATCCCCTCTGGCTGAAGAGCCTGATGGTTGAGGGCTAATAACTATTTCTGAACCTGCTGGTGTGGGTCCAGAGGTTCCTTTACCTTTTTCCTGACGGCAGCAGTAAGAGGAGAGCATGGCCTGGATGGTAGCAATCCCTGATGATGAATGTTACTTTCCTATGCCAGGGCTGTGTGTAGATGTACTCAGTAGTGGGTACGGCTTTTCCTGTGATGGAATAGGCCATACCCATAACTTTTTGTAGACTTCTCCGTACAAGGGCATTGTCATTTCCATACCAAGTTGTGGTGCGACCAGTCAGTGTATTCTCCACCACACATCTATAGAAGTTTGTCAACATTTTCAATGACATGGCAAATCTTCACAAACTTCTAAGAAAGTAGAGGCACTGCTGTGATTTCTTCATAACGGCATTTATATGCTAGACTCAGAAAAGATCCTCGGAAATGATAACACTGAGGAATTTAAAATCACTGACCCTCTTCATCTCTGATCCTTAGATAAAATCATTCAGTTGTTTCACCATGCTGGTTTTCTCTGCTCTGATTTTAATTAACAATATCTTTGTGCTTATATGCTCTGTCCCTTCCTGATAGAATATGGTTATGATTATCAATTTATGTATGTTTGCAGGCCATTACTTCCCACAAAGCGAAACCTAACTTCATGAATGGCAATGATGCTTCACTCCCAAATGAGCTCAATGCCTTTTACGTGCACTTTGAAAGGGAGAATTAAACTTCAGCTATGCAAATTCCTGCAGCAACCGGTGGTCTTTGACATGGAGGCTGCTGACAGCACATCTTTCAAGACACTGAACCCTCGCAAGGTGTCAGTATCTGACGGTACACCTGGTAGGGCTCTGAAAACTTGGCCAACCAACTGGCGGGAGGGTTCAAGGACATCTTCGATCTCTCACTGCTGCAGTCGGAGGTTCCTGCCTGCTTCAGAAGAGCGACAATCATGCAAGTGCCCACGAAGAGCAGGGAGAACTGTCTCAATGTCTATCGCCCAGTGGCACTTGCATCTGCTGTAATGAAGTGCTTTGCAAGGTTGGTCATTGCAAGAATCAACTCCTGCCTAAGCAAGTACCTGGACCTACTGCAATTTGCCCATCACCACAATAGGTCCACAGCAGATACAATGTCACTGGCTCTCCACCAGCCCTTGGATCACCTGGACAATAGTAATATGTAGGTCCGGCTGCTGTTAACTGACTACAGCTGTGCGTTCAACACAATCATACCCTTAGTTCTAATCAAAAAGCCAAAAATCCTGGGCTTCTCTATTTCCCTCTGCAAATGGATCCTTGACTTCCTCGCCAGAAGACCGCAGTCTGTGGGCATTGGAAATAACAATTATCATTGGTGTCCCTCAAGGGTGTGTGCTTAGCCCACTGTTCTACTCTCTCTACACCCACGACAGTGTGGCTAGGCACAGCTCAAAGGCCATCTATAAACTTGCCGACATCACAACTATCGTTGGCAGAGTTCAGACGGTGATGAGGAGACGTACAGGAGCAAGATAGAGCAGTTGGTTGACTGGTGTGGCAGCAACGATCTTGCACTCAACATCAGTAAGACCAAAGAACTGATTGTGAATTTCGGGATAGGTAAGTCAAGGGAACACACATCAGTCCTCATCGAGGAATCTGAAGTGTAATGGGCGAGCAGTTTTGAGATTCTCAGTGCCAACACTTCTGAGGATCCATCCTGATCCGAACATATTGATGCAATTACTCGGAAAGCATGACAGTGGCTATATTTCATTAGTAGTTTGTGGAGAATTGGTATGTAACAAAAGACACTCACAGACTTCTATAGATGTACCGTGAAGAGGATTCCAACTGGTTGCATCACCATAAGACCATAATACATAGGAGCAGAATTAAGCCATCTGGCCCATCGAGTCTGCTCTGCCATTCAATCATGACTGATCCAATTGCTATGGAGGGGCACAGGACTGGAAAAAAAACTGCAGAAAGATGTAAACTCAGCCACTATGGCTACCAGCCTCCTCAGCATCGAGGCACCTTAAAGAGGGGGCATCCATCATTGAGGACCCCCATCACTCGCAGCATGTCCTCTTCTCATTGTTACCATCAAGGAACCACTACAGAAGCCTGAAAACATACACTCAACATTTCAGGAATAGCTTATTCCCCTCCACCATCATATTTCTGAATGGACGATGAACCTATGAACGCTTTCTCAGTACTTTTTCTTTTTCCTCCTTAATTTTCACTAAGCGTTTAATTTATTTTTATGTATATACTTATTGTAATTGATAGCTATTGTCACCACGTATTGTAATATACTGCTGCTGCAAAATAACAAATTTCATGACTTAAGTGGGAAGTTAGAGGATTGGGAAGCTTTTAAAAACCACCAGAAGGCAACAAGGATGTCATTAAGAAAGTAAGGATGGAATATGAATGTAAGCTAGCCAATAATATTAAAGAGGATACCAAAAGTTTCTTCAGGTGCATAAAGTGTAAAAGAGAGGCAGGAGTGAATAATGCACCACTGGAAAATGATGCTGAAGAAGTAGCAAAGGGGGACAATGAAATGGTGGATGAACTGAATAAATATTTTGCATCAGTCTTCACTGTAGAATACACGAGCAGAATGGTGGAAGCTCCAGATGTTAGGGGGCATAAGGTGTGTGAAGTTACCATAACTAGAGAGAAGGTTCTTGGGAACCTGAAAGGTCTGAAGGAAGATAACTCCAGACAAGATGATGTACACCCCAGATTTCTGAAAGACATGGCTGATGAGATCATGGAAGCATTAGCAATGATCTTTCAAGAATCACTAGATTCTGGAATGGTTCTGGAAGAGTGGAAAATTGAAACTGTCACTCCTCTCTTCAAGAAAGGAGAGAGACAGAAGTAAGGAAACTATAGGTCAGTTAGTCTGATCTCAGTGGTTGGGAAGATGTTGGAGTCGGTTATTAAGGATGAGGTCTCAGGATATTTAAGGCACATGATAAAATAGATCAAAGTTAGCATGGCTTCCTCAAGGGAAATTCTTGCCTGACAAATCTGTTGGAATTCTTTGAAGAATCGGTTGATGTTGTGTACTTGGATTTTCAGAAGGCCTTTGACAAGGTGCCACACATGAGGCTGCTTAATGAGCTATGAGTCCATGGTATTACAGGAAAGATTTTAACATGGATAAAGCATTGGCTGATTGGCAGGAGCCAAAGAGTGGGAATTGGATGATGGAATTGATAGTTTTGTTGCAAAGTTTGTAGATGATATGAAGATAGGTGGAGGGGCAAGTAGTTTTGAGGAAGTAGAGAGGCTACAGAAGGATTTAGACAGATTAGGAGAACGGCCAGATAGAATACAGTGTCAGGAAGTGTATGGTCATGCACTTTGGTAGAAGAAATTAAAGGGTTGACTATTTTCTAAATGGAGAGAAAATACAAAAAATAAATGAGATGCAAAGGGACTTCAGAGTCCTTGTGAAGGATTCCCTAAGGGTTAACTTTCAGGTTGAGTCTGTGGTGAGGAAGGCAAATGCAATGTTAGCATCCATTTCAAGTGTATGATCATACATTTTGCTAGAAGAAATAAAAGGGTTGACTATTTTCTACGTTTGTAAATGGAGAGACAATACAAAGAAACTGAGAAACAAAGGAATTTGGGAGTCCCCGAAGATTAATTTGCAGGTTGGGTCTGTGATGAGGAAGGCAAATGCAATGTTAGCATTCAGTTGAAGAGGACTAGAATATAAAAACAAGGATGTAAGGTTGAGATTTTATAAAGCACTGGGGAAGCCTCACTTGGAGTATTGTGAGCAGATTTGGGCTATAAAGGGCCGAAGCTTTAAAGATAAAGATAAAGCTTAGAAAAGGTATGGACCGGGTTCAAAGGAGTTTCACAAATATGATTCTAGGATTGAGTAGCTTGTCGTATGAAAAGCATTTCATGATTCTGGGACTGAATTCACTGGAATTCAGAAGAATGGGGGGTATCTGCATTGAAACCATTCGAATGGTGAAAGGTCTTGATGAGTAGATGTGGTGAGGATGTTTCCTATGGTGGGAGAGTCTAAGACCAGAGGACACAACCTCAGAATAGAGGGGCGTCCTTTTATTAAGGAAATGAAGAGGAATTTCTTCAGCCAGAGAGTGGTGAATCTATGGAATTCTTTGTCACAGTCTGCTGTGGAGACCAAGTCTTTATGTATACTTAAGGTAGAGGTTGATAGGTTCTTGATTGGCTAGAGCATGAAGGGATATGGAGCAACAACAAGAGATTGGGGATGAAAGGGAAAATTGGATCAGCCATGATGAAAAAATGAAGCCAATGAAATGAGCCGAATGTACGAATCCTGTTCCTGTATCTTTTGGTCTTATGCTGGTGATATTAAACCTGATACTGATTCACTTCATCAATCAGGAAATGGCTGAAGCAGTGACGTTTGAACAAAATTACAAAAGTAAAGTCTGCAAGCCTTCAAGGGAGTTCAGCAGAAGATGTGGGCTAGTCAAATGTATCTGATCCATTCAATCCTTTAGAAGCCCAGAGAATCACCTGAAATACTTGATATTGTTAACTAGTGCATAACTTACCTCTACCTCTCTTCAGTGGCAGACACTGTTATACCTTTAATTAATTTACTCTGCCTACTGGTGCCTACTCTACTGGTCATTCATTCTTTTACTTGGTTGAAAATTAATTTTTAATTAGGTAAATTGGTTTACTATTGTCACATGTACTGAGCTACAGTGAAAAACTGGACTTGCACACCACTGGGTCAGATCAATTCATTAAAACAATAAAAGAGTGCGTAATAAAGTGCTGCAGTTACAGAAAAAGTGCAATGCAGGCAGACAATAATGCTAAGTCCACGCTAGACTGGATAAATCCATAACCGAAACATCTTCTCTTTGTTTTGACCCTCTGTCCACACTGAAACAGCATTTTCCTCCCCCGAAAACGGAGATTTTCTAAAACGCCCTCCAGAGTGTGTAAATTTGAAAACGCCGATTGTGCAGAGCAGTGTGGATGGGGTAAACGGGTATTTTTAAAAACCCTGTCATGACGTGCCGGAATAGATGGCGGCAGCGCAGCATTTCATTGTTTTCTTGAACGCAACCCCCCACACAACCTTACAATTTCAGAACAGACGGCAACAAGACTGAAGCCGGAAGAGTTAGAAATGTACTCACCAAATACTTTGACACATAGCTTACTGAATAAATAAGTATACTCAATTTGCCCTGTTTTCTGTCCTTGCTTGTATGAAGATGGTTTACCTATTTATATAAGTACTTCTCTGACAAAAGATGTGTAACAGCCTAATGTGATATTGTATGGAAATACAAGATAACACTGATGCAGACGTGTTTTATACATTTAACAAGGTGCTTTATTAATGCAATAGTTAGCCAGTTTTTCAATGTTCGTCATCAGCCAGGTCATACTGTCCGTGAACTCCCTGTCGGTTGCCTCCATACGCTCCAGTATTTGTTTTTTCAAAAGTTTTAAGTCCTCCAGCGCGAGAACAAACAGCAATTCCTTTTAAGTTTTTCTACTCTGTAACTGGACAAACGCGCACGAAATATACCATTTCCTCTTCGCTTGTTTTCTGTGTGTCTTGCGCATGCCCAGTAAGAGGAGATTCGCACAAATATCCGTTCTAATGCGGACGGAGATATTTTCTAAAATGCCTGGTGTGGACGCCTATTGTTTTTACACGAAACCAGCATTTTCAAAATTATCCTTGCACACCAAGGATAGTGTGGACGTAGCGGATGCAGGTGGATTTCCAGGTCAAGGGTCTATCTTATCAAACTAGTGGACAATTCAGTAGTGGGATAGAGGCTGTCCTTGAGCCTGGTGCTATGCACTTGCAGGATATTGTATATTTAGCCCAATAGAAAAGGGGGGAGTAGAGAATGCCCAGGTTGGGTAGAGTCTTTGATTATTCTGCCTGCTTTGCCAAGGCAGCAAAAGATATAAAGCCATTACTGAATGAATAGGTTACTGAATGTCACCATATCCCAAGTCTAGTCATGACAACAAATGATTGCAATCTGGAAGACTCTGTTACAGTGTTAAATATTAGGAGCTTGAATTCTCTTCACACTCTGCAATGCCGTTCAAACTCAAAACGTAAATAGGGCCCTGTCTTACAATGGCAGCTCTACAAACAGAGAGATGCCTGAGCAAAACAAATGTAGGATAGAAACAGATGTTTGAAATGAGGCCACAATAACTATTTGTCTTACTTGTAGGAAGTGCTTAGTACAATGAAGCTCCGATAACCTGCCATCCTGCTTTTGAGAAATCCCTAAATATCTTGGCACTTAGCTCATCAGGTGTCTGTGGCAACTGATATCCCAGTGTGTTATATAGTGTACGGAAACCAGACCAGTTCCTGTGAGGTCTGATGTCCCAGTGTGTTATGTAGTGTATGGAAACCAGACCAGTCCCAGTGTGGTGAAGGGTTCATGGGAACCAGACCAATTCCTGTGCTCCCTCTCTCATACTGGCTTCTTGGTTCCCATACTCCCTTTAACACCTGGTTCCAACACTCCTTTTAACACACTGTGGCCCTGGTTTCCACACTCCCTATTATATATGGGACACTGGTTTCGCCCCAGCCCCTTTTTACACACTAGAGCTATTGCTTCTGCTCACCCTTTAACTTCCTAGGGCCCTGTTTCTCACACTCACTTTTATACATGCGGGCCTTTGTTCCTACACTCCTTTTAACATACTCGGACCTTATTCCTACACTCCGTTTAACACACTAGGGCCTTGTTTCCACACTTCCATCACCATGTATTTCTTTGAACTTAGTGAGTTGTGGACATGCTATGTGGTACTGGGGGTGTGGTGACACTTGCAGTACAATCCTTACTGATTTGATTTGATGCGTTCCATTGTATGTTGCAATGTAGATGTGACAAATAAAGATTATCTTTATAAATAAAACCATCTCCCTAGAGCCTCATCTCAGACTGCCGATGTATCAAGGCAGGTTTATCCGGTTCCGCTGGCAACTCTAGAGTTCAGTCACTGCTGCTGGAGAATTTAATTCAACCAGTTGAATTTTAACAAAAAAATGGTGACCATTGTTATGTTTTGTAACTCCAAAACATAAAAGAAATTGAAAAATAAACACTGAGCTGAGAATAACATGACTACTTCGTTCTTTACTTTAATGATGTGTGCACTTATGGTGTGGTGTTGTAATGACGTATGCCATTCACTTACTTTTACATATAACCCATAATGAATTATGTAAATAAACAAATAGTGCTTAATCAAATAATATATTTACAATATTACTAAAATGTTAAATACATAACAACCATCACTGACTACAATGTGATGAAAATCCATATGAATTTCACATATCCTTCAAGGAAGGAATTCTACCTCCTCTACATGTGTAGCTGTATGTGACTCCAGACTCCAAACCCTCAGTGGCAGTCGATGCTTAACTACATCCCAGATTCAGAGGCAGTTGAAGAGATGCTGACCTCTTTCATTGAATAAAGAAGGTCAATAAATAGGGAGTTATGGATCTTCGACAAAAATCCATCAGGATTGCACATTTCCTTCTGGAGGGCCTAAATAGAGGGGATGTGGAGAAGATGTTTCCTGTAGTGGGGTAGCCTAGGACGAGAGGGCACAGTCTTAAAATAGAGGGACATCCCTTTAAAACAGAGATGAGGTGTTACGGCATTCTCTTGCCTGCGCCAGCCTCCAGGGTTGAGACACTCTGATTCTCCAGAGTATAGGTAGTTGGTGCAGTCTCTTTAAATATTCAGGCCTGTCCGGCGACCATGTTTTGATGCCAAGATTTGGATAGAAAAGAGCACCTGAGCTCAGGCTTGGTGCTCAGTTATCATAACTTTGGTTCAGTGTACGATCGCATTTAGGAATTCTGCCTCATTTGGATTCTCATCTAGTCTCCTCATGTTCTCATCTAGCATCTAGTCAAGAACCCTGTTCTCATCTCAGTCTCAAAATCGAGTCTTGGTTCTAGTCCCGGATACTCCAGCAACTTGGGTCCTGACCATCCTCGCCTGGGGCTCTCGTCACATGAGGGGGAAGCTCTTTAGCCAAAGGGTGGGGTATCTGTGGAAGCTGTGAAGGAAAAGATACTGAGTATGTTTAAAGCAGAAGTTGATAGGTTCTAGATTACTAAGGGCATCAAAGGTCACAGGGAGAACGCTGGAAAATGAAGTTGAGACAGATAATATATCAGACATGATGTGGAGCAGACTTGATGGGCCAAGTGGCCAAATTCTGCCCCTATGTCTTATGGTCTTATGGACATGCCACATCCTTATCCAATCTGGCCTTTGTGCAATTCCAGACTCTCAGCACCAGACTTAATCTTCAAGTGCCCACTGAAATGTCCAAGCAAGCCAGTCAGAACAATTAAAGATAGCCAATAATTCTGGCCTTGCAAACAATGCCAAAGAGAGAATGTGAATTAACAACATAACCTATAGACTCAATTCTAAGACTGTTGTCGATTAAGTCTAGCTGTATTTCTAAAACAGAACTGGCCTTTGCAAAGTTTTTTTTAAATGCATATATCCACTTTCTGTAATGTGCAGAATAGAATATTGAATGCACAATATGTTAATTGGCAGAGGTGAAATCCCCAGAGAATGTTGCCTGCCTGGTGGTTTTAATGAGTAGGATGAATGAAGATGGGGACAATAGTAGAGAGGTTTTCTGAATTGCAAACTGAATTAACAGAAGTGCTCGCTGTGCTGTCTCATCCCCCATATCCACGACCTCTGTGGCACTTTCATCCCATTTCACAACCGAACCAGACAAATTGGCATCTGGTACGTGGGCAGTTTGAGCTGCAGACTGGTGAGAGGTAGTTATATTGTGGAATATAACCTGAGAATTGAACTAAGCTTATTCTTCCCTTTAAATATTTAAAGGGGCAGCATTCTGTACATCAACATTGTATGGATGGTTTGTGCTCTGACAATCTGCATGTATTGGCATAGCTTGATGGACGGGAGACTGTGTGGAATGCCTTTCTGTCACATGTAACATTGACTGGAACATTCAGTCTATAGCGAGCACTTTAAGACCCACATGTATAGAGGTTGGTAGTGCTACCTTGCAAATTCATTAATAATGTGTGAAAGTATTTGTCAAGATCTTCCGGTTTGATAAGGCGCTATTGAAATTGTGTGACAACTTACTGGTAGTTCAGAAGACAAGAAATAGGACTAAAAATGTCATTACTAACACTTCTTATGATGTAAATTGTGGTTTACTCTCACTGCAGACAATGAAGGGGTGAGTGGAGGCGAAGCTGACTCGAGAGATGAACCATGTTGGTGTGTTGCCAAGTTAGTGGACAATGTGTTCAAGGTGGTTTCCAGGATGGAGATGGAGTTAGAGCAAGCAATTCAAAGCGGAGTCGATGCAGAGAGGTTTTGGTGCCTGTCCACCTAAACAAGGTGCGAGGTTGGATTGCTCTAAGTGCTGAGCTGCTTTGGAGAGGTCGAGAATGGCTTCGGGCTGGGTGTCGAAGTCTGAGTCCTGCGCCCAGGCACGACCCGGTGTTGGGATGATTTAAATGCCGGCCCAGATGGGTTGAAAAGGCAGGGTGCCAGGACAGGAGGCAAGGGTTGGGCCAATTTCACTCCTCCCTTCATGGCACTGTAGCTGTGAGTCAGATCCTGCTGCTACGCGCTTCGTGCCTGTGCGGTAGCTTGCTTTGCTAAATGATAAACTTGAGACCGAGGCTTTGGGCCTACTCTGGTTGCTCCAGGGATTCGGGTCTATGAAACCAATTTGGTTCGGAGTGTGGTTGCTTGCTTCTATTGTTTGCATGATTTATGTTTTTTTCTCTATCTTTCACTGCACATTGGGTGTTGGCCTTCCTTTTTTCTTAATTGGTTTCTTTTAGGTTTCTTGCTTTGCCTGCAGGCAGACAAATTTCAAGGTTGTATAATTTATACATACTTTGAATCTTTGAATGTGCAATTAACATGCCTCCAATGAGATGTTGAAGAAAGTCCATGTCTACTCCTTCAGGTGAACTGAACTGGTTATATCATATGAAACAAGAGCAGAATCATGCCATTTGGCCCTTCAAGTCTGCTCTGCCACTCAATCATGGCTAATTTATTGTCCTTCTCAACCCCATTCTCCTGTCTTCTCCCTGTAACCTTACTCTTACTAATCAAGAAACGATCAACCTCCAATTTAAATATACCCAATAACTCGGCCTCCGCAGCCATTTATGGCAATGAATTCCACAGATTTACCACCCTCTGGTTAAAAAAAATCCTCCTCATCTCTTTTCTGAAGGGATTTCCTTCTATTCGAGGTTGAGCACTCTGGTCCTAGACATCCCCACAAATAAAAACATCCTCTCAATGTCCATTCTGTCTCGGCATTTCAGTATTCAATAGGTTTCAAGGTGATCCCCCCTCATTATTCTAAACTCCAGCGTATACAGATTGAGATCCGTCTAATGCTCCTCATACATGAAACCTTTCTTTCTCATGAAGCTCCACCGGACCCTCTCCTATGCCAGCACTTTCTTATTTTGGGACCCAAAATTGCACACAATACACCAAATGCAGCCTGACCAAAGCCATTAAAGCCTCAACATCACATCCTTTGCTGACATTACTTCAAAGAAGAGTGGGTGTCTGGAGCAAAATTCAGACTCGGATTTATTTTTCTCATGTACATCGATAGACAGTAAAATGCATCTTTTCAAAGTCCAAAGTCCAAAGAAAAATTTATTTTCAGAATCCATACATTTCACCACATACAACCCTGAGATTCATTTCTTCAGCAAATCTATAGAATAGTAACTGTAAACAGGATCAGTGGAAAAGTAAGACAACAAACTGTTGAAATGCAACTATAAGTAAATAGTAATAAATAACGAGAGCAGGAAATATCAAGATCGAGTCCTTAAAGTGAGATCACTGGTTGTTGGATCATATCTATCGATGAATGCAATTATCCTCTTTAGTTCAGGAGTGTGATGATTGAGGGGTAGTAACTGGTTTTGAACCCGGTGGTGTGAGTCCTGAGGCTCTCCTACATTCTGCCTGATGGCAACAGCGAGAAAAAAAGCATGGCCTGGATGGAGAGGATCTTTGATAATGGATGCTGCTTTCCGAAGACAATGTTTCATAAAGATGTGCTCAATGGTTGGAATGGTGCCCAATCAGCAATTTGAATGATTTGATCATTATCGTGTTGATTTGGGGGATGTTACTGAGCATAACGTTCAAGGCACAGAGAAGTTCAGAAATGAAACAGGGTCCTTCGACCCACTGGGTTTCCTTGGTGACTTGTTTTTTTTCCCTGTGTCTTCTACAGCAAGTACACTTCTAAACATACTTCATCAGCTTTAGAATATCTTAGGATTGTGAAAGGTGCTTCATGAATAAAAACCTTTATTTCTGTAATTGTTTTTGTGTCTAAGCAACCGTTTCCCATCAATCATTCTGTTTATAAATTGCCAGCTCCTGTTTAGTTTTGGATATGAAAAAACTTGACATTATCGAGAGTGAAAGAATACTAATCACCTCTGGAATCAATACAGGAATGTCAGACAAGTTCCAGCATGGGCTTCAGATTTATATGGTTTTCATTTGGGAATTCCAGATATTATTTATGCCTTCACTATTTTCATCTCCACTGTTCCAATCTCTTGTTCCTCTCTGTTCATCTGTGTCTCATTTCCCTGCTCTCACCCACCACACAATCCCTCTTTCATTCTTCCCATCTAACTTTACCTTGCTCTAAATCTTAAAAATGTTTTACCTGTAATGTTTACTCTTCTTAAGTACAGGCCTGAGAGGTTAATTCAGCTGCCCTCTCCAAATTTGCAAACTCCAATGCCCAAAAATGGAAAAGCCTACAAAAAAAATGGTGGGCACAGCTCAGTCCATCACAGGCAAAGCCCTGCCCACCACTGAGCACATCTACAAGAACCATTGCCACAAAGAGCATTATCTATCATCAAGAACTCCCACTATCCAGGCCATGCTCTCTTCTCACTGCTTCCAGCGGGATGGAGGTAGAGGAAGCATTAAGTCCCACATCACCAGGTTCGACCATTACCCTTTAACCATTAGTGAATAACTTCACTCACCTCAACTCTGAACTGTTTCCATAACCTGTGGACCCATTTTCAAGAGCACTACAAGTCATGTTCTGTGTATTATTTATATACTATATATGTATGTATTTATTTATTTAGGTTCAGGAGCTTGAAGACTTGTATGGCCAGAATTGGGAACAGCTTCTTTCCAACTGTAATAAGACTGCTGAATGGATCCTGACCCGGATCTGGGCCATATCCTCCAAATATCCGGACCTGCCTCTCGGTTTTCTTTTGCACTACCTTACTTTCCCTTTTCTATTTATGAGTTATAATTTAAATTTTTACTATTTACTATCAATTTGTACTCCAGGGAGCACGAAGCGCAGAATCAAATAATGCTATGATGATTGTACACCCTAGTATCAATTGTTTGGCGACAATAAAGTAAAGGAAAGTATTATTGTACTTACATAGTTTATCTTATTTTGCTCATTGGCTGTTTGTCAGTATTTATGTGTAGTTTTTCACTGATTCTATTACAGGCATTTCCAACCATTTTTATGGCATGGACCCCTACCATTAACGGAGGGGTCTGTGAACTCTCGGTTGGTAAACCTTGTTCTATAGTATTTCTTTGTTCTACTATGAATGACTGAAAGAAAATGAATCTCAAGGTAATATATGGTGACATATGTACTTTAATAATAAATTTTCTTAGAACTTTGAACTTTGAACATATGTTGCCTGACATATTGAACATTCTTAACATGTCTTGATGTTATTTCAGGATTCAGATATCTGAGGCATTTTGTTTCTGATCATTCACCTAATCTGTGTTGAGTGATTGGCTTCACCATTATTTGTGTGCCATACTCATTGGAAGTAACATCAGAATTTTCATTTCCCTTTCTGCCTTCACATGGTTCACAACCAGAATAGTTGTCAATTAAACTTAATCTGAGCAGGCTCATGTAATGCATCTACTGACCATAACAGGTGGGCATTGGGGAGCTATGAGCTCCAATATTTCAGTGGACCCCCTTCTCTAGTATCTCCCCCCACTTCTTCCATGCCTACAACCTAAGGACCATTTGGCTTTAATACTTAGTGGGAACTGTAGATAATATCGCTCTCTGGATTCATAACCACAAGAATTAGGAACAACTTGAAGCCAAGTGGCCTTCTAACCTGTTCGGACTTTCATTAACATCATGTCTCTCTCTCTCTCTGTACTGCCTGTTATGTTGCTGGTGGTTATGGCAGCAGTGTAGGACCTCCATATCTGGCAGTGTTCAGGGCTTCCTTCATCGTTGCAGTAACTTGGTTTTCACAAAAGTTCTCAGTGGAGACTGAGGAATATCATCACACTCAGATTGAGGAGGATTCCTCATTGGCATTTCTGTAGCAGTTTTGTTTTATCAGCCAAGGTTGTTAGCCCTGGACTGAACCCCCAATCCTGGAGGACTGATGGACCATTCTTACTCTTGCCTCAACTCTTTGACCTGTCTGACATGGGTGAACCTACCAGGAGCCAAAGCATAAAACTCTGACTCCAGCCAACATAGCTCTCCAGGTCACTGAGGCATGTAAGCTCCAAACCCTATGACAAGTTTGTGATCCTCTTGCAGGGACGTTATAGTTAATCTTCAATCTTAATTCCATTTCCTACCTGTGTCCCTTAACTTCCCTAAGATATAAAAAAGATTGAAGGAGTTATAGAGAGATACAGTGTGAAAACAGGCCCTTCAGCCCATTGAGTCCAAGCTGACCAAAATCCATCCATGATCGCTAATCCTATGTGAATCCCAATTTTATCCTTTGTACATTCTCATTGTCTCCCAGATACAACCATTCCTCTAACAGCACTCCCCCCACCCAGTAGCCAATTAATCTAATTTACACATGTTTAGAATGTAGGAGGAACTGGAGCATGCAACGGGAACCCACACTATCAGGGGAAGAACATGTAAATTCCATATAGACTGGGGGTTCACAACCTAGAGTCCTCAGACCCCTCAGTTAATGGTAGGGGTCCATAGCATAAAAAGGATCGGGAACCCCTGATGCTGATAGTCAAGACTGAACCCAAGTCTCTAGAGCTATGAGACAGTGGTTCTACCAGCTACACATACTACCTTTCTGTCCGAGCTCAGTAACTGAGCCTTTACGACCATTTATATGGAGAAGAGAGAAAAGTGTGGTGTGGGGGACAGAGCAAGGTGTTGAGGGAAAGGTAAGAGAGAGGAGGGAATAAGGGAGAGGGAGAGGAATGAATGGTAGGGGAGGTACTGGTTTCAGGATGAGTCTTGAACAAGGGGACAAGATAAGGAGGTGATCATTTAAAACTATTGGGCACAGGAATTTCTTCTTGAAGTGTGTGATGAATCTTTGGAATTCAAGAGATTCACTGCCTTTTCCTCTTCTCTGTCTCAAGTATTCTATTCTGTGTCCTAAGATTGTGACTCTGGTTCCAAACTACATAGCCTGGAGAAATATCATCCACAGCATCCAAACAATTGAACTCTATGAGACTTTTGGGGTTCAGTATCAGAATCAGATTTGTTATTATTGAATCAGGTTTAATATCACCAGCATATGTTGTGAAATTTGTTGTTATGTGGCAGCAGTACATTGCAATATATAATAATAACAATTCTGAATGACACTAATAAATATATGTCTCTGTGTGTGAGTTTGTGTTCATGGGTTCAATATCCATTCAGAAATCTGATGGTGGAGGGGAAGAAGCTGCCTCTGAATCATTGAGCGTTTGCCTTCAGGCTCTGGTACCTTGCCCCTGATGGTAGCAATGAGAGGACATCTCCTGGGTGATGGGGGCCCTTAATGATGGATGCTGCCTTCTTGAGGCATCACTCCCTCAAGATGTCCTGGATGCCTGGGCGGCTAGTTCCCATGGTGGAGCTGATTGAATTTACAACTTTCTGCAGCTTTTTTTTTGATCCTGTATAGTGTCCCACCCCTCCCATACCAGACGGTGAATCAGGAGTTAGAATGCTCTCCATGGTACATCTGTAGAAGTTTGTGAGTGTCTTTGATGATGTACCAAATCTCCTCAGCCCCTGTTGTGCCTTCTTCACAGCAACATCAATTTGTTGGGGTCAGCTTAGATTCTCAGAAATGCTGACACCCAGGAACTTGAAATTTCTCACCCTTTCCACTTCTGATCCCTCTGTGAGGATTGGTGTGTGTTCCCTCATCTTTACCCTTCCTGATGTCCACAATCAATTATTTGGTCTTCCTGACATCGAATACAAGGTTGTTGCTGTGACACCACTCAACCAGCTGATACATCTCCGTCCTGTACACCTCCTTGTTATATGATGTGAAATTAGTGTTTTATGGCAGCAGTATAGTGCACGGATGTAAAATTACTATAAGTTATAAAAACAATCAAAAAACGCAAAATCTTTGAAACAGTGATCTGTTTGTCTCCCCTCACACTGTGGAAGGGCTGACAACTCTCTCTCCCTTGCTAGTGAGGGAGAGAAAGAAAGCTTGTGGTATGTCAAAGGGTTGGGTGAACAATGGTTTTTATTGGACTGCAGATCACGGTCTCTCTCTGGGGGCTTTGCTATTAGTTGCTTGGTGTCAGGTGGATGGTGATGCTTCCTGCCAGATCAAGTGGGTGGGAGGTTTGATGCTTTGCTGCTGCTTGTGCATGGGAGGGGAGAAGGGGGCTTTGTGGTTCTAAAAGTTTTCTGTCATTCATTCTTTGGGGTTTTTCTTCTGTTTCATGGATGGCTGTGAAGAGTAAGAATTTCAGGTTGTATACATTCTGTGATATTAGATGGGATCATTGAAAAAAACATTGAGGTAAAGTTTATATGTTTACGGACCACTCAGAAATCTGATTGTGGAGGGGTGACGCTGTCACTGAACCACTGATTGTGGGTCTTCAGGCTCCTATATCTCCTCCCCAATGGTAGTAATGAGAAGGGGGCATACCCTGCATTCTGAGAGCTCTTAATGACGGATGGCACCTTCTTAAGGCAGTGCCTCTTGAAGGTGGAGAGGACATTGGAGTTAAATGTCTGCCGCCTCCTTCAATACAGTTCAAATCCCATTTAACCCAGGATCAGACACTTTTATTCAGAAGTCTTGTTTGGGTCAGGATGTTCTGAAATTAAAGAGCAGTAATTAATACAATTCACTGCAGAATTCCCTATAGATTGGCAATTGAGTGAAGATTCTGCACCAGTTAAAGTGATTAGAATTCAACATGAGTCCCCATCAGAAACAACGTAATCCAGGGTTTAAACGACCGATAAAAGACTGACTCCTTTTCTGGCACAGCATCTGTTGAACAAATGGGATTTTATTTTGATCCCCAACTAACAACTATTCTCTTTGAATTTATTTAAACAAATTGCATAATAAAATGGAGTGTCACAGCTGGCCAGTGGTTAAGGAGCAATGAAGAAATTAGGACCCACTAAATCAAATTTCCAAACATGGAACATTAGGAGGAATCCAATTGAGTTGAAAACATTTTAAATGGCTTGAAACATGTCTAGGGAGTAAACCAAGTTGGCAGAAGACAGATTAATCTTCAAACACTGCTTCTGTTAAATCACAGAAGCAGTTTATATTTTCCTGATTGGACGCGTTGCTTTACCAAATACTGACAAATAACGTGCCTCCAGAACGTCTTCACACATTTTTACTTGCATTTTCTCCTCATCACAATTTCATCTCTTATCACCCTTCATCTTCTTACATTGTTTTCCCTCATTCTGATGGTCCTCTCACCCCTTCTCTTCCCCCTTGCCTGTCCTCATGACCTGTCCATCACCTCCCTCTGATTCCCCAGCTCCTTCCCTTTATTCCATGGTCCACCGTCTCCTTCTTCTGCTGACTTTTTACGGAGATTGGCAGTCCAACTGGTTCACTGACATCTCCTGTCAGATGCCTTATTTGCCAATTCCACCTATCACCTGCCAGCTTCTCACATCATTCCTTTTCATCTCCCTCCCCGCCAACCACCTTCCCCCTCACCTAGCAACTGCCAGCCTGTACTCCTTCCTCTCCCCATACCTTCTTTTTCTGGTTTCTTTTCCATGGTGATGAGGGGTCTTGATCCAAAACTTTGACTGTTTATACCCCTCCATAGATGCTGCCTGAGCTGCAGCGCTCCTCCAGCACTTTGTGCTTGCTGCTCAAGTTTTCCAGTATCTTCAAAATTCCTCTTCCTCTCTCTCTCACCCTCCCAAGAACACAAGAATGAAACATAGGAAGAGAAGTTGGCCATTTGGTCCCTCAGGGCTACCTCTCACTCGGTGTGATCTAGGCCTCTTCTCCTTTTGTGAAGATCTGTACCAAACAACTTCCTGGCGTATTCGCGGTTATCTTCAACCTCTTTTCTCTGGCAGTACATGCTTCAAGCAGACGTCAATCATACCAGTGCCCAGGAAGAGTGTGGTGACTTGTCTCAATGACCTATGCCCAGTGGCACTAACATCCACAGTGATGAACACACAGTGATGAAGTGTTTGGAGAGGCTGGTGTTGAAGCATATCAGCTCCTGTCTGAATGGCGACTTGGGTCTGCTCCAATTTGCCTACTGAAGCAACAGGTCTACAGCTATCTGGTTGACTCTCCACATAACTCTTGAACATCTGGACAGCAAAGATGCATATATCAGGATGCTGTTTATTGATTACAGCTCAGCATTTAATACCATCATACACTGAAAACTAATCAGTAACCTCCAAGACCTGGGCCTCAATACCCCTTTGTGCAATTGGATCCTGGATTTCCTCACTTGTAGACCCCAGTCAGTTTAGATTGGCAAAAACATCTCCTCCACAATCTCCATCAGCACAGGAGCACCACAGGGATGTGTACTTAGCCCCTTCATTATTCGCTTTACTCCTAAGCCTGTGTGGCTAAGTACAGCTCCAAAACCATATACAAGTTTGCTGATGACGCCTCTGTTTTGGGCTGTATCAAAGGCTGATTGAGCATACAGGAGGGAGATTGTAATCTAGGCTACGTGGTGTAATAACAACAACCTCTCACTCAATGTCAATAAGACTAAGGAACTGACTGTAGACTTCAGAGTGCGAAACCAGGCATCCATGAGCCAATAATCATCGGAGGAGCAGAAGTGGAGAGGGTCAGAAACTTTAAATTCTTGTGTATCATTATCTCAGAGGACATATCCTGGACCCATCATATAAATATTATTGTGAAGAAAGCATGACAGCACCTCTACTTCCTCAGGAATATGTGGAGGTTAGGCATCTTATCGAAAATTTTGGCAATCTTCTTTAGACGTCCAGTGGATTACGGCCTGATATGGGAACACCTATGCCCTCGAGCAGAAGGTCCTACAAAATGTAATGGATTTAGTACAGTACATCACAGGTAAAACCCTCCCAACCATGGAGCACATCTACATGAAACATTGACTCTGTAGAAAAGCAACATCCATCATCAAAGATCCTCACCACCCAGGTAATGCTTTTTTCTTGCTGCTGCCATGAGGTAGAAGGTAAAAGAGCCTCAGGACTCATGCCACCATGTTCAAGAACAGTTACTACCCCTCAATCATCAGGCTCTTGAACAAAAGGGGATAACTACACTCACTTTCAAACTTTGTCATAATGTATTTCTATGCTTGTTCTTTATTGCTATTTATTTATTATCTGAATGGTCACAGTTTGTTTACAGTTTACCGTTACTGTCCTATAGATTTGCTAAGTAGGCCAGCAGAAAACAAAATCTCAGGGTTGTATATAGTGACATGATGTACTCTTGATAATAAATTTTACTTTGAACTTTGAACTCTTTTATTACATGGCGTATCTTACCGATACTTTTAGGTGCTTACTGTCTTATGGTAGAATGACTATTAAACTTGAACTGAATTGAATATTTATAGGGATTTAGGAAAGTAGGAGGGAGCATGATAGAAACATATCAGATCCTGAATGAATTTGACAGGGAATATGTGGAGAGGATGATTCCTACTGTGGGACAATTTAGAACTTGGGGTCAACATCTAAAAATGATGAGACACCCATTTAAAACAGAAATGAGATGATTGCTCTTTTTCTCTCGGACGTTCATGACTCACTGGAGTTCCATTATTTAAAGAGCGCTCAAATAAAGAGCCTTTGAATATGTTTAAGGCAGAGGAAGATAAATGTTTGATAATGAAATGGGTGAGAGCTTAACAGCTATAAACAGTAATGTAGAGCTGAGGTTAATATCAGATTAGTCATGACCTCATTGTACGGCAAAGCAGGGAGAATGGGTGGAGTAGACCACTCCAGTTCCTAACTCAGATCTTCTGTATGACTTGAAGAAATAGAATTGATCTCAGCAATGGTTCCAGTAATAGATTTAATTTTGTCTCGGAGTCGCATGTCCCCAGTTGCTTTGCCATTGTGTTTCGATCCTGTTTGGGGTTTGGCACATGGTAGAATTGCTGTAAAGTTAAAGGACACGAATCTAGAGACCTGGAATAGGATAACCTAGATGCAATGTCCAGGCTGCCCAGGGGAGTGAAAAAAACAACACCTCACTGACCAGCAACATTTGCCAAGGAAAACAGCAGGCGGCAGATATACACTCAATAGCCACTTTGTGAGGTACCCCCACAAAGCAAACATAATATCAGCAACTCAATGCATTAAAGCCACGCAGACATGGCCAAAAGGTTCTACTGTTGTTCAGACCGAACATCAGAATGGGGAAGGAATGTAGTCCAGTGAACAGCAGTTCTGTGGGCATAAATAACTTGTTTATGAGAAAGTCAGAAGAAAATGGCCAGACTGGTTTAAGCTGAGTGGAAGGTGGTAGAAACTCAAATAGGCATGTGTTACAACTGTGGAGTGCAGAACAGCATCTCTGAATACAAAACAGGTTGAACTTTGAAGTGGATGGGCTACAGCAGCAGAAGAATATACACTCAATGGCCAGTTTTTTAGGTACGGGAGTGTCAATTTTTTGAATCATCCAGAAGGTCAACAAAGCCTGTACTATGTTATCTGTACATCCATGTGGTTTAGTAGAACATTTTAGAGCAGAGACCATCAGTTTCCCTTCCCTGAAGAATACCCTTATACAGGATGTGCTGTATAACTATCCAATGGCTCATAACCAACATTACTCATACCAGAGCACCATGCTAGTTTAGCGTCTAGCACGACACCATTGCAGCTTGTGGCGTCAGACCGTGGAGTTCAATTCCAGCGCCGTCTGTCAGGAGTGTGCACGTCCTCCCTATGAGCGCGTGGAGTTTCCTGCCACATCCCAAAGACGTACCGATTAGTAGGTCAATTGGTCATTGTAAATTGTCCTGTGGTTAAGCTGGGGTTAAATAGGTGGGCTGCTGCGCGTTGAGCCAGAAGGGGCTGCTCTGCTGTGCATCCCTAAGTAAATAAATAAGTCCAGAATTAGCCTTCCACACCTGTTGCAGTGAGATTTAAACTCACGCTGTTAAATTATTGGTCCAGGCTCCTGGGTTATTAAAGGCTAATCAGTTAACCGTTAAACAGCAAACCCTTGATGCAATCAGCAAGGACAATTAGTTCCTGTAGAGAAAGCTAACTGTCAGAATTCATGTATAACAGATGCTGATGTACATCAGTTAAGCTTTGATTGTTTGAATATCTATTTAATTGCTAACTATTGATCTTGGTATTTGAGCTTTCAAGAGACTGATGAATTTAATGTTACCTTTCTGTTCTCTGCTTTGTAGCCACACTGTTGTCTTTCATTTGGCATATATTCCCTTGGCCTTTTCTCTAAAGCTACTGAATCTGTTCCTCAGATACTCTTAATTATGTGTTTGATGTTCAGTGTGACAATTACTTGGTTTTGATTGACGGCAACTCGTCTTTTCGTGAGAACTTTAATGGGTTCAACACTACCTCAGCAACAAGCTCCAAATCAAACCGGCGCAGTTGCTATTAAAATCTCTTGGGTCTATTGACTTGTTGTGTCATCATAATGCAGTACCTGAGTAGCTGGGACGTCCATGCTGAGCAAAGAAGCCTTAATCCATTATTAGCCCAGAATGTATCTGGCTCGGATGTGCTTACGTAGATCAAAGATGGAAGGCAAGAGTCTTTGCTGCCACAAAGTTAACAAATTTCACAACATACGCTGGTGATATTTAACCTGATCAGATTTTAATCATCACCCCATTATCTTCTTTTATAGTAATGTTCCCAAGCAAACCTTTGATATTATTATTGGCTTATTTTTGTACTGAGATACAGTGAATAGCTTTTATTTGCATGCTGCCCAGATAATTTATTCCTTATGTAAATGTACCAAAATAGTAAACTATAATTGTGTTCAACTGCAGAGGTTTGGTGTATTATATATATATAAAAAATCCTCATCCCTCCAGTGTAGATTTGGCAATGGTGAAGGTACAGACGATAGTTACCATCGCAGATATGTTGGAGTGAGTTGAACAAGGATGGAGATGTGTAAGGAAAGATCAAAGTTTCAGTTAGGGTGAAATAGAGGTTTGGTTAGGATGTCAGTGGCTGAGATCCAGTAGTTAGGGGTTTCGAGGCGTTTGCATTGAGGTGCAGGGTGGTGGGGTGGAGATACATCTCAACCAAAAGAGGTGTAAGGCACTCCTTCCCTCTGCTAGCCTGCAGGTCACCCTTGGGTAAGTTTTAGCACCTGCTTAGATGTCACCCATACCCCCTCCGTTCAGGGTCACGTGACATCATTGGCGGATGGTCATAAGAGCAGCTGGTGCATGTGATATGACCACTGATGCCAGGCAGACAAACTCTGAAGAGTATTGATAACGGCTGGGGGGTCACCCATCTTGTAAAGACACTGCCCAGAAGAAGGCACATAAAAATGTTGTTGATGATGTACTGAAGTGGGGGAGGGAGGTGGTGGCTTTCAGTCCTAGGTTGTAAGCAGTAGTCTTAAAGAAGGGGACACCAGCAGGAGTGTCCATGTGCCAAACTTAATGGACTCCATCCATGTCATATTGACCACTTTAAAATGAGGCAGGGCTGTGCATGCGTCAGTGTATTTTAAATAATTGGTTGTACCTCAGCACATCCTTGTAACAGGTAATGCAGTTTAATCGAGAGCAAGAGGATTTAGTAATTGCCACATTCTTCCCACCGTGTGGTGACCAGAACTGTATCATTTCTCGAGATGTGTTCTAACCAGCGCAATCAACATGATGTCCGATACACGAAGTGGAGACAATATCTCCCACAGTCCTCTTGGCACTAGGAAGGCCCTGCCCGTCATTAGATGCCCAGCTCCCATGGACAGCTGGTTGCGTATTTTGCACTAATGAATGAAAACACATATGCCCTGCTGCCTCTACACACTTATGTGCCATATCAGGTACAAATTAAACCATCTGCAGCCTACAATGAGAACATTATCAACCTTTTCATTAAAATTCCTACAGGTAGCATGCTGAAAACATTGAGCTGCAATGAGAGAAGGTTGGGCTACTGCCTCAGAAAAGATCAGACGAAATTATTTCTTTGCTGCACTGAAAACCAGAAACCTCTTGGTGTGATGAGAAGGTGTGACTACTTGGAAAAGTTGTCTCTGAGGTGGGGAGAGTGCTTTGGATTTTTCTTTTGGTCTGGTAGGGTTTACTTAGTTATGGAAATACAGCTTTCCAAGGGACTGTCAGCTAACATCACAGAGAAGCTGCACAGATGAAAGGTATTCTATATGCAGAGTACCAGGCTAATTTAAGTGGATATACCAGTGCTAATAATAGATTGTATGACTTAAGCAAGAGAATTTTAATGAAGGAAGCTTGATGGATAGCAGTGAAATAAAGCAGATGAAGGTTTCATCAGTAGATCTGTGTCGCACATAAATGAAGCTGTTGGAGAACAAATTGCTCACCCGTGGATTAAGACACCAAGGCTCACCTAACTTCTCCCAATCATTGACAGTCCACCTCATCTCCAAACATCTCTAACACCTGAATCCAGAACAAAGCCCACTTCCCGCTTTGCCCCATTGATCGAAATAGAGCAGCATGTAGAGGTTCTGCCTCACATCTCCAGCGACGTGGGTTTGATCCTGACCCCCTTCTCTCCCCACCGTGGAGTTAGCATTTTCACCCTGTGGATGTGTAGGCCTCTCCATGCTTCTCTAGTTTCTTCTCACATCCCAAGGAGATGCAGATTGATATCTTAATTGGCCTGGTGTGGAGGTGGCTTGTAGAATATGGAGTGAGGTGGTTGTTGAGAATGGGGGAATTAAATAAATAGGATTAATGTCAATGGGAAATAGTTGGTCAATGATCAGGTTGAGGGGCCAGTTTTCATGTTGCATGAGTATGACTTTTTAACCTGGGATGCAGGCCCTGATCACCACAGTTTAGCAACACTATGATCCCGATGAAGAATCTCAGCCTGAGACGTCAACTCAGGCTGAGACCCATCAGGATTACTGTTGCAATATTATCACTGGGATCTCACGTTGGTCTAAACCCAGCTCATGTTCCCTATTTTTGGGTGAACAATTCAACGCTTGGTGAATTGTGCTTCACAGCAATGGGAAGAGCTGACATCGAAGGCAATGTTGCTATGAACGCTTAGCCACCACAGGCCAGTTATCCTGTGGTAACTTTTCTGACACCTCCTGCTTAAAACCCTTTCCACAGATGTTGCCTGACCTGCTGAGTTCCCCCAGCACTTTGTGTGTGTTAACCTGGATTTCCAGCATCAGCAGCACCTCTTGTGTTATGATTAGCAAAACGATGACACTTTGATCACTCTACATTAAAATTGACTTTCTTTCTGCTATGTGATGCTATGAGCCTGCGATGCTGCTGCAATAAGTTTTTCACTGTAGCTGTGCACACATGTTTGGGCCGATGACAATAAACTTGACTTTGACTTTGAATACCAGCTGCTCTCTTTGTCTTCTAGGTGCTTCTTCTTTTGCTTGGGCCCTTAGCTACCAGTGGCACATCAGCCATTTATAACCTCCTGCCACCATCAACCCACAAAATCTATGTTAAGGTTGCAGTTCATCCATGTTTCTGTAATCCATTCTGTAATTATTTTTGGTTCAGAATGCTGTTTTTCACTCCAATTGTATGCATAACTTGTATATTGTTTGCTTTCTTTCTCTTGCAGATTGAGTGTTATTTTTATTTTTATTTTTTTTTAATTGGGTTCTTTTGGGTTTCTTTGTGGCAAATAAATCTCAAGGTTGTTTAATTTATACATTCTTTGATAACAATTGTACTTGAATCTTGATTCCATTGTATCCACTGTACAAGAGATTGGCCCTTGTAGATTCATCAAAACCTTGTTGGCCGGCCACTTTCACCTCTCACAATGGGGGCGTAGGGTTGGACAATGAGATGAGTCTTGTAGGTGCACTGGGCAATAATTAAAATGAAAAAAGTCAAACTCCATGAAACGATATCCATAATGTTGCTGCTATTAAGTAAAATCAGTAAGTGGGACCCTATACTTGTTCAAACTGACACCCCAGCCTCTTCCAAACTTCAAAGATTCAATATGGCAGTTTTTAACATAGACAGCAGATAGGCCTTCATCGCAAATTGATATCACACCTGCTGTTTTATAAATGGAGTGAATTTCACCACCCCCCCACAACCGCTTCCAAATGTAATTTTGAATACATAAGGAGATGGGGAGGTTATTTTTGACTGTGCTTGTGGAGAGAAAATCTTTTTTTATTATTATTTTTGGCTTTGTAGTGTACCAGAGTGATTGCATTCCTTTGCAAGGAGCCCTGAAAGTTAAGCGTAGCATTAATAAATAAATTCAACTCTGTGCCACACAATGCACTGAGATTGTGGCTCAGGAGGCAGGCAACTGACTGGTCAAAGCTGCGGTGTCTCCTGAGCACAACGACCTCCTCTCAGTCCACTTCAGAATCAGAATCAGGTTTATTATCACTGACAACACACATAAAAGTTGCTGGTGAACCTTCATCCAGTAACTTTTATGTGTGTTGCTTGAAATTCCAGCATCTGCAGATTTCCTCATGTTTGCGTTATTATCACTGACATCCGTCATGAAATTTGTTGTTTTGTGGCTGCATATCTGTGCTATACATATAAAACAAACAATTGAATCGATAGTGCAAAAGCAAATTAGTGAGGTCTTGTTCATGGGGTTAATGGAATGTTCAGAAAGCCTAGCCTTCAACCTGATGGCACGGACTGAATTCCACATTCCACATTCCTGTTCACTCTCTCACCTTATCTCCTTACCTTGCCCATTAATTCCCTCTGTGCTCCTTCCCTTTCTTTAATGGTCTTCTACTCTCTCCTATAAGAGTCCCCCTTCTCCAACCCTTTATCTCATTCACCAGTCAAGTTCCTGGCTCTGTACTTCACCCCTTTGTCCCTGCCAGTTTCACCTATCACCTGCCACTTCTTCCTACCCTCTCCCCACCTTCATACTCTGCCTTCTTCTCTTTCTTTCAAGTCCTGATGAAGGGTCTTAGCCCGAAACGTCGACTGTTTACTCTTCTCCTGAGATGGTGCCTGGCCAGCATTTTGCATATGGTGCTTTGGGTTTCCAGCATCTGCAGATTTTCTTGTGCTTGTGCTCCTAATATTCTGTAAGCCATTCTTCTCTGTTCTTCTGCTATTTACTTGATTAGCTCGCATCATGCGTAAATACAAACGTCGGCTACATGCTAAAACTCAACGCCCAAGGTTGGCCTGACCTTGCTTCCAGAGTGTTGTCTCCCTGTGTTGAACAGTTTCCCATCTGTTTAGAAGATTAACTCCATTCTTGCAACAAGGTGGGAGGTAAGGTACCGTAATGAGAAAAACTTGAGACAATCGCTGAGGCAATGATTTACCGTTCAGTAAACAAACGGGTTCTCGAGACACAATGGAGTTTCAATTGAGATAGCTCTGTTTGCATTTTGAAATGGTATTATAATGGGTTTTAAGCAAATAGCTTCTGCCTATTTATTATCTCCAAAGCCTTTGGAGACAAAGCCAAACTTTTTCAACCCCAAGTCATCAATGTCATGAGAGATTTTTGTGGAGAGTTACAAACCTCAGATGATGAGAGAATAATGTTAAAATCCTTGCAAAGTACTAATCCATCTGTCTCTACATTCTTAGAGTTTATACATCTACAGAGCCCGTGGTTTTCCCACGACATACTTAAGGTATGTAAAATCGTGAGGGGCGTGAACGCGGTGAACAGACAGTTTTTATTCCCAGGGAAAGGAAACAAAACATCTAGAAGCCATAGATTTACAGTGTGAGGGGAAAGATTTAAAAGGCAGCCGAGGGGCAGCTTCTTTACACAGAGGGTGGAGTGCATATGGAACACAAATTGCCAGTGAAGATAGTTGAGGCAAGCATAATAATGACATTTAAATGATATTTGGATAAAATATTGACACGAAAGATCTGAGGGTTCAAAGATTCAAAGTACACTTATTATCAAATTATGTATGCAGTATTCAACCCTGAGATTTGTCTTCCAGCAGGCAGCCACGAAACAAAGAAACACCATGGAATCCATTCAATAAAAACATCAAATACGCAACGTGCAAAAAAGAACGATAGAGGGATGAGAATCAGGTTAAATATCACTGGCGTATATTGTGAAATTTGTTAACAGCGGCAACAGAGCAATGCAAAACAAGATAAATATAGAAAAATACATATATATGCATATTAAGTAGTTAAATTTTTAAAAAGTGCAAAACAGGAATAAAAGTGTTCATGGGTTCAATGTCCATTTAGAAATCTGATGGCAGAGGGCAAGAAGCTGTCCCTGAATCATTGATTTGTGCCTTCAGGCTTCTGACCTCCTTCCTGATGCTAAAGATAAAAAGAGGGCATGTCCTGGGTGATGAGGGTCCTTAATAATGGACACTGCCTTTCTGAGTACTACCCCTTGAAGATATTTTGGATACTGAGAAAGCTGGTACCCATGATGGTGCTGACTGGTTTTACAACTTTCTATTGCTTCTTTCAATCCTGTGCAGTAGCCCCTGCCCCCCATAGCAGACAGTGATGCAGCCTGTCAGAATGCTCTCCACGGTCATCTATAGAAGTCTTTGAGTGATAATACATGGTAATATAGAAAAGAACAATAAATAAGTAAATCAATTACAGTAAGTATATATGTGCATATATACTTAGAAACTTAGAAGCAACAGAAATGTGGTTTCTTAGAAGAATGCTGAAAATATCATATAGAGATAAGGTAACTAATGAGACAGTACTCCAACGTGCTTATACAAAAAGATCTTTAATGAGAATATTAAATGAGAGGAAACTTAAATTCCTGGACCACGTCATCAGAAAGGGAGAAATAGAATGCCTTACATTACAAGGCCGTATGCCTGGGAAACGCGGAAGAGGAAGGCAAAGAAGAAAATATATGGAATCTGTGAAAGAACTAACAGATCTAAGTGTGCGAGATATCATTGATGCTGCGAGGGATCGTTCGATGTGGAGAGCCATGATAGCCCAGGCATGTAATGCACAAGGCACATGAAGAAGAAGAAGAAGATATATGTGCATATTAAATAGTTAAATTAAAAATAGTGCAAAGCATTAATAATAGAAGTGAGGTAGTGTTCGCGGGTTCAATGGCCATTTAGGAATCGTATGGCAGAGGGGAAGAAGATGTTCCTGAGTGGCTGAGGGGGTACCTCAGGCTCCTGTACTTCTTTCCTGATGGTAACAACAAGAAGGGCGCATGTCCTGAGAGACCGAGGTCCTTAATGATGGACATCGCCTTTCTGCAGCACCGCTCCTTGAAGATGTCTTGGATACTACAAAGGCTAGTGCACAAGATGGAGCTGACTAATTTTATAGCTCTCCGTAGCTTCTTTCGATCCTGTGCAGTAGCCCCCTACCCCATACCAGATAGTGATGCAGCCTGTCGGAATGCTGTCCATGGTGCATCTGTGGAAGTTTTCGACTGTTTTAGGTGACAAACCAAATTGCCTCAAACTCCTAATGAAATATAGGCGCTGTCTTGCCTTCTTTATAGCTGTATTGATACGTTGGTACCAAGTTAGATCCTCAGAGATCTTGACACACAGGAACATGAAATTGCTCACTCTCTCCACTTCTGATCCCTCTATGAGGATTGGTTCATGCTCCCTTGTCTTACTGTCTTGAAGTCCGCAATCAGCTCTTTAATCTTACGGACATTGAGTGCAAGGTTGTTGCTGTGACACCACGCCACTAAGTGGTATATCTTGCTCCTGTATGCCTTTGCATCACCATCTGAAATTCTGCCAACAATGGTTGTATCATCAGCAAATTTATAGATGGCATTTGAACCATGCCCAGCCACACAGTCATGGGTGTAGAGAGTAAAGCAGTGGGCTAAGCACACACCCCTCTGTGGCGCGCCATTGTTGATTGCTAACGAGGTGGAGGTGTTATTACCAATCTGCGCAGATTGTGATCTTCCAGTTAGGAAGCTGAAGATCCTGTTGCAGAGGGAGGTACGAAGGCCTAAATTCTGTAGCTTTTTGATCAGGACAAATATGATGGTGTTAAACGCTGAGCTATAGTCAATGAACAGAATCCTGACAAAGGTGTTTGTATTGTCCAGATGATCTAAGGCCACTTGAAAAGCCACTGAGATTACATCTGCTGTAGACCTATTGCGGTGATAACCAACTGCTCAAAGCATTTTATCACCTTAGATGTGAGTGCTAAGTGATATGTGATAGTCATTAAGGCAGCTGACACTACTGCTCTTGGGCACTGCTGTAATTGTTGCCCTTTTGAAGAAGGTGGGAACTTCTGATCGTAACAGTGAGAGGTGGAAATTGTCTTTGAATACACCTGCCTGCTGGTTAGCGCAAGTTTTCAGAGCCTTACCAGGGCCTGCCACCTTGCCAAGTTTCATCCTCCTGAAAGACAGCCTGACGTCGGCCTCTGAGACAGAGATCACAGGGTCACCGGGTACAGCAGGGACTCTCACAGCAGTAGTTATATTCTCCATTCCAAAGAGGGCACAGAAAGTGTTGAGCTTCTCTAGCAGTGAAGCATCACTGCCAGTTATGATGTCGGGTTTTACTTTGTAGGAACTAATGTTCTGCAAACCCTGCCAGAGTTGACGTGCACCCGATTTTGCCTCCAACCTTGCTGGGAATTTTTTCTATGGTCTTAACACAGCCCTCCGCAAGTCATGCCTGGTTTTCTTCTACAGACCCTGGTTGCCAGACTTAAATGCCACATCATGGCTTTTGGTTTGGGTATGCAGAGCAAGTTTTCATGGGCACACGTTCTTCCACACAGGCTTTAATGAAGTCAGTAACAACTGCAGCATGCTCATCCAGATTCTAAGATGAATCCCTGAATACAGTCCAGTCCACTGATTCAAAGCAGTCCTGTAAATACCCCTGTGCTTCCCTTGTCCATACCTTCTAGGTCCTCACTACAGGTGCTGCAGTCTTCGGTTTGTGCCTATACTCGGGGAGTAGAAATATGACCAGGTGATCAGACTTTCTGAAGTGTGGGTGTGGAATAGCAGAGTAAATACTCTTGATCTGGGCCAAATGTGGGTAAATAGGATTAGCTTTGATGTTGGCAGGTCAAGTTGGGCCAAATAACCTGTTTCTGTGCTGTATTATGCTATAACTCAAAACTATATATTCAATCTTAGTAATTTTCTCAGTGTGTGGATCAGACACTGCACGCCACCCAGTCTCATTAATGTAGGTTCAATTCAATATATTCTTGCTTCAGATTAGGTTGCAATGTCAACTGTTATAGAACAATTTAAACTATAATAATTCTGCTGGCAGCTTCAGGTAGATACTGACTCGTGGCTTTCTTTACTTGCTTTGTCTTTTGTTCATTTATCTAAAGGGTCACTAGTCAGATGTAGTTTGCTTCTTTCAGTTGATTCTTGATGGTGCCACTTGCTTTATTTGAAGCAAAAATAGGGGAAGTCACAGACCTTGTTAAGATTAAATAGATAGAGGTGGTCACAAAGCAAAATACTGCAGCTGTTCATACACAAGAAATTCAGCCGATACTGGAAATCCAGAGCAACGCACACAAGATACTGGAGGAACTGCAGCTGTTGCACCTCCGAAGTAAGTGCAAAAATGCTGAAGTAATTGGCAGGTCAGACAGTAACTGTTCAGAGGGAAACAGTCCAGGCTTAAAATCGATGACCTTTCGTCAGAACTGGGGAAGGTTAGAAACGGAGTGACTTAAGTTGCAAGAAAAGCTTGGAGACTCTGAGACAAATAAAAGGGAACATGTGCAATAGGGGTCAGATCTGAACAGATTCACTAGCACATCTTATGGTGGTGCAGGCTGAGAGAGGTGGTGCCGGGGGTTAAGTAAATTGGGGAGGTAAGAGCAATCTCAAATACCAGAGGGGGGAGTGAGAATAAAAAATAAAAATCTGGATATATGGGGAAAAACAAAGCACTGGCAGAACTCAGCTGGCCAGGCAGCAAGCCACCACAGATACTTCTGGACTTGATAACTCCCACAAGGAGTTTGTTTGTGGTTCCAGATTCCAGCATCTGCAGTCTCTTGTGCCATCAATGTGGGATTCGAGATGGCAATGTCTCATTTTCTGGAATTGTGAATTTGATATTAAGTCTGGAAGTTGTCAGGTCGGAAGATGAGTTGTTGTTCCTTGATCTTCACTGAGGTGGTGTAGGAGGCTAAAGACGGAGGTGCCAGACTGGGAGTGGGGAAGAGAATTTGAGTTAAGCACAGTTATCTCCTGTCTTTCCATTTCTTTCACCCACAATTAACTATAGTGGGAAGATCACAGAAACATAGAAACATAGAAAACCGACAGCACAATACATGCCCTTCGGCCCACAAAGTTGTGCCGAACATGTCCCTACCTTAGAAATTACTAGGCTTACCCATAGCCATCTATCTTTCTAAGCTCCATGTACCTATCCAAAAGTCTCTTAAAAGACCCTATCGTATCCCCCTCCACCACCGTTGCCGGCAGCCTATTCCACGCACTCACCACTCTCTGAGTCAAAAACTTACCCCTGACATCTGCTCTGTACCTACTCCCCAGCACCTCAAACCTGTGTCCTCTTGTGACAACCATTTCAGCCCTGGGAAAAAGCCTCTGACTATCCACATGATCCATGCCTCTCATCTTCTTATACACCTCTAGCAGGTCACCTCTCATCCTCCGTTGCTCCAAAGAGAAAAGGCCGAGTTCACTCAACCTGTTTTCATAAGGCATGCTCCCCAATCCAGGCAACATCCTTGTAAATCTCCTCTGCACCCTTTCTCTGGCTTCCACATCCTTCCTGTAGTGAGGCGACCAGAACTGAGCACAGTACTCCAAGTGGGGTCTGACCAGGGTCCTATATAGCTGCAACATTACCTCTATCATCCTGACAAGATTCTATTGTAGTTCTTTATTTTCCTGTAAATGCCTACAGTTAAATCTCAAGGTAACAAGTAATGACATATACATAGGTATTTTGATAATAAACTTACGTTGACTTTGACTTTACCCAGGAGGCAGTTCAGATTCAAATTCATTTATTGACCACATGCACATTGAAACATACAGTGAAATGCCTTGTTTGTGTCAACAACCGACACAACCAAAGGATGTATTTGGGACAGCCCGCAAGTGTCACTGAATGTATTCTGAAATTAACATAGCGTGCCAACGATGTTCGTCAGAGCAACACAGAGCATCAACAAAACAGAACACGACAAAGGGCAGTGAAGTGGAACGTAGAGGAAAGACTTTACCTTTCTGCCACTCCAGCTCTGGAGCCATGTTTCCGAACTCTCCCTGTTGTACCAGACATTAGCTCTGAGGTGACTGATTCATGCAATCCATTTCCATCTAATTCAGGTCAATAATTCAGTGCCCTCAAAATCACAGTCACTCTTGGTGGATGTACTGTAAGTCATCAGTTATTTCAAATATTTAACACAATTCATTCAGTCATTCAATCATTAAAATAGATTTCAATCTATAATTCACGATATGCTTGGTTTGTGCATCTGTGTGTAGATGTACACTCTGTAGCCACTTTATTTGGTAATGAATGTATGTTTGTGATCTTCTGCTGTTGTAGACCATCCATTTCAAGGCTCAACGCATTTTGCATTCAGAGATGCTTTTCTGCACACCATTGCTGTAATGTGGGGTTATTTGAGTTACTGTCACCTTCCCGTCAGCTTGAACCAGTCTGGCCATTCTCCCCGACCTCCCTCATTAACAAGGTGTTTTCACCCACAGAACTGCCACTCACTGGATCCTTTTCTTAGTTTCTTGCACTGTTCTGTGTAAACTCTAGAGACGGTTGTGCATGAAAATTCCAAGGGATCAACAGGTTTTGAGATACTCAAACCACCCTGTCTGGCACCACCAATCATTCCCCAGTGAAAGTCACACCAATCACATTTCTTCCCCATTCTGGTGTTTGGTCTGAAGAACAACTGAATCTCTTGACCAGGTCTGCGTGCTTTTATGCATTGAGTTGCCGCCACATGATTGGCTGATTAGATATTTGCATTAACGAGCAGGTGAACAGGTGTACATATAAAGGTAGCCACTGAGTGTATATTTGTGTTTCACTGTGTGTCTGTCTGCCTGGGTCTAAGGGTGGGTTTGTCCACAGGAACATATCTTCATATTTATCTGTTTATTGTGATACAATGTAGAATAAGCCCTTCCGGCCCTTCAAGCCACGTTGCCCAACAATCCCCCGATTTAACCCTAGCCTAATCATGGGACAATTTGCAATAACCAATTCACTTACATATACCTTAGATTGTGGGAGGAAACCCATGTGCTCACGGGGGCAACATACAAACTCCCTACAGGCAGCGGTGTGATTGAACCCAGGTCATCTGTACTGTAAAGTGTGTATTAACCATTACGCTACTGTGATCCCTGATAACTCAACTGCAGTATATCAAATGTGAATTTAGTGTTATTTTCAGATGTACAGCATATGTGTGTATATATATATATATATATATATATATATATATATATGAATGAAAGTGTTGCGGTTGATTGAATCTGATGCTACCAATTTCCCTGAATTTATTCTATTTACTGGTCTTGGTTTGAAGGGAATTGCATCATTTTAATGCTGCTTAACCCCGTCATGTGGACTGTTAGCCAAATTGACCCATCAGCTGATTAAATGCAACTTAAATGATGTCATTCACCTCTCCGAGTCAGAATAACACCTTTTAGCTCATAATCTAGGATTTCAGTGGCTGTCAAAAGAAATGTTACCTGGTAGATGTGTTCCCCGGTGACTGAAACACTGATCAAAATGCCTACCTGATTGGTCTGATCGAAATTCAAAATTACGGGATACGATGTAAATCAATGTGTGGTGGCCAGGTTTGCTCCTTTAACACAGACTATTCATCAGGACCCAACACCAGGCATCTGTGGTCTGCCCTTTGTAAACTGGAGGCCAAACTCGATTGCTGTGACATTCTGATCTGTACCAATCTCTGCTTGCTATCTTACTTAGGCTTCTGGTCAGAAAATGTATTGATTTTAAATTGTTTGTCAAACACCTCTCTGGGCTTATCATTCTGTATCTTGATAAACTCTACCAAATTTACAATTGTCTGAAGTGTCTGGCACTTTCCAACACCAGTCTCATGCTGATCCACGGATGTAATTGGAGTCTGTGCAAATATATGATCATACCTTTATTAAGCTTGCTCACGTACGTAGTGCAGAATACTGCATGAACGGGAAGCACAGATTCTAGCAATATCGCTCACTCCCTATATTTTGAGGATTCCCAATCTTACCTGAACTTTGCATAGTTCCAACAAGTAATGCATGGGTTTATTTGCATATTACAATGTACAGGCACACTTGCATCATAGATTAGCAGTATCTTTGCATATATCCTTTACATACTGCAGCATTTGTACATGTACTCATTTCAAGCTGGCAAAGTGCAGGCTCACGCCCATTACAAATTGGCAACATGGCCGCATGTATCTATTAGAACTCGGCAACAAGGACTTAAAGGAATGGACTTTGTGTGAGGCAAGTTAAAGGTGAACAAAATACTGGAGAAACCCAGTAGGTCAGGTACATCTATGGAGGTGAACAAAAAGTGGACGATTTTGGGCAAAGACCCTTCATCGGGACTGGAAAGGAAGGTGGAAGAAGCCAGGAAGGTGGGGGAGGGGAAGGAGTGCATACTGTCAGGTGATAGGTGAAACCAGTCATAGGGGGTGGGGGCATGAAGTGTGAAGATGGGGGAGCTTACCTCTCAGAATAACCATGCTTGTTAATAATGATGGATGGCACCAGTTAAAGATCGAGGAAATCTGCAGATGCTGAAAGCAACACACACAAAAAATGCTGGTGAATGCAGCAGGTCAGGCAGCATCTCTAGGAAGAGGTACAGTCGACATTTCGGGCCGGGACCCTCCAAGATCCAGGAGTCCTGTGGTTTGGCAGAAATGCTTCTGTATTGGAATCTCTTGCGCACTGCAGACATCATTGCCATGAATGGGCACCTCTAGGTACAGCTATCTACTGTCAAACAATCCAGCTTGGGTATTACTTCCATTATTCGAGACATTTCAGAACCCGTTGAAGGAGGGAAGATCTCCGTCAACTCCTTCTGGTCCTTTTGACCAATAGTAGTCCTTGATGAGAACTATCGGCCTAGTGCTAAAGGATGTACTCTAGAGTCAGTGGGAGGCATGCCAATGACCATCTCTGATTTGGATCCACTGCTTCTGACTCTAGCCCAGGACTTCCACCCACCTCGGATTTCGCCCATGTGTGGTGCCACGGGAAGTGGACATACCCAATAGACTGGAAAGCTGACGTCTGGTTGCCAGCCTAACTACAACCCTATATACTCCAGGACAAAAGCTTGCAACTGTACATACAAGGTAGAGACTGAACTGCACATAGTTCATGATGCACATGAGGTGCTGAAGTTTAATACCTCACCCAGTACATAGACACTGCAGCTTAACAGTATAAAAGACTCACCTCACTCAATAGATCTATGCAGGGCAGAAATAATGGGGAAAACATACGTAGATATGAAATGATTTCTATGAAGAGGACAAATTTCAGATCATATGCTCTGATATTAAACGTACTTTGAAACTTTGAATAGTATAGGAATAATGGAATCTTTGGATCAAGGAATATTCATTCCAGGATGAGCAGTGTCCCTGTAGACATTAGATTGGAATGAAGAGAAAGTCTGAACTGAAGCTAAAGAGCAGCCTCAGTGAGAATTCTTTCTGACCGCTTTCAACAGGCAAGAGTGTACTCTGGGAAGACCTGTGGACTCATGCACAGTCTGTCATCATCAGGCCATCTACTGGACAATCATATCTACCGATCGGTTACTGACCGTAAATTGACGGGCTTCCCTGAGGAGAAATGTGTGCTCGAGGGGACAGCAAAGAGTAGGAGGGTTGCATGGTAGCATCTCAGTTAGCACATCGCTTTACACTGCCAGCCATCACCAGAGTTAATTTCACACTACTGCCTGTGAGGAATTGAAATGGTTCAATTTAATATCACAGAATGTATACAGTATACAACCCAAAATTCTTACTCTTCACAGACATCCATGAAACAAGAAACCCCATAGAATGACTAATAGTGATATCAGAACCCCAAAGCCCCCTCCCCCACCCATGCACAAGCAACAGCAGAAACATTGACCATCCACCTCCCCCTCCCGCCACTTGTGCTAACAGAAGTACCAACCCCTCCACCCATGATGCGAGCAATAGCAAAAGCCCCCCAAAGAGACCTTGATCTGGAGTCCATCAAAAGCTACAGTCCATAACGCAGTACTTCAGTAGCTCAGACAGGCTCTCTCTCACCAGCGAGGGAGAGGGAGAGAGAGATCGCTCCTGCAACAACACGCGCGGAGAGCAGCAGCTCACTGTTCCACTGTTTCCGATGTTTGTACGTTGTCTCCTTGACCATGTGTGTTTCCCTCCAGGTTCTCCAGTTCCATCTCACATTCCAGAGATGTACAATTAGGATTAGTGAGGTGTGGGCACCCGAAAAATGACGACTCTTGCAGACTGCCCAGCACAATCTTCGCTGATTTCATTTGATGCAAATGACGCATTTCACTGTATGTTTTGATATTCTGATGTGCGTTCAAAGGTCAAATTAAATTTATTATCAAGGTATATATAAGATTCATTATCTTGCAGGCATTCACAGTAGAATAAAGAAATACAATTTCTGGCAAATAAAGCTCATTTATTAAAACTCATTCCTCCAAGATGCAGCACAGAGCGTCACAGGAAGTCATTCCTGCCTGTGGCCATCAAACTTTACAACTCCTCCCTTGGAAGGTCAGACACCCTGAGCCGATAAGCTGGTCCTGGACTTATTTCATAATTTACTGGCATAATTTACATATTACCATTTAACTATTTATTACTATTTTTCTATTGCTATTCTATTACTAGTTATTATTTCCATGACTATGACTATTACTATTTGCTAATAGTAGTATTACTATTACTATTTCTATTACTATTTATTATTTATGGTGCAACTGTAACAAAAACTAATTTCCCCCGGGATCAATAAAGTATGACTATGACTATGACTATGACTAATTTAATCTATACTATTTCACTAAACCACTCTATAACAAAAACATGACATTGGAACGCATAGGCAAAAGGAACAATATTTCTAAATATTCTACATTTGAAGTCTTCTTTGTAACCAAATCAAGCGTTCCCAACCTTATTGGCCATGGGCCAATACCACTAAGCAAGGGGTCTGTGGAGCCCAGGTTGGGAACCCTTGTCTACTTTCTTGGAAAATAAAATAAGGTTTAAATCCATGACTTGTTTCTCCATTCAAAAATACAGTTCGTTACATGGATACTATTGCATTGAAAGTCCCCAGGCATGGTGCTAAACAGTCTACATAATAGCATCAGAGTGCTGTACTCAGCCTTCAAAATTTAATTCCATAATTCCACATCCTGCATCTATCTTATATTTCTTTATTTGCCACAGTTTGTGCCCTGACTAACTGAGCTGGGATAAACAAAAGGAGTTTTAGGTTGTAGCCCATTGCCCATTGTGAATGAGCTTTTTACTGCTAAATTAATTTCACCGAGGTCCAAAGTAGAAATGTTTTGTTGATTTAATTTTGTTGTGAAGTGGAATGGAGTGAAGGGAAGTTTTAATGGAACATAGGACATGGAACAGTACAGGACAGGAACAAGTCCTTTCGCCCACAATGCTGTGCTGAGCTAATTAAGGTAATGATGCTTAATTACATGAATCCCTTCTGCCTGCACATGTTCCATATGATATCCCTCCATTCTCTGCATGTTCAAAGATTAAAGATCAGCATTATTTGTCACATGTACTTTGAAACATCAAAACATCCAGTGAAACGTACTGTTTCCATCCAATCAAATCAGTGAGGATTGTTCAAAGTTCAAAGAAAATGTTATTATCAAATACATACATGTCAACATAAATAATCCTGTGATTCATTTTCTTCTGGGCATACACAGCAAATCTATAGAATAGTAATTGTAACAGGATTAATGAAAGATCAACCAGAGTGCAGAAGACTCCTCTTTTTTTCCAGTCCTTATAAAGGGTGTCAGCCTGAAATGTTGACTGCTTACTCTTTTCCATGGATGCTGCTTGACCTGCTGAGTTCCTCCAGCATTTGTGTGTGTTGCTTGGATTTCCAGCATCTACAGATTTTCTGATGTTTATAAATAAGTAGTGTTGGAAACTCCTTTTTTTAACATAGCTCTTTTTATAAGATTCATGCTTTTCAACAAACTCATGTATTTTACACACCCACTGGTAGAAAGCGGTATAGCAGCTAAACTAACGATTTATCACCTTTCACATTTTTCATTGACTAAGTATTCGCACATTACCCAGGTGATGTAATTCGTTTAATTATGTAGCCAATTAATGCATTCATCACTGTCTAAGGAATTTTCTTTATCTTATCTATAAAAGTGATAGATTTTTCAGAAGCATCATCTTTTACTCCTTTGTCTTACGCTCCTTAGCATTAATTCCCTACTTAGCATCATCTTTCAGCTCTTTTTTTTTAGTTTGCATAGTATTTGTATGTTTATTTGTACGCTAAAATAAACTGAAATCTCGGAATTAAGACTGCTCAGCATTTTGACTCCCAGAAGAACCCTAAGGGTCAGAAATTAAATAGAGATCCAACAACAGCAATATATAACAAGAACATGAGATAAAGAATCTTTTAAAGTGAGATCACTGGTTGTAGGAACACACCAGTGATGGGGCAAGTGATCTGAGTGTAGTCCTCAGAATGGTCATGCTTTCTGCAGTGTTTTCTTCGCATTTGTACTTCCATTTTGGGTCCAAGACCGGTCCTCTGTTGCCCCATTTCTGGTGCCAATATAACATGCCCACAACTCACTAACCTTAACCATAGGTCTTTGGACTGTGGGGGGAAACTTAAGCACCCAGGGAGAAATCCATGCAGTCACGGGAAGGATGTACAAACTCCTTACAAGCAGCACTGGAAATAGAACCCTAATCAGTGATTCTCAATGCAGTAAAGTGATTGTGTAAACCATTGTGCTACCCTGCTGTGTTATCATTACCTACCCAAGAAACTCTTTATTATATCTGCCTCCACTATGGCTGGTCCAGGCACTCACCTAAAAACAAATTGCCCTGCAAATCTCTTCTGGAATTTCCCCCTTTCATCTGAAAAGTATACCTCTACTATTAGACATTTTGACCCTGACAGAGATAAACGTTGACTAAGATGCAAAGCAATGTAATCTGTTCAAAATTTTCCAGCTAACTACTATCCATGTAGAGATACGTTGAGAAATCCCCCTGAGGCTTTTAGTGACAGAGGTGAACCAGTCCTTGACCGGAAGAGATTTGTTTTCTGGTCAATTCAATTTCTTTCAGAATAGTTGGGGTGGTATGGTAGCATAGTGGTTAACACAACGCTTTACGATACAGGCGACCCGGGTTCAATTCCCACCACTGCCTGAAAGGAGTTTGTATGTTCTCCCCATGACCGCATGGGTTTCCAGCAGTTTCCTCCCACAGTCCAAAGTTAGGTTAATTGGTGATTGTAAATTGTCCTGTGATTAGGCTAGGGTTAAGTCGGGGATTGCTGAGCAGTGTGGCTCGCTGGGCAGATAGGGCCTATGCCACACTGTATCTTAATAATTATATCATGCCATTACACTGATGCCAAGTTAGTTTCTTTCTCCATTTGCTGTCCATTGACTCATGCTGCAAATAGATTCTTGAGGGGATCCGATGGAGACAGTATTTATCTCAACTGAGGAGTTTTTCCACAGTCAAGAGGAAAAGATAAGCAGAAGCACAAGAAAGTTTCCAGATGCTGGAAATCCAAAATAACACGCACAAAATTCTGGAGGAACTCAGCAGGCAGGCCGCATCTATGGGAATGAACGAGCAGTCGACGCTTCGGGCTGAGAACATTCTTCAGGATTGAGAAGGAAGGGGGAAGATGCCAGAATAAAATGGTAGGAGGAGGGGAAGGAGGCAAGCTCGAAGGTGATAGGCGAAGCCAGGTGGGTAGGAAAGGCCCAGAGCTAGAGATGAAGGAATCTGATAAGAGAGGAGAGTGGACCAGAGGAGAAATAGAAGGAGGAGGGGACCCAGAGAGAAGTAATAGGCAGGTGAGAAGAGGTAAAAGGTCAAAGTGGAGAATAGAGTTGGGGGGGGGGTTTATTTTACCGTAAGGTGAAATCAATATTCATGTCATCAGGTTGGACACAATAGATGACCCCAGCAGATTCACAGGAGAAGTGTTGCCTCACCTGGAAAGACAGTCTTGGGCCCTGAATGGAAGTGAGGGAGGAGGTGTACAGGCAGGGATGAGTACTGGGCAGGGTGAATGTAGAAGCACAATGAGAGAAGGAATGTGAGGAAGAGAGATGGAGAACTAGCGCTGCCTTCTCAAGGCTCTGAGGAACTGGGTTTGATTCTAACCGTGGCTGCTGCCTTTGTGCCGCTTGCATTTTCTCCCTGTGACCGTGTGCATTTCCTGAGCTTGTTCCAGTTTACTTGGTCCCGGATCCCAAGTACCTGCTGGCATGTTTAGTGGGCACTGGGCATTACCTTTAGTGTTGGTAGGTGACCAAAGAGGGCATTTGAGGGTGGACAATAAAGGTGTGCATTTGTGAGAGATTAAGGTCAATGTCTTAGGATGGGACAAGGGAAAATTCAACTGATGAGATTGTTAGGGCTGGAGCCAGCATGGACTCAATGGAGAGAATGGCCTCCTTCTGTATTTTTATATCTATAAGTGTGTATGAATACACTTCATGGCCCCTTTATTCCATACACCTGTACACCTGCTCATTAGATTAGATTAGATTAGATGATGAGGACACTCTGTCCTCGTTTATTGTCATTTAGAAATGCATGCATTAAAAAATGATACAACGTTTCTCCAGAATGATATCACAAGAAAACACAGGACAAACCAAGACTAAAACTGACAAAAACACATAATTATAACATAGTTACAACAGTGCAAAGCAATACCATAATTTGATAAAGAACAGACCATGGGCACGGTAAAAAAAAGTCTCAAAGTCCCGATAGACTCATCATCCCATGCAGGCGGCAGAAGGGAGGAACTCTTCCTGCCATGAACCTCCAAGCGCCACCAACTTGCCGATGCAACACCATTGGAAGCACCCGACCGCAGTGGACTCTGAGTCCGTCTGAAAACTTCGAGCCTCCGACGCAGCCTCCCCGAGCACCATCCTCTGCTGAGCGCTTTGACCCCGCCCCAGCCGCCGAGCAACAAGCAAAGCTGAGGACTCGGGGCCTTCTCCTCCGGATATTCTGGACCACACAGTAGCAGCAGCAGCGAAGCAGGCATTTCAGAAGTTTCACCAGATGTTCCACCATGCTCTCACATCTGTCTCCATCAAATCAGGATTGTGCACGGCACCCTACTTGACAAATAACAGACATCACCATTGGAGAGGCCGCTGCGAGTTGCTTTGCGCCACCATCTCCTCCTCCCATCTTCCATATTAATGCAAATATCTAATCAGCCAATCATGTGGCAGCAGCTCAACGGATAAAAGCATGCAGACATGGTCAAGAGGTTCAGTTGTTATTCAGACCCAACATTAGACTGGGGAAGAATTGTGATCTAAGTGACTTTGACTGATTGCTGTTGCCAGACAGGGTGGATTGAGTATCTCATAAACTGCTACCCTCTTGGGATTTTATGCACAATTGGCTCTAGAGTTTACAGAGAATAGTGAGATAAACAAAAAAAAAATCCAGTGAGCAGCAGTTCTGTGGGTGAAAATGCCTTGTAAATGAGAGAGGTCAGAGGAGAATGGCCAGTATGGTTCAAGCTGACAGGAAGGGGAGAGTGACTGGAAGAACCACACAGCAACGGCGGTGTGCAGAAGAGCTTCACTGAACACACTGCATGTGGTGGATGGGTTACAATTGCAGAAGACCACAAACATACACTCAGCGGCCACTTCATCAGGTACAGGAAGTGCGCGTGTGAATGTGTATGTATGCGTGAATGTATACGTGTGTGTGTATGTGTATGAATGTATGTGAATATCTGTGTGCGTATGTGCATGTGCAAGAGAGTGAGGGAGAGAATAAAACTGTTACACATAATAGTAAACATGATTCACACAGTTGTACAGGCAAAGAGGCAGAATAAACCACAAGCAAATTTAATATGACAAGATAGGTCAGTGCCAATTACATTGGGGATAAATAATTTATGAAGAATGCTCATATTTAATAGAATATTTTTTGTAATTGCCTTGTCTCTTACAATATTACTATCTAAGAAGAATTGGATTCTGTCATGAAGGTAAACTATTCACAGTCACCTTTGTACTGTGTATGAATCAGAAGTAAGACTGGTGTCTTCATGTAAACACAAATGCAGGAAATGGTGTCTTGAATTATCACTGATCTCTTACAAAGGCTGGTGTCTTTATTCTCCATGACATTTCAAAGGAGCAACGTTCATAAGGGGGATCAGGGTCTGATCATTTATATTTCATTCAGGATTAGTTTCTATTTCCTTCATCATTTGCAGTTCCATTGTCTCCCAAAGTTCTTCCATGCTTGTGAATTGGCTTAAGTTGGATAACTGCTTTATTAGCAGATGTGTTGAACCCTTCCCTGAAGTTAGCTATTGTGGGTGAAGGCAGTACTTAACTCAAGTATGCTGTCGTCTTCAATAAAGGAAGGGAAGGTAAAAGGTAAAATGAATGTGAGAGAGAGTGTGACTGAGAAAGAGAGATGCAGGGATGCAAATAGTGTGAAAGAGAGATTGGGAGAGAGAGTGATAGAGTGTGAGACACAGAGAGACAGACAGTGAGCATGACAGAGAGGGAAATTGAGGGTGAGTAAGACAGAGGGAGAGATAAAGAGAGAGAAAGAGAAAATATCTGAAAGGAGGAGTATTGAGAGAGAGAGAGCAGAGGAAGAGTGGAAAAGGGATATTAAGAAAAACACAGAGGAAAATAGAGAATGAGAATGAATGTGAGAGAGAGTGTGAGAATGAGAAAGAGTGAGGGATATAGTCAGAGAGTGAAAGAGAGAGCAAGAGTGATGGAGAGAAAGTAGACAGAAGGTGACAGAAAATGAGGGACCCAAAAGAGATAGAGAGTGAATGTGAGAAAGAGAGAAAGTGAGGGAGAGAACAGAGATAGTGGCAAAAAGCATTGGAGGGAGAAAGAGAGAGAGAGGTACAGAAAATAGGGTAATGCAGAAGTGCTGTCCGAGAGCTCCAATGATCCAGGTTTGATTCTGACACTGGATGTTCTGGATGTGGTGTTTATACACATTCTGCTCCCCTTGGGATTTCATACTTATGATTCTAAAGCCAGTCATAGGATATGAGCGTTACAGACAGTTATTGCCACTGAACTAAGGACGCTATTAAGAACCAACCACATTAGTGGGTCTGGAAGTACACTGGCCATGGAGGAAGAGTGAAATGCTCATATGATGGTCCAGTAACACTTCTTAGCATTTCTGTAGACATCAATGTCCTTCTTGAAATATTGAGAACATTCTGTTAACTTCCCCAATTCCTTGTTGTAAGTACATTCTAGTGCCTTCTGCAAACCATCTGCAAACTATTCACCAGGACACACAGCTCCCTCAATGTCTCAGAGCTTTGCAACCTCTTACCATTTAGAGAATGGGTTCCTCAGTAATTTTCCTGCCAAAAATAGTCAAAAATTTCCCCATTATACTCCATTTGCCCGATCATTATTCTCGTATTTAATTTCCTTGTGTCCTCTGTCATAAGCTAACTCTCCATCAATCTCCCCTTCAAATTCAGCAAACACCTCCTCAATATTGCCAATGCTCCTATAAATTCAAAAAGGTTGAATATTCAGCTTTGAGCCTGATGGTAAACAACTCAGTGGGCTAAGCACACATCCCTGAGGTGCATCTGTGTTGGTTTTCAGTGAGGAAGATATGTTATTTCCAATCGGCACAGATTGTGATCTACCATGAAGAAGACAAGGATCCAGATGCAAAGGGAGGTACAGAGGCTCAGGCTTAGAAACTTTATTATACTGAGGGAACGATGGTGTTGAACATCCGATTCCATCTCTAGCTTCACGGAGTTGCTTTTATCTTCTTAACATAGCCGTCCATAAGTAATACCTGGGCTTCTCACAGAGATCTAGATCATCAGTCTTGAGCACCACAGATCAAACCCTCAACAGACTGCAGATCATCTGATTCCTCCACATCTTCTGATTTGGGTAAGTCCAGTATGTTCTCAAAGACACACATTCATCGACATAGGTCTTGAAGAAGTTGATGACAACTGGCAATTTTATTCAAATCCAAAGATGAATTGCGGAATATGGTCCAGTCAAAGCAGTGCTGGAAGCGTTTCTCTGCCTCCCTTTGCCATCCTCACCACTGGAGTTGTGGTGCTCAGCTTCTGCTTGTATGCTGGAAGTGGAAGTACAGCCAGGCGATTCGACCAGCCAAAGTGCTGGTGTGCAATGGCATTCTTGATGGTGTAACAGTGGTAAGTGGGTTTGCTCCTTTGGTTCCATAGGTGACCTGTTGATATTAGTTGGTCAGAGACTTCTTCAAGTAGGCCTGGTTGAAGTACCCCAAACTGATCTGGAAGGCTCATCATTCTCCATAAGTTTGCCACCTCCAGCAGAATCTCAGCACCAAGCACATCTCCCCCCCCCCACACCTTCTGCTTTTCACAGGGATCGCTCCGTATGTGATACCCTTGTCCATTCACCCCTCCCCACTGATCTTCCTCCTGTCACTTATCCTTGCAAGGAGAACAAGTGCAACACCTGACCCTACACCTCCTCCCTCGCTACCATTCAGGGCCCCAAACAATCATTCCAGATGAGGCGACACTTCACCTGTGGGTCTTTTGGGGTCGTCTACTGTAACCGGTGCTCCAGGTGTGGCCTCATGTATATCAGTGAGATCTGAAGCAGATTGGGAGACTGTTTCACCAAGCACCTACGGTCCGTGTGACAGTAAAAGTAGGATCTCCCAGAGGGCATCCATTTTAATTCCACTTCCCATTCCCATGCCAATATGTCAGCCCCATGGTCTCTTCTATTGTTGCGATGAGGCCACACTCAGTTGGAGGAACAGCTTTTATTCCAATCTGGGTAGCCTTCAACCTGACAGTATGAACATCAATTTCTCAAAATTCTGGTAATGCTCCCTCCCTCCTCTCTTTCATCATCCCTCATTCCCATTTCCCTCTCTCACCTTGTCTCCTTACCTGCCCATCACCTCCCTCTGGTGCTCCTTCCTCTTCCCTTTCTTCCATAGCCTTCTGTCTCTTCTATCAGATTCCCACTTCTCCAGCCCTGTATCTCTTTCACCAATCAACTTCCCAGCTCTATACTACACCCCTCCCCACCTTCCGGTTTCACCTATCGCCTTGTTTCTTTCTCCCATCCTGCCACTTTCTTACTCCGACTCCTCATCTTTTTTTCCCGGTCCTGATGAAGGGTCTCGGCTTGAAGCGTTGACTGTACTCTTTTTCATAGATGCTGCCTGGCTTACCGTGCTCCTCCAGCGTTTTGTGTGCATTGTGGGAAGGGTGCATTGTCTCTTGATGGCTGATCACATGGCTCAGCTCCTCCAGAGTTAGCCTGCCGACCAGGAGTGGAATATAACCTGCAACCAGGATGATGGTGGAAAACTCCCTCAGCAGATAGAATTGATGACACTTGACCCCACGAGGTTCCAGTTCGAGGGGGCAGGACTGAGGCAGAACTGCCACATATGTGTACCGCGCTGAGTTCATCACGAAGCAAATACTGCTGTCTCTGCCTTTAGCTGACTCCAGTGTCCAGTCCCTGCAGGGAATGTGAAGCTCTCAGGCTGAAACACTGTATCTGGAATGCTGGGGGTGAGTGTTAGATATGTGGGCTATGTCCAGAGGGAAAATTGGCTGGAGTCACTTAGCACTTTAATACACAGGTGTTTATTGGATTCATCAAAGAACATTTCAAAAATTAGTGAAAATAGTGAAAAGAAAACTGCCAATATTTACAAAAGGTATCTACCAGAAAACACAATAATAGTTCCATACTTTGTCCAGTGTGAACTCCTGACAGCTCAATCTCTCGCTCCGACTGGGAGCAGTGAGCCTTGTTTATTCGGCACCAGGACATACCATCTTTAATTACTACAAATTTAACTTAAGTCTGCACCTGAATTAGAATGTGGTGCACAGCACACTGTAGTTACAACCATATTACAAAATAAATATAAGTATCTACCTTAATGCAGTCCACAAATAATATATACACATTTACACCTCCCCATTATGAAAGAAGTGTAATATCCCACTATGTATGGCAGAAAAGGCATCGTAAAGCCAACCCAGGCGTATCAGCCATTATGAACCTGTACCGGGGAAGTCACTGAAGTGTGCACTCTCAGCCCAGTGACAGCAGAATGACAAGGTGAGATTGGTGTGTGTGTTTTTGTATAAGTAAGGAGTGCATTTACCGAGCATTCTCTCCATCTCAGTGAGCAATGTCTCTGTGATGGAGGGGGTCAAATATCAGAGGTTACAGCTACACATAAAGGAGAAATTAAGGCAAGAATCCTCTTTACACATCATGGGGTGGAATTGTGGAATATGCGTTGGAGGCAAGGTACATTATGGGGATATGGTAGAGAAAAATCGACAGAGCTATGGAAGAAGGGATGGAGGAGAAATAAGTGAGTTGCTCTGGCCAAGTGTCCTCCTTCTGCACTATGATTCTCGTTACCACTCCATCTTTGACCTCTACCAGCTGTATCTGTCATGGCTAACTTCATGACACAAAATTTGCCAGGATTTGAGGGACTGAGATCATAAGACCATAAAACATGGAAGCATAATTAGGTCATTCGGCCCATTGATTCTGCTCCGCCATTCTATTATGCCTGATTTATTCTCTCTGAACCTCATTCTCCTGCCTTCTCCCCGTAACCTTTGACACACTTACTAAGCAAGAACATATCAAAAGGCGATTTAAATATTCCCAATGACTTGGCCTCCACAAGCATATGAGGCAATGAATTCTACAGATTCTCCACCCCCGACTAAAGAAATCCCTCCTCAGTTTTGTTCTAAAGAAACGTCCTTCTGTGATACCCTCAATTATTAGATTCCCCTATTATGGGAAGCATCCATTTTATGTAAATATATAAATATGCATCCATTAGTCTCATGAGACCATAGACTTGCACCTTGGAAAGTTTCCAGAGCGCAGGCCTGGGCAAGGTTAGATTAGATTAGATTATGAGGACACGCAGTCCTCTTTTATTGTCATTTAGTAATGCACGCATTAAGAAATGATACAATGTTCCTCCAGTGTGATATCACTGAAACACAGGACAGACCAAGACTGAAAAACTAACAAAACCACATAATTATAACATATAGTTACAACAGTCCAAGCAATACCGTAACTTGATGATGAACTCATGGGCACGGTAAAAAAAGTTCAAAGTCTCTCGAAAGTCCCATCATCTCACGCAGACGGGAGAAGGAAGAAAACTCTCCCTGCCATGAGCTTCCGGTGCCACAAACTTGCCAATGCAGCATCCTGGAAGCACCCTACCACAGCCGACTCTGAGTCGTCCGAAAACTTCGAGCCTCCAACCAGCCCTCCGACACCGAGCACCAAGCACCATCTCTGCCGAGCGCTTCGACTCCAACCCTGGCCACCAGCAACAGGCAAAGCCGAGGATTTGGGGCCTACCCTCCGGAGATTCTCGATCGCACAGTAGCAGCGGCAGCGAACCGGGCATTTCAGAAGTTTCTCCAGCTGTTCCTCTGTGCTTCTAATGTCTGTCTCCATCAAATCAGAATTGTGCACGGCCCCTATTTAACAATTACGATATCATTTCACCGGAGAGACCGCGTACGCTGCGTCGCGCCACCATCTTCTCCTCCCGCCTTTGCATGGAAGACCAGCAGCTGCCCATGCTGCAAGTCTCCCCTCTTCACGCCACCGATGTTGTCCAAGGGAAGGTCATTAGGACCCATACAGCTTGGCACCAGCGTCGTCGCAGAGCAATGTGTGGTTAAGTGCCTTGCTCAAGGACACACACACTGCCTCAACCAAGGCTCGAACTAGCGACCTTCAAATCACTAGATGAATGCCTTAACCACTTGGCCACGGGCCAACACCCATTCTATGTAAGCCTTTCAATACTTGTAAGGTTTCAAGGAGTTACCCCTTCATTCTTCAAACTCCAGCGAGTACAGGCACAGGGGCATTGGACCCTCCTCATATGGTAACCCTTTCATTCCCGGGATCACTCCTGCTACCCTCCTCTGTACCTTCTCCCAAGCCAGCAGATCCTGAGCACACCCTTTCTTAGACACAGTTATCTAATATAATTAGCATGAGTTTTGACAGTCTGAGCCTTTATCAGAATCAGACTTAATCTCACTGGCATATGTCATGAAATTTGTTGTTTTGTGACAGCAATATAGTGCAATACATTATAATACAAAAATCTGAATTACTGTAAATATATATATATTAAATAGCTAAATTAAATAAGTAATGTAAAAATAGAAATAAAAAAGTAGTGAGTGGTGTTCATGAGTTCAATATCCATTCAGAAATTGGATGGTAGAGGGGAAGAAGCTATTCCTAAATCATTGAGTGTGTGTCTTCAAACTTCTATACCTCCTTCCTGATGGTAGCAAGAAGATCAAGCCATGACCTGGGTGATGGGAGTCTTTAACAATGGATGCTGCCTTTTTCAAACATTGCTCCTTGAAGATGTGGATTGCTGCTCAGGCATGACTAGTGCCTAGGATGGAGCTGACTGAGTTTACAAGGCTTTGCCGTTTGTTCCTTGGAGTGTAGGAGACTGAGGGGAAATCTCATGTAGCTATATAAAATCATAAGAGACACAGATAGGGTTCTTTTTTCCAGGGTTGGAGAATCAAAAGCTAGAGAGCATTGTTTTAAGGTTAGAGGTGAAAGGTTTAAATAGGATCTTTAATAGAACGAGGGGCAACTTTATTTTTACATAGTAGCTGTTAGATATATGGAACCAGCTGCCGGAGGGAGTAGTTGGAGTTGATACATTAGATGCACTTGAGAAATATGTGAACATGTGTTGGTGACAAGAGTTTAGAGGGATATGGGCCAAGGTACTGGGAAGTGGGGTGTATGGGGTGCCTATGGAGGGGTAGCACTTGAGGTGAATGGGGCTTGCCATGTCTCTTCCGGGCAGCTCCCTCACTTTTGGTCCTGACCGGGACACTCAGGTTTCGCCTGTGGTTCCAAGTAGCTGTTTGTGTGTAACCGCGGCCACACCACACCACACCACACCAGTCCGGCGGGCAGTCTAAGCCAAGTGAGAGCCGCTGGCAGCCTCAGACTCCGTTGAAATAGGGACATGCCTGTCCTAGCATGCAAAGCCAGCTCTGGCAGACTGGGTGGATGAGATCTACAGTGAGGTGGTACTGCAATGCTTCATAAGAGAGCGAAGGGCATGATAAGGCACAGAAGATGCCATTATGATGTGAACAAAGTTGCTGGAGAGATAGTGAATATAATGAATATTTAAGGCTTCTGTTAGTCTTTCGAGACCATGGATCTGCGCCTGGAAAGTCCTCACTCTCCAGGGCGCAGGCCTGGGCAAGGTTGTACGGAAGACCGGCAGTTGCCCATGCTGCAAGTCTCCTCTCTTCACAACACCGATGTTGTCCAAGGGAAGGGCAAGGGCCGATACAGCTTGGCCCCAGTGTCGTCGCAGAGCAATGTGTGATTAAGTGCCTTGCTCAAGGACACAACACGCTGCCTCGGCTGGGGCTCAAACTCACGACCTTCAGATCGCTAGTCCAATGCCTTAACCACTTGGCCACGTGCCCATAATGAATACAGAAGTGTTTTATTCAACAAAAACAAGCAACAGGCATCATATTGAGACACTCTTGCTCGAAGAGGCCCCTCAACCCAATATTACATGACATTTTTGTATGCTAAAGTTGAAAGATAACAGCAGGACAATTCTATAGTTACAGTGTATCTACAATGCTTCCTTTGAATTACATGTAGTTGTCACACATCTCCTTCTTCGCACCAACACACCAGGCACCCAAAATTAAAGTTAATCTCCACTGATTCTAGGCCGCATTCATGCATATGGGGGCAGCTGGGGCCTAATTGTTCTGTGCAGCTTTTTAAATCCAATTTGCAATCCACATTCAAATCTGAATATTGCTTTCTGGTGAAATTAATATTTGCTATATACCCTAACTCCAAAGTATGGCCTAACAACGTAATGGTCATTCACTGCTACCAAGGATGACCCCAGTTTGTGATGCTTGACCGTACTACTGGACCCTGACTTCTGAGGATGAGAGAGTGGAGCTGTCCCAGTGCAGCAGCAGCTTCATTTTAAAAAGTCTCTTGCACAGGCTTCATGTCATCATCAGACATGAATGGACAACCACCATACATACTGGAAAATGGGATTAGTCTGAATATACAACTTGGTCAGCATGGGCACAAATGGGCCGAAGGGCCTTTTTCCCTGCTGTACAACTCCATGTTCCTTTGAAAGCTCATATTTAATCATGCTGCTAAACTCATGAACACAGGCATCACTGAACTCTGGTTCTGCAATTCCATTGACCTCAGCAGAGCTAACTTTCAAGTGCGGAGCTGAATACATTTAAGTTCCGAGATCAGGTACTTATTGCATGCAGCTGAAGAAATATTTCTACTCTCCCAATCTGCTTCCATCAATACTTGCTTATGCCAAAGAAGCTTTGCTCTTCCTGACTCACTTGCTCTTGAATCCCCTAAGGAACCATCTTATTAACTGTCCTAACGTAGTTAATGGCAGCCTCTGCCTCTGTTTATTACACCAGGCACTAAAGATACAGCTTAATCACTCATGTTTGACGTCTTCAGAGTCTCTCATTTCATTACACCAGTTTGTTTGGCACTCAAGGCATCCAAAGCTAAGGATTTTTTCCCTCTGGCACCCTGAAGGTTGTTTACAGTGCAAGCTCCGTCGTTCCATCTTATGAAGGGATCTGAGTATTAAAACTCACCACCACAAGCTTTCGAGCAGATGATTCTCCAGTGTGACCTCCCCAGTGCAACTAAACTGAAGGCCATTGGGAGTGATCTGCAAAGCGATCTATAGCTGATGGCTATCTACAGTACAGGAAAGACGTGATGGGCCACATGGCTTAATTCTCCTTTATCTTATGGTCTACAGTACTGTGCAAAAGTCTTAGCACATATATTTATCTAGGATGCCTGAGACATTTACACAGTACTGTAGTAATTTTATGTATTGCACTGTACCGCTGCCACAAAGAAAAAACAAATTTCATGATATACGTGAGTGATGATAAACCTGATTCTGATATGGGTCACTATTGTATATTGGGACTGGGAATGGGGCAGGGAGAGGGGAATCATGGTTGGGAAAAGGAGAAGAGGAGGAGGGAAGGATTGGGAAGCACCAGAGATACATTCTGTAATGATTAATAAACCAATTGCTTGGAATCAAATGAGTTTGCCTGGTATCTCAGTGCACCCACACCACCCGCCACCCCTGGCACCCCTTCTCCCCCACTTGTTCCCCCCACTCCACCGCCGCCATTTCCAACATTCTTTGCTCCCACCAGATTTACAAGCTCGCTCTCCACTCCATGTTGACAAGTACAATACTGTGTAAAAGTCTTAGGCACCCGAGCTGTATGTACGTGTCTAGGACTTTTGCACATTTGCCAAGAAGAATGCAATTATTCATTGCATTTGAAACAGACTTTAAACAAAATCCAAGGAGTTTGGGAGGGGCCATTCAAGTTGGTAGGAAGGTAAAAGAGGCTTGCTTGCCTTTATTAGTGAGGAACTGAGTTCAAGAATCAGGAAGTTATATTGCAGCTTTATAAATCTCTTGTTTGGCCAGTTCTGAGTATTGCATTCATTTCTGGTCACCCTTTTACAGGAAGGATGTGGAAGTTTTGGAGAGGGTGCAGAAGAGGTTTACCAGAATGCTTCCTGGATTAAGAGGCATGAAAAAGGAGAAGTTGGACAAACTTGTGTTTTTTTCCTTCTTTCTGGAGTGGCAGAGGCTGAGGGGAGACCTAAAGGAAGTGTATAAAAGATTATGAGAGGCATAGATAAAGTCGACAGCAGGCATCTTTTTCTGAGTGGCAATATGTATAATACTGGAGGGCAGGCACTTAAGGTGAGGCTGGTGAGTTTAAGTTCAAAGGAGATGTGCAGGGCATGTTTTTTTTTGCGCAGAGAGTGGTGGGGTGCCTGGAATGCACTTCCAGGAGTTGTAGTGAAGGCAAATATGACAGGGGTGTTTAAGAGGTTCTTCAACAGGCACATGGATGCGCAGTGAATGGAGCAAAATGGACACTGTACAGTCATAATACCATAAGGAATAGGAGCAGGAGTAGGCCATCTGGCCCGTCAAGCCTGCTCCACAATTCAATAAGATCATGGCTGATCTGGCCATGGACTCATCTCCACCTACCTGCCTTTTCCCCATAACCCTTAATTCCCCTACTATGCAAAACAAAATAGAACAAAGGGATCAGTTTAGTTCGGCATTTTAACTACTAGCTTAATTTGTTCAGTACAGCATGATAGACAGAAGGGCCTATTCCTACACTGTACAGTTCTACATTCTAAAGTGGCCTAGTAATATGGTGGACCATTATCCCTGTCATTGCTGTGGATTAAGAAAAGGGAAACATGGTCACCAGTCTGAATCTTGCTAGCCTCCTTCCGCTCCCCACACCTTTTTGTTCTGGCATCTTGCCCCTTCCTTCTCAATCCTGAAGAAGGGTCTCAGTCCAAAACTTCGACCCTGGATTCATTTACCTAGGTGCTGACTAACCTGCTGAGTTGCTCCAGCATTTTGTGTTCGTTGCTCTGGATTTCCAGCACCTGCAGATTTTCTTGTGTTTATGATTTGCTGCTCGTCTGCAAAGTCTCTTCGAGGGACGCCTGCCCTGAAGAAGTTTAAATCTTCTCTTCAACAGGCATTCAGTAAGAACCCCTCTCATTGCTCCCACTCTGTGATCTCTGCTGCCCTCCGTCTTTTCGAACATGTACTCACCCAGACCCACTACCACAGCCACGTATCTTACCTGGGAGTTAGCCCTAAATGGTTCTTTCTTCTGCAGCTCTTGACTTTTCCCACCCTCCTGGCTTCATCCATTATTTTCCAGCCAGCCTTCTCTCCCTCCCCCCTCCTTTTTGTTCTGGCATCTTCCCCCCTTCCTTCTCGGTCCTGAAGAAGGGTCTCAGCCCAAGACGTCGAGTCCCTATTCATTTCCATAGATGCTGCCTGACCCGCTGAGTTGCTCCAGCATTTTGCGTGGAATGCTTTTTATTGCCCTGACTCCATAGGTACTAAACCCAACACTCTGATGGAGTGCAAAGTCAGCACTTCACCAGTTGTTCATTGAAGTACAGCACAATCAGTTCTCATGAATCTATATCAACTTGGAATAGAAAAGAAAGAAACATGTTCCTGGAAATTTTCCTTTGATTTTTAAATTGTGCATAGAGGCCAGTGACAAATGTTCAGGAGGCATCAGTCTGGTTTTAACATGGCACAGCAGAATTTAATTTCACTCCTTGTGATCTATTGATCAAAGCAAGTGTTATTTTGAAAAGACCTTTTGCTTGAGGCCTACTGTTATACTCGATGCCACAAGTTATCGTACAGCCAATGGGAAGGAAGATGGAAATGTCTCTGTAATATTTGCCCCTTTGAAGTGTCCACATTGCTTCGCGTCCTCCCGCAGATATTGCAAATGTTATTGATTCCGTGCTGTTTGGTATTGTTGTGTGCAATGACACTTGTACGAGACCGAAGATCAACTTCAAAGAGTCAATTCCCTTTGAAATTGCATTTGAGGTCCCCATGGATTGGAACAGCTTGCTCGGATTAACCTGTCTTAATATCATGCAACCTTGCCTTTAATTAGCAATGTACATTCCATTAAGTGATCTCCAATTCTAACTAAGCTGATTTATTATAAATCGAGTTCATCAAAGGAATAAAACACTGAAGCAAAGGGAAAACAAGTGTAGGTGACAGGCTTAGAACTTAATGATGAAGGGGAAAAATGTTTCCGTAACGTTGCCTGTTGTTCCAGAGTTCTTCACAAGTTATGAGCTACCCTTTTGAAATGCATTCACTGTTCTAGGAGATTCAGAGGCTGATTTATGCAAGGCAAGCTCCCACAAACAGTTGTGTGCTGCACTACTGGAGGAACTCAATGGGTCAGACAGCATCTGTGGAGGGAAATGGACACAGTCAATGTTCTATCATTTCATTCTATGGAGTCTCTTGTTTTGTGGATGTCTGTGAAGAGTACGATATTCAGGTTGTATACTGTATACATCCTCTGATATTAAAGGAACCTACATCTAAAAAAAATGTTTTTGCCCAAGAGCTTTCATCCAGACAGAAAGGAGTAGAGGAGAGATGTGAATGTTGAGGGGAAGAGGTGGAGCAAGAGCTGGGAAGTGATAGGTGGACCCAGACAAGGAGGGGTAATAGGCAGATGGAGTGCAACTGGAAACAAAACTGATAGGTGGAGGCAACTAAGGGCTACAGATGATAAGAAAGGGACATGGAACCAAATAAGGGGAATGAGGAGGGCAGATGAGAACAGTGTAGGGAAAGGGAGTGGGTAATGAGCTGGTGGAGTGAATGGAAGATGAGATAGGACAGGGTGTTGGCAGCTGGAGTGGAGAATGCTGGACGGATGGTGTTAAGTGTCTGTAGGAGGAACAGAGTAGCCAAATTCAAGTTTAAGTTTACGTCACTTACCGGCATACCACAAAACTAAAAAAATGTTGCTCCAGTCCAAGGTGCATAACACGGACATATAACTGCCACACAACACATAGAGTAATATTGCCACAAATAAGTTAACAAATAATAAAATATATTCCAGAATATAGAGGAGAGAGAAAGGGGCAGCTGTGTGGTAAAGGCCTAGTCATGTGTCAGAAACTACACAGCAATTCAAGTTGGCCCCGTGTTGGATTCTGATAATGGTTTATTTAAGGTATATATTTCTATAAGAAATATTCCATCACAAACTGGTCCTAGCAGAGCATCAGTGGTCCTATTAAAACTTTTTACAAAGGCTTGAGATCTCCTGCTGTTGCTTAGGCCAGGTTACATCCTGGCATTATTTGAAGAAGGACATAATAATAATAATATTAATAATAGGCACTTTATTGATCCTAAGTGGGAAATTATTTTGTACACTAGTAACATTTAAAAGCATACTTAGCAATAATAATAAATTTTATAATATTAACCAATAATAACATGCAGAATAATAATATATACAATAATAATTTACCAATATGCAATAATGTGCTATAACGATGTATGAAATAATAAAACAGAGACTATTGTACTATGATGTGTGTTCTCCTATTGCACAGATGAACGCAGAGATTTCTCAGGCTCCTAAGCAGTTGCACATGTAAAGCTGGGTCTCCTTTAAGTAGGGACAAGGCCTCAAGACTCCAACTGAGGCTGAGAAATGATGTGCAAATTGAAGAATTGTCAGCACAAGGATCATACCTTTCCACATTTCAAATAATCTTTCCAAAGTTAACATCAGATGACCTTGATTCTATTGCATTCTTGTCTACATCCTGAGAGGGTTTCATTGAAAACTCGATGGTTAAACAGGATCAGTACTCATCATCAGTGAAAAGTCACTGGCACCCCGCTGGGTTCCCAGTGACATGACTGTGTACAGATCTAGTGGTCTTTGAGTGTATGTCTATGCTAATCACAAAGTTCAAGGCAAAATTCACCCAGTGTTCCCTTGATAGTCATATTGAACCTTGGTATTTTTGATCAAATTCTCTTAGGTACTATACATAAAAAAGTGTGCTGCACAATAGAACATCTGAAGATCTTGGAAATTATGAATTTGGAATTTTCCAGGACTGTGGTGAGTATACATCACACAGAGTAATAAACTGATAAGTGAATAATTTAACGGGATTTATCTGAGTGGGTTCCAAGAATGAGGTAGAGATCTACAAGTCCTGGAGAAACACATTCCACAAGAGCCTATGCAGTCTAGTCTACGGTAATTGCCTTTGTGTTTCAGCATGTATGAGTCTTGGCCTAAGCACCCAAAAATTGCCGCTTAGCACTGGAGCTGGTACAAGCAAGTCTAGAGTTCCCACATCATGCTGCAAACCCCAGTAAACTGAATGGCAAAGGTGCAGTGCAATCTAATGTCAAGGCTAGCGACAGTTTACCTGTGTATGTTAAACATGTCATGTGTTACAATTTACACACGTGTGTAATTTCTGGATGCTGCCTGGATCAGAGAATATGCCTAATGAGGATAGGTTGAGCAAGCTATGGCTTCTCTCTTTGGAGTGAAGGAGGATGTGGTGACATGGCAGAGGTGCCCAAGCAGCTATACTTCATTAGGAGTCTGAAGAGATTTGGTATGTCAACAAATACACTCAAAAACTTCCATAGATATATCATGGAGAGCATTCTGACAGGCTGCATCACTGTCTGGTATGGGGGGGGGGGTGAGCGGGTTCTAATGCACAGGACCGAAAGAAGCTGCAGAGAGTTGTAAATTTAGTCGGTTCCATCTTGGCTACTAGCCTACAAAGTACTTTATACTTTATTGTCGCCAAACAATTGATATTAGAACGTACAATCATCACAGCGATATTTGATTCTGTGCTTCCTGCTTCCTGGATTACAAATTGATAGTAAATATTAAAAATTTAAATTATAAATCATAAATAGAAAATAGAAAAACGGAAAATAAGGTAGTGCAAAAAAAGCCGAGAGGCAGGTCCGGATATTTGGAGGGTACGGCCCAGATCCGGGTCAGGATCCATTCAGCAGTCTTATCGCAGTTGGAAAGAAGCCGTTCCCAAATCTGGCCATACGAGTCTTCAAGCTCCTGAGTCTTCTCCCAGAGGGAAGAGGGACGATAAGTGTGTTGGCTGGGTGGGTCGTGTCCTTGATTACCCTGGCAGCACTGCTCCGACAGCGTGCGGTGTAAAGTGAGTCCAAGGACGGAAGATTGGTTTGTGTGATGTGCTACACCGTGCTCACGATCTTCTGCAGCTTCTTCCAGTCTTGGACAGGACAACTTCCATACCAGGTTGTGATGAACCCTAGAGGAATGCTTTCTACGATGCATCTATAAAAATTAGTGAGGGTTTTAGGAGACAGGCCAAATACCCAGGACATTTTCAAGGAGCGGTGTCTCAGAAAGGCAGCGTCCATTATTAAGGAGTTCCAGCACCCAGGGCATGCCCCTTTCTCGCTGTTACCATCAGGAAGGAGGTACAGAAGCCTGAGGGCACATATTCAGTGAGTCAGGAACAGCTTCTTCCCCTCTGCCATCCGATTCCTAAATGGACATTGAATCCTTGGACATGACCTCACTTATTTAACATATTATTTCTGTTTTTGTATGACTTTTAATCTATTCAATATCCATATACTGTGATTGATTTATTTATTATTATTATTTTATTTTGGGTTTTTTTGTTGTTATTATGCAATGCAATAATATTTGTTAACTACTAAGTTAACAAATTTCACGTCAATGCTGGTGATAATAACCCTGATTCTGAGATGGTAAGGGGTGTTGATAGAATGGACAGCCAGCACCTTATTACCAAGGCAAAAGCAGACTATTTGACAGAGCATAATTTTAAGGTGATTGGAGGAAAATATAGAGGAGACGTCAGAGATGGTATTTTTACGCATAGAGTGGTTGGTGCAGGGAACCTGCAGCCAAGGATAGTAGTGGAGGCAGATATATTAGAGACATTTGAAAGATACTTAGATAGACATATGGATGAAAATAAAATGGAGGACTATGTGGGAGGGAAGGGATTAGATTGATCTTGTACTGTGATAGTTTTGGCTTCCCTGTCCACAAGACCTAAACTCAAAAGAAGATCTGAAGCTCTATCTGATATGATATAAGTATCTACAAGTACTCTCAATATAGGGAGTTTATACTGTGTCCACCTACTCTTCTAGGACCAGCTTACTTCAGCACAAGATCTATAACTTTCAAAAACTTCTATAGATGTGTGGTGGAGAGTATATCGACTGGCTGCATCACAAACAACTATGGAAACACCAATGGCCTTGAATGGAAAATCCTACAAAAGTATTGTATATGGCTCTGTCCAACACGGGCAAAGCCCTGTCCTCCATGGAGCACACCTACACAGAATATTGTCGCAGGAAAGCAGCATCGATCTTCAGGGACCTACTGCTCAGGCCATGCTCTCTTCCCACTGCTACCATGAGGAAGAAAATACAGGAGCATCAAGACAAAGACCACCAGGTTCAGGAACAGTTATTACCTCTCAATCATCAGGCTCCTGAACCAAAGGGGATAACTTCAGTCAACTTCACTTGCCCCATAAGTGAAATGTTTTCACAGCCTATGGAACACAGACACACAGAATTCTGGAAGAACTCAGAAGGCCAGGCAGCATCTATGGAAAAGAGAGACAGTGGAAACTGGGAGGGAGGGGCACGGGGTGAAGTAAAGAGCTGGGAAGTTGATTGGTGAAGAAGATACAGGATTTGAGAAAGGGGAATCTGATTGTGGAGTTCAGAAGGCCATGGGAGAAAGAAAAAGGGAGAGGAGCACCAGAGGGATGCAACAGGCAGGCAAGGAGATACGGTGAGAGAGGGAAAGGAGATGGAGAATAGAGAAGGAGGGGTGGGCATTATCGGAAGTTTGTGAAGTCGATGTTCATGCCATCAGGTTGGAGGCTACTCAGATGGAATATAAGGTGTTGCTCCTCTAACCTGAGTGTGGCCTCATTGCGACAGTAGAGAAGGCCATGTATGGACATTTCAGAATAGGAATGGGAAGTGGAATTGAAATGGGTGGCCACTGGGAGATCCCGCATTTTCTGACGGACGGAGCGTAGGTGCTCGGCGAAGTTGTCTCCCATTCTATGCCGGCTCTCACCAATATATAACAGGCCACACCGGGGTCACCAGATACAATAGATGACCTTAACAGACTCACAGCTGAACTGTCGCCTCACCTGGAAGAACTGTTAGGGGCCCTGAATGGTAGTGAAGGAGAAGGTGCAGGGGCAGGTGTAGCACTTGTTCCAATTGCAAGGATAAGTACTGGAAGGGAGATCTGTAGGGAAGGGTGAATGGACAAGGGATTTGAATAGGGAGCGTTGCCTGTGGAATGCTGAAAGTGGGTGGGGGTAGGAAAAAATGTGCTTGGTGGTGGGATCCCATTGGGGATGACCAAAGTTACCGAGAATTATGTGCTGGACACGGAGGCTGGTGGGGTGGTTGATGAGGACAAGAGGAACCCTATCTCTGGTAGGGTGACGGGAGGATGAGGTGAGAGGAAACATGCGTGTATTGGAAGCAGTGCAGTTGAGGACCGCACCGATGGTGGAGGAAGGGAAGCCCTTTTCTTTGAAGATGGAGGGTATCTCCTTCGTTCTAGAATGAAAAGCCTCATCCTGAGAGCAGATGCAGCAGGGGTGGAGGAATTGAGAGAAGGGGATGGCATTTTTACAAGTAACAGTGTGGGAAGATGTATAATCCAGGCAGATGTGAGACTCAGTGAGTTTGTAATAGATATCAGTGGATAAGCTGTCTCCAGAGATAGACATAAGCTCAAGAAAGGGGTCGTGTCGGAAATGGACCAGCTATATTTGAGAGCGGGGTGGAAGTTGGAGGAAAGTTGATAACATCGATGAACTCGGCATAGGTGCAGGAAACAGTACTAATGCAGTCGTCAATGTAGCAAAGGAAAAGTTGGGGAGTGACACCAGTGTAGGTTTGGAATATAGCTGGGACCCATGAGATGGCGACACCTTTTGTTTGAAGGAAGTGAGAGGAGCCAAAGGAGAAATTATTGAGAGTGTCAGAGGCGAGCTGATGGTTGGGGTGTTCAGGGAGGATACAGTGAGAGGAAGGTGGAGTCTCCAAGTGCCCAAGAGCTGACAGTGGGATCTGAGGGACACTCTCCGAGTGTTTTCCTGCATTCTACAGGGATCACTCCCTACGCAATCGGGAGACAGGTTTGCCAAGCACCTATGCTCCGTCTGCCAAAAAAAGCGGGATCTCCAAGTGGCCACCCATGTTAATTCCACTTCCCATTCCGATTCCGCGATGTCCATCCATGGCCTCCTCTGCTGCGATGAGGTCACACTCAGGTTGGAAGAGCAATACCTTATATTCCATCTGGGTAGCCTCCAACCTGATGGCGTGAACATTGATTTCTCGAGTTTCTGGTAATGCCCCACCTCCTTTTCTATTCCCCATCCCTTTTCCCTCTCTCAACTTGTCTCCTTGCCCGTCCATTGCATCCCTCTGGTGCTCCTCCCCCTTTTTCTTTCTTCCATAACTTCTGTCCTCTCCAGCCGTATATCTCTTTCACCAATCAACTTGCCAGCTCTTTACTTCACCCCTCCTCCCCACCCCCCAGTTTTACCTATCACCTTGTGCTTCTTCCTCCCCTCACCTCACTTTCTAACTCTGATTCCTCATCTTCTCTCCAGTCCTGCTGAAGAGTCTAGGCCTGTAACGTCAACAGTACTCTTTTTCCATAGATACTGCCCATGCTGATGAGTTCCTCCAGTATTTTGTGTCCGTTGCTTGGATTCTAGCATCTACAGATTTTCTCTTGTTTGTGATTGGATCACAACCTATAGACTCACTTTCAAGGACTCTTCATCTCATGTTCTTGATATTTATTGCTTATTTATTTATTATTATTAATATGACTCTATTTTATTATTTGCAGTTTGTTGTCTTTTGCACACTGGTTCTACGTCGTCGGTGTGGTCTTTCATTGATTCTATAATGGTTATTGGATTTGTTGAGTGTGCTCACAGGGAAATGAATCTCATTTGAGAATATGGTGACCTGTATGTATTTTGATAATAAAATTACTTTGAACTTTGAACTTTGAGATTTCCTGTATGTCTTCTGCAAAGAGGTTTAGCTGTGAATACTCACTGCTTGAGTGGTGGGTTCCCTTCTCTACCAATGGGGAGATATTTCCAGCTAACAAAGTAGTTTAAACACTGTTATTTTAGTTTTAATGACACACGGTTAAATTCCGACAAATAGCTCTTAATGCATATTTAACACTCACAAAGGATTTCTAATTTTCAAAAGATTACTGAATTACAAAAGATTTCCAAATTACAAAGGATTTGCAAGCACAGGTATAAATCTTATAATGAGTTGCAAATGAACAAGTCATTCATTGCAGAAACAGAAGGTCAAGGAATGTATTCTAGTTCTTCTTTCTGTCACCCCATCTTTCTGTCCTTGTTATTTCTAACAATCCCCAATGCTTCTGATACTTATACTATTCTCTATTAGGTGACAACTTCTCTTTGTGATTCCAGATACCTTTCCCGGGACAAAGTAATTCACACAAATGGTCTTAAAAGATTCTGGTAACAGAGATCCCAAACATCCACAATTTAAGTTGTGAAGGTGACCCTCTGAGTATACAAATGTCCTAAATTGTAACTATGTTTGATGTGCTAAGTGACCTAACCACTTTTTCTTCTGTTTGGCTAATGGAGACCAAGTCTCCTGGTCATTTTACTTTGCAAAGCTGTGCTTCCAACTTCAAACTGATTATCGTTTGCGATTTACATTAAGAACCAGGAGCTGCTTACTACAAAAAGCTGAGCAAAGAATATTTGTTAAAAGTTTCACTTTATCACCAGCAAATCAGATCCTTCGGAAAGGTCGTGCAGCTGTGCTAGAAAGCTGAATTCAGCAATAAGCCTCTCGGGTCCTGGAAAATGAGTATCTATCACATGAGTAGGTTTAAAGGTCAGTGCATCATGGGCCAAGAGACCTGTACTGTATTGTCCTGTTCTGTGTTTTATTTTCCATGTGTGCTGAAGAATGGGAGAAACTTAATGAGGTCAGGGAAGCTAACTTAATGGTGTGATAACATTATTAGCAAACCTGAGACCAAACAAGTCACATAAATTTCCTTCTCCCCCCACCATCATCTGTTTACCTAACAACCCCTTGAAAGCTCACCCACACTTCCAACATCCATTTTCTCCATCATTAGCACAATATGGCTGTTGTGGGTTATTAGTCAGAGCTGTGCCAACTGCATCTTCCAGGCCAGTGACCTTCACCACTGAGAAGGCCAAGGGCAGCCAGTGATAGTTCCTGCTTATTTCACACAGAATCATTTTTTTCCAGAGTAGATGTGACAAGTACTAGAGGTCATGCGTTTTAGCTGAGGTAGGGTGAAGTTTTCTTCCACACAAGGTGCGGCTGTCTGCTGGAACAGAGAGACGGGTTGGTGGTGGAAGCAGATACAACAGAGGTGGTTAGTTAGGTGAATACACAGGGAATGAATGGTTATGGGTCATGGAGAGGTACAAGAGATTTAGTTCAATTCAGAATTCTGTTCAGTGCAGACATCGTGAGTCAAAAGACCTTTGCTGTGCTGTGTACAATGTTTTATTTTCTCAGTTACCATTTGGAGTTGGATATTGATTTAATGTCACTGGGTCTATAACCTGGAATTTCCTGTATGAGAGAACACCTCTGTGTTTGCTATTTTTATACTTAATAAGCGCTAGTTATAATGATACTTTGTCACTGAACTCAAATATCCAGGAGGCACGACTGCACTCTTGAGTTATAGTATAGGATCAGACCCTTCAGCCCAATGATTCCATCCCAACCATCAAGCACCCATTCAAATCCAGTTTCATTCTTCCAATATTACCATCTCCAGATTCTGACGCTCATTTCCATACTAGATACGATTCGAAGTAGCCAAATGAAAATGCTAAAATGCACACCAGAGCACTAAGGAAATCCATGCAAAGTATAAGCTCCCCACAGGCACCAGAGGTCAGAACTGGAACCAGGTCTCTGGAGGTATGAGGTAGCAGCTCTAAAAGCTACTTCACTGTCCCTCTTTAATCTCACCTGCCCCATCAGAGCTCTTACTGTCTCCTTTTATAGCTTGTTAATTCCTTCTAACAGTCTTTGCTGATTGTGTCCAGGGGCTACCTGCTAAATTGACACAAGCTGGCCTCTTAATTGAAACCCTTCAGTCAGTATCCTGCACACAAAATGCTGGAGAAACTTAACAAACCAGGCAGCATTTATGGAGAGGAATTAACGGTCGACATGTCAGACAGAGCCCCTTAGCCCCATGATAGTGTAATTATTAGCGCAATGCTTTTAAACACCGGCAATCACTGAGTAGGTTTCAACTTAGACCGCTGAGTGTAAGGAATTTGTTTGTTCTCTCCACAACTGTGTGGGTTTCCTTTCGAATCCCAAAGTTGTACAATGAGGGGTAGGGTTAGGTCATTGCGGGAATGCTATGTCGGCTTTGGTAGTGCGGCAACACCTGCAGAATGCCCACAGCGCAGTGCTCCGACTGTGTTGGCTGTTGATGGAAATGACGTGTTTCATTGTATTTTGATGTTTCGGTATGTATATGACAAATAAACCCATTATGAATCTTTATCTGTTTATTCCCCTCCACCAAAACATCGACAGTATGCTCCCCCTCCATAGATGCTGATTGACCTGCTGTGTGTTTGCTCAAGATTTCCAGCATCTGCAGAATCTCTTGTGTTCTACCTTTAGCCAGTTTCATTCAAATCACTTCACTCTCATTATTTTAACCAGGGTTAGCCGTCACATTACCTGAGGGAAACAAAACAGAGTTAATATTTCAGGTCTCTTTCTACAGATGATACATGAACTGCTAGGTGTTTCCAGGATTTTCTGTTTTGCCATCAAAGTTCCAGGACCTTCATTTTTTTTTTCTATTTTCATGAGATTCCTCACCATTTTCCTGATAGGCCATGTCATCCATCTGGTAAAAATATGGACCTCTTTGAACCTTGCGTTTTTCACTGGGAGATCCTCCAGACTTTAGTCATCCTCCAGGAGATAGGAAAATATGCCCTGGAGAGATTGAGACAGTATCTTGGCTGCTTTCAGAATCAGAATCAGGTTTTTATTATCACTGACATCTGTCATGAAATTTGGTGTTTTGTGGCAGCAGTACAGTGCAAGACATAAAAATTACTCTCAGTTACAAATAAATAAGAAGTCCAAAAGACAAGTAACAAGGTAGTGTTCAATGATTCATAAGTCATTCAGAAATCTGATGGTAGTGAGGAAGAAGTTATTTTTAAAACATTGAGTGTGGGTCTTCGGACTCTGCTATCTAATCCCTTATGGTAGTAAAGCAAAGAGGACATGTCCCGGATGGCAAAGATCTTTAATAATGGATGCCGCTTTCCTAAGGTACCACCTCTTGAAGATGTCCTGATAGTGCGGAGGGTTCTGCCCGTGATGGCCTGAGTCTACAAACCTCCACAGCCTCTTGTCTTTTTGTTCAATGGAGAGTCCATTCCAGGAGACCATTCAGAATGCTGTCCACCAACTATCTGTAGAAATTTGCAAGAGCCTTGGGTGACATAACAAATCTCCACGAACTTCTAATGAAATAGAGCAGCTGGCATGTCTTCTTTGTGTTTTTCTGTTTTTCTCATGTTATTTTATGAAATATAAAGAGGCTCTTCAGCTCTTTGAGACTATGCTGTCTTTCTGAGTAATCCTGTAAATGTTTTTCCATTCCCTCTTGCACTCAGTGGCCACTTTATTAGGTACCTCCTGTATTTCATAAAGTAGCCACCTGGATGGTAGTCATTCAGGACTTTCATTTGGCCCTTCTTGGATACTGGGATGACACATGCTGTTTTTCACACAGTCGGGATTCTTTCCAGGCTGAGATTGAGATTGAAAATGGCACTGAAGAGCTCCACACAGCTGCTCAGCACACTCCTTCAGGACCTTGGAGTTCACACCATTCGGTCCCAATATAGAAACATAGAAACATAGAAAATAGCTGCAAGAGTAGGCCATTCGGCCCTTTGAGCCTGCACCGCCATTAGGTATAATCATGGCTGATCATCCAACTCAGAACCCTGTACCTGCCTTCTCTCCATACCCCCGATCCCTTTAGCCACAAGGGCCATATCTAACTCCCTCTTAAATATAGCCAATGAACTGGCCTCAACTGTTTCCTGTGGCAGAGAATTCCACAGATTCATCACGCTCTGTGTGAAGAAGTTATTCCACATCTCAGTCCTAAAAGGCTTCCCCTTTATCCTTAAACTGTGATCCCTCGTTCTGGATTTCCCCAGCATCGGGAACAATCTTCCTGCATCAAGCCTGTCCAATCCCTTTAGAATTTTATACGTTTCAAAAAGATCCCCCCTCAATCTTCTAAATTCCGGCGAGTATAAACCTAGTCGATCCAGTCTTTCATCATATGAAAGTCCTGCCATCCCAGGAATCAATCTGGTGAACCTTCTTTGTAATCCCTCTATGGTAAGAATGTCTTTCCTCAGATTAGGGGACCAAAACTGCACACAATACTCCAGGTGTGGTCTCACCAAGGCCTTGTACAACTGCAGTAGCACTTCCTTGCTCCTGTACTCGAATCCTTTTGCTATGAATGCCAGCATACCATTCGCCTTTTTCACCGCCTGCTGTACCTGCATGCACACTTTCAATGACACCCAGGTCTCGTTGTACCTTCCCTTTTCCTAATCGGCCACCATTCAGATAATAATCTGTTTTCCTGTTTTTGCCACCAAAGTGGATCACCTCACACTTATCCACATTGATTTGCATCTGCCATGAATTTGCCCACTCACCTAACCTATCCAAGTCACCCTGCATCCTCGTAGCATCCTCCTCACATCTAACACTGCCGCCCAGCTTTGTGTCATCCGCAAACTTGGAGATGCTGCATTTAATTACCTCGTCTAAGTCATTAATATATATTGTAAACAACTGGGGTCCCAGCACTGAGCCTTGTGGTACCCCAATAGTCACTGCCTGCCATTCTGAAAAGGTCCCGTTTATTCCCACTCTTTGCTTCCTGTCTGCCAACCAATTCTCTATCCACATCAATACCTTACCCCCAATACCGTGTGCTTTAAGTTTGCACACTAATCTCCTGTGTGGGACCTTGTCAAAAGCCTTTTGAAAATCCAAATATACCACATCCACTGGTTCTCCCCTATCCACTCTACTAGTTACATCCTCAAAAAATTCTATGAGATTCGTCAGACATGATTTTCCTTTCACAAATTCATGCTGACTTTGTCCGATGGTTTCACCGCTTTCCAAATGTGCCGTTATCACATCTTTGATAACTGACTCTAGCATTTTCTCCACCACCGATGTTAGGCTAACCGGTCTATAATTCCCTGGTTTCTCTCTCCCTCCTTTTTTAAAAAGCGGGGTTTCATTAGCCACCCTCCAATCCTCAGGAACTAGTCCAGAATCTAAAGAGTTTTGAAAAATTATCACTAATGCATCCACTATTTCTTGGGCTATTTCCTTAAGCACTCTGGGATGCAGACCATCTGGCCCTGGGGATTTACCTGCCTTTAATCTCTTCAATTTACCTAACACCACTTCCCTACTAACATGTATTTCCCTCAGTTCCTCCATCTCACTAGACCCTCTGTACCCTACTATTTCCGGAAGATTATTTATGTCCTCCTTAGTGAAGACAGAACCAAAGTAGTTATTCAATTGGTCTGCCATGTCCTTGTTCCCCATGATCAATTCACCTTTTTCTGACTGTAAGGGACCTACATTTGTCTTAACCAATCTTTTTCTTTTTACATATCTATAAAAGCTTTTACAGTCAGTTTTTATGTTCCCTGCCAATTTTCTCTCATAATCGTTTTTCCCTTTCCTAATTAAGCCCTTTGTCCTCCTCTGCTGGACTCTGAATTTCTCTCAGTCCTCAGGTGTGCTGCTTTTTCTGGCTAATTTGTATGTTTCTTCTTTGGAATTGATACTATCCCTAATTTTCCTTGTCAGCCACGGGTGCACTACCTTCCCTGGTTTATTCTTTTGCCAAGCTGGGATGAACAGTTGTTGTAGTTCATCCATGCGATCTTTAAATGCTTGCCATTGCATATCCACTGTCAACCCTTTAAGTATCATTTGCCAGTCTATCTTAGCTAATTCATGTCTCATACCTTCAAAGTTACCCTTCTTTAAGTTTAGAACCTTTGTTTCTGAATTAACTATGTCACTCTCCATTTTAATGAAGAATTCCACCATATTATGGTCACTCTTACCCAAGGGGCCTCTCACGACAAGATTGCTAATTAACCTTCCTCATTGCTCAATACCCAGTCTAGGGTGGCCTGCTGTCTAGTTGGTTCCTCGGCATGTTGGTTCAGAAAACCATCCCGCATACATTCCAAGAAATCCTCTTCCTCTGCACCCTTACCAATTTGGTTCACCCAATCTATATGTAGATTGAAGTCACCCATTATAACTGCTGTTCCTTTATTGCACGCATTTCTAATTTCCTGTTTAATGCCATCCCCAACCTCACTACTACTATTAGGTGGCCTGTACACAGCTCCCACCAGTGTTTTCTGCCATGTCTGATTTTCCCGAGGGCCCTTCTCATCTGCTCAGTAGTGAAGGTGTATCCATGATGACTGGGGATTTGGTGGAAGGTGGGGGCTACCGGAGGTGAAGATCGGGACTTTAGCAGTTGGTATGTGGAGATGTGGATGGTTGGTGCAGGGTAAGGAGGGAATGTGGGCAGTGGTAGCCTCTGTAGTTCATCCAGGTGTTGAATTGGAGAAGGGAGGAAGTGAGGTCTTGATGCTGAGGGAGCATTGGGTGCTTTGGCACCTGGACTGTTGTGCTTGGGGGGTGTGAACAGGAGGATAATTGTCAAACATATTGAAGTATTGATTTAACTCATTAGCCCATTCACGGCTACATTCCAACACTCTACAGCTAGGCAGATTGAAGCCAGTGATATTCTTCATGCCTCTCCACACCTTCCGTCTGCCCAAGCTGGTTCTCCAGCTCTTTCCTGTATTCCGCTTTACCCATCTTGATCTTATCCTTTAGCTCTCTCTGCACATGTTTCAACTCCTCCCTGCCCATGATCTAAAGGGTTTCTTTTTGTGGTTGAGAAGAGCCTTCAGATCTCTGGTGAGCCCTGGTTTCTTGTCAGGGTAGCAGTAAACAGTCCGTGATGGTATTGCAGTGTTCACTCAGAAGTTGGTGTAGCCAGTGATGCAATCAGTAAGCAAATCAGTGGTAAATATTTGTACCTCGGGTTGAGGCATTTGATGTCACAGTGTTCGCTGAGCTTGGCAATTAACTTGCCGACGTTTCATCACCAGTCGAGGTGACATCCTCAGTGCGCAGTTGATGCTTCTCTCTGGGAGCGCTCGCATTTCTATAGCCCCACGTTCACTTGCCTCGGTCCTAGTTGGCTACCTCCTCCAGCTGAATTTTGAATTTCCTTGGCTCTTAGGGGTCCTGAAATGAATGGTCATGAAACGTCTGCTAGCTAATTGCCAAGCTCGGAGAGCACAGCAACCTCAAACTCTATGGTTCTATTTCACACCCCTGACTGAGCCAACAACGATTGAACAACTTGCTTACAAGACTGTCTTAGCACTAACGCCTCTCTGTCACTGTTCCTGCCCATGTCCCCGTAGAAGAGAAGATGGCAGCGCGGCGCAGCGCGCGTAGCCGCTCCGGTGAAATGATGTCGTATTTGTAAGTAGGATGCCGTGCACAATCCTGATTTGAAGGAGACAGCCGTGAGAGCACGGAGGAACATCTGGAGTAACTTCTGAAATGCCCAGTTCGCTGCCGCTGCTACTGTGTGATCGAGAATCTCCGGAAGGAAGGCCCCAAAATCCTCGGCTTTGCCTGCTGCTGGCGACCGGAGTTGGAGTCGAAGCGTTCGGATGGAGATGGTGTTCGGTGCTCGGTGTCAGAGGGCTGGTCGGAGCTCAGAGTTTTCGGACGACTCAGAGTATGGTCAGTTATGGCAGGGAGAGTTTTCTTCCTTCTCCCGTCTGCGTGAGATGTGGGACTTGCGCGAGACTTTGAACTTTTTTACCGTGCTCACAGCCTGTTCTTTATCAAATTAAGGTATTGCTTGCACTGTTCTAACTATATGTTATAATTATGTGGTTTTTGTTAGTTTTTCAGTCTTGGTCTGTGCTGTGTTTCTGTGATATCACACCGGAGGAATATTGTATCATTTCTTAATGCATGTATTACTAAATGACAATAAAAGAGGACTACGTGTCCTCATAATCTAATCTAGTCTAATGTAATTTTCTCCAAGCTGCACCCACAGGAAGTGCCAAATCTGTGAAATCTAGAGGAAGGCAAGAACACTTCTACCTGCAATCCTTACAGAACATTTGTCTCATTCTTCTGTGCTCCGGTTCCACTTCTGAAGTCGACCCTGGAGAGAATGTTTTATCTTGTGGATATTCAAATTCCTTTGTTGATGTTATTCTGAGGAATAAAGAGGTGCTTTTTTTAGGTACATTAATTTCTAATGCTGCTTGTTGTGCTAACTGTATGTTGCATGTATTTTTCAAGCACAGTTTAAAATGCATGATACTATTTCGAGTTTCTCAGGCAACTAGCCAGGGGGATCTTAGCAGTGTCGAAGTCCAGAGAGGATAAGCTAATATTAGGCAGCACTTCACCTGCAAATCTGCCGGTTTCGTCTGCTCCTGATGTGGCCTCCTGCACGTTGGCGAGACCTGCCGTGAATTGGGGGACTGCTTCGCTGAGTACCTCCTCTCCATCCGCCAAAAGCAGAATTTCTTGGTGGCCAAACATTTGAATTCCAATTCCCATTCCCATACTGACATATCCGTCCAAGGCTTCCTTTTGTCCTTGTATTGCATCTGGGTAGCTTCCAACCTGATGGCATGAATATCGATTACTCCATCCAGTAAAATAAATATTCCCTACCCCTCCCCTCTTCCTCTATTCCTCACTCTGGCTTTTTACCTCTTCTCACCTGTCTATCTCCTCTCCCTGGATTGCCCACCCAGCTCCTTCCCTTCACCTCGTGTTCTACTCTCCTCTCCTATCCGATTCCTTCCTCTCCAGCCCATTACCTTTCCCATCCACCTGGCTTCACCCAGCACCTTCTAACTATCCTCCTCCCTTTCCCCCAACATTTTTATTCTGGTGTCTTCTCCCTTCCTTTACAGTCCTGAAGAAGGGTCTTGGCCTGAAACGTGGACTATTTATTCATTTGATGCTGCCTGACCTGCTGAGTTTCTCCAACATTTTGTGTGTTGCTTTGGATTCCCAGTATCTGCAGACTTTCTTGTGTCTATGATATGCTAATATTGCCAGCAGTTAAGCAACATTTTATTCGCGTGGTTGGATTGGTGGAAGGGGATGCTTGGAAACAACCACACGCTGGGTGGCAGGGTGGGGATATGTCTCTACCAAAGAAGGTGTCAGGCGCTCCCTCCCTCCACTAGCCTGCAGATCACCCATGGGCAAGGTTAGCCACCCAACCAAGGTCACGTAAAGCCATGGGAGCAAATGGTGGATGGTCGTATGGACAGCTGGTGCATATCACAAGTCCTGGATACGTGACCACTGACGCCAGGCACGTTGATAATGGCTGGGGTCACCCGTTTTGTAAAGACACTGCCCAGAAGAAGGCAATGGCAAACCACTGCTGTAGAAAAATTTGCCAACACCAATCATGGTCACGGAAAGCCCACGGATCACCCACGTCGTATGACATAGCACATAATGAATGGACAATAGATGGAAACTATTCAGGGGTAAACATGGGCATGGTGAGCCAAAGGTATGTATGACTCTGTACCTGTGCACTTTTCCAGATTGGTACGAGTTCCAAATTTAGTATTGTATTTACACAGAATCATATCTCCTGAATTAGTCTATCCTACAGGTCAGATATTATAAACTCATAGACAAACTGCATGAAAATGGATTCGTCAGCTTCATTGGTCCGTGCCGAACAAGATTCCCAGCAAGCTAGTCCTATTTCCCCAATTCTATCTATGTACCTTTCCCAGCACACTCTAGTTCTTGGTTTCCCAAAAGTGGGAAAGAATTGTACACATTGATGAGGCCGAATCTGGAGTATTGTGTTCAGTTTTAGTCACCAAATTACAGGAAGGATATAAATAAGGTTGAAAGAGTGCAGAGAAGGTTTACAAGGTTGTTGCCGGGACTTGAGAAACTCAGTTACAGAGAAAGGTTGAATAGGTTAGGACTTTATTCCCTGGAGCGTAGAAGAATGAGGGGAGATTTGATAGAGGTATATAAAATTATGATGGGTATAGATAGAGTGCATGCAAGCAGGCTTTTTCCACTGAGGCAAGGGGAGAAAAAAACCAGAGGACATGGGTTAAGAGTGAGGGGGGAAAAGTTTAAAGGGAACATTAGGGGGGGCTTCTTCACACAGAGAGTGGTGGGAGTATGGAATGAGCTGCCAGACGAGGTGGTAAATGTGGGTTCTTTTTTAACATTTAAGAATAAATTGGACAGATACATGGATGGGAGGTGTATGGAGGGATATGGTCCGTGTGCAGGTCAGTGGGACTAGGCAGAAAATGGTTCGGCACAGCCAAGAAGGGCCAAAAGGCCTGTTTCTGTGCTGTAGTTTCTATGGTTCTATGGTTCTATTCACCCTATCTATGCCCCTCTTCCCTGTACTAATGTGCAATGATTTTACTTTACATGGTCATGCCTATCTCAACCCAGTGTATTTTCCTCTCCACCAACATTACTAAAATAGCTGGGTCAAGTTTGTCTTGAGTAGGGTCAGCTGCTGCACTCACTGCTCACAGTATCTATTGCTCTGAAATTACCCAGTAAGGGCAAGGCGATCCTGCAGCGAGGGAGAAAAGTGAAGAACACAATGTAAGTGATAAACAATACTGTGCAAAAGTCTTTGGAACATATATAGCAAGGATGCTTAAGACTTTTGCACAGTATTGTATTTAACAACATGGAATGAAAAGCAGATTTGTAAATCTGGTGGGAGCAAAGGATGTTGGGAATGGCTGCAGGAGGGGTGTGGGACAGGTAGTAGGGAAGGAGTGCCAGGGGCAGGGGTTGGTGCGGGTGCAGACACACCCAGCCCTAAAATCAGGCAAGGCCATTTGATTCCAAACAACTGCTTTATTGATCATTACAATAATGATCTCTCTGGTGCTTCCCACTCCCTCCCCTCTCCTTTCCCCTTTTCCCAACCATGATTCCCCTCTCTCTGACCCTTTCCCGCTCTCAGTCCACAATAGAGACCCATATCAGAATCAGGCTTATCATCACTCACATATGTCATGAAATTTGTTTTTTTTTTGTGTGGCAGCAGTATAATGCAACAGATAAAATTACTACAGTACTGTGCAAAAGTCTTAGCACCCTATGTATATGTGTGTGTGTGTGTGTTTGTGTGTGTGTGTGTGTGTGTGTGTGTGTGTGTCTGTGTCTGTGTGTCTGTCTGTGTATATCTCCAACAATTATTTTTACACAACACTATAGATAGATGTGTCCACTCCCAATTCAGAACAGCCTCTGTCTGCCTGGAAATCTTTAACCAACACCAAAGCCATAGAGGCCCCATGCTTTGTCAGCTTTCAACCATACTCAATGTCTCTGACAAAGGGAAGTATTGAAAATTATGAAAAAAAAAACTTAAAACGTTAAAAAATGTTTTACTCATTTTTAAAAACTTTATTTTCAATCAGTGCTATCACTGGTGCAATTAGTAGAGATGTTGTTATTTTTGATTACTTATTATAAAAAAATAACAAATTGTAACAAGCCATTCTGGCCTAGCGAGCCTGCACTGTCCAATTAAACCCATGGAACCACTAAACCTGCTAAGCTGTATTCTTTTGAATGTAGGAAGAAACTCAAGCATTTGAAGGAAACCCATGTGGTCACAGTGAAAACGTATAAACCCTTTACCGAGAGTGGTGGAATTGAACCGAGGTCGCTGGTACTGTACATCAAGATTCAAGATTCAACTTTGACACACGTACCTTGAAGCATGCAGCAAAATACTTTGCGTTAACAATCAACACGTAAGAAACAGCAGTAGGCTATCTGGCCATCGATCCTGCTCCACCATTCAATAAGATCACCCATGGCTGATTTGGTCAGGGACTCATCTCCACCTGCCTGCCTTTTCCTCATAACTCTCAATTCCCCTACTATGTAAAAATCTATCCAACCTTGTCTTAAACATATTTACTGAGGGAGCCACCACTACTGCATTGGGCAGAGAATTTCACAGATTCACCACTCCCTGGGAAAAACAGTTCCTCCTCATCTCTGTCCTAAGTCTACTCCCCCGAATCTTGAGGCTATGTCCCCTAGTCCTAGTAAACCGGAGGATGTGTTGGGTGCAGCCTGCAGATGTTGCCGCACATTCTAGCACATCCACTCTGCTCAGCAGGTGAACGCAGAGCACAGCAAAACAAACTCTGATCCATCCATGCAGGCGCAGAGTCTTCTAACCCCACGAGAGGCCTCCAGCCTCCAGCCGACTCGGGCCTGCAGATGTTGGGCTTCAACTTCCCAGTGTTATGCTAACTGCTACTCTATTACACTGCCCCTGTGAGCTGATGTGTCGCAGCTCCAGCAGCCTAGATTTGATCCTGACCGCTGGTATTCTCTGAGTGGAGCTGGGATTGGAGACGACGGGAAAATGAAACAGAGGCGACAGGAATTTTGTGAGAACAAGAAGGGAAGCAGGATCAATGGAGTAATGACCAGAAGAGAACTGGATAACCAAATGGAATCACACAGCATGAAAGCAGGCCTTTCTACCCATCAAATCCACACTAACCCTACTCTTATTCTTCCCATATTCCCCAACAAACACCGAGCAACCTTAACCTACTAACCTGCAAACTGGGGTGGCACTGCAGTGTAGTGGTTAACAGAACGCATTACAGTACCAGTAACCTGGGTTCAATTCCTGCTGCTGCCTGTAAGAAGTTTGTATGTTCTCCCCATGACCACATGGATTTCCACCGGGTGCTCCGGTTTCCTCCCACAGTCCAAAGACGTACCAGTCAGTAGATTAACTGGTTGTTGTAAAATTGTCCCGTGATAAGGCTAGGATTAAATCGGGGGACTGCTGTACAGCAAAGGGCTGAAAGGGCTTACACTGAGCTGTATCTCAACAAAACCAAATAAATAAAGCAACAGGAAACCAGATAATCCAAAGAAAGCCCGTGTGGATGGACGGAGAAAATGCAAACACCGTATAAGCAACACCAAAGGTCTGGAGCGAGTCCTGGCCAAGGAGCAGCTATACTAGTTACATCTCTAATAGGTAAACAGTTCTGCCAATGTAATGATACTAAAGTGAATGTTCTCACCCTGTGCTGTACCAGGCCACAGTTCCATAAAAGTCTGGTAATGACTTTCTTTGCACCTGTATCATTGTAATGGAAACCGAGAGTGTATGAAATACTTAGCAGGCCAGGCATCAGATTCAATTCAATTCAATTCAATTCAAATTTAATTTTCATTCAACCATACATGAATACTCATGAATACAATCAAACAAAACAGCAATACTCTGGGGCCAAAGTGCAAATCACAATCCTAGCAGTCATACACAGCACAAAGCGCAGATTAGATTAGATTATGAGGACACGCAGTCCTCTTTTATTGTCATTTAGTAATGCCTGCATTAAGAAATGATACAATGTTCCTCCAGAATGATATCACAGAAACACAAGACAAACCAAGACTTAAAAAAACTGACAAAAACCACATAATTGTAACATATAGTTACAACAGTGCAAAGCAATACCGTAATTTGATAAAGAACAGACCATGGGCATGGTAAAAAAAAGTCTCAAATCTCTCGAAAGTCCCATCATCTCACGCAGACGGTAGAAGGGAGAAACTCTTCCTGCCATGAACCTCCAGCGCCGCAAACTTGCCGATGCAGCATCCTGGAAGCACCCGACCACAGCCGACTCTTGAGTCCGTCCGAAACCTTTGAGCCTCCGACCAGCCCTCCGACACCGAGCACCGAGCACCATCTCTGCCGAGCACTTCAACTCCGGCCCCGGCAACAGGCAATAGGCAAAGCCAAGGATTTAGAGCCTTCCCCTCCAGAGATTCTCGATCGCACAGTGGCAGCGGCAGCGAAGCGGGCATTTCAGGAGTTTCTCCAGATGTTCCTCCGTGCTTCTCACGTCTGTCTCCATCAAATCAGGATTGTGCACGGCCCCTACTTACAAATATGATATCATTTCGGAGCGGCTGCGTGCGCTGCGTTGCGCCGCCATCTTCTCCTCCCCTCCAGATAGCACGTATAAGATAACAAACAGATAAAGATACTAGTAAGATACAGCCACGCAATAAAACAATCCAAACGCAGGTCACTGAATACCACAGAATTCTGCAGACGACCACGATAGAGCTTGTCTTCTGCCAAGCGATCACTGGGAGGCATCACCAACTCCAGCCTGGACACAGTACCACACCACCCCTGGTGGAGCACACTGGCTCTGGCACCACTCCTCTGGCAGCTGCTGTCAGGTGACACTGCTGCTTGAGGCCTACTCCTCACACATTCAAAATAGTAAGCACATGTAGAATATCAGTAAAATACAATCACATTGAGCCAAATCAAAGCCAAGACAGCTGCCTTGGTGGTTCCTTGTCTCACAGTGAGGGAAGATTGGTGAGAAGGTGGGAGGCTAGGATACACTGTCACAGATGAAACAGCAATTGATGCCTCAGCAGTCAGCACCGGATCATTTAGTGCAGCTTTGAAGAGATGCCCTTCCTGAACCATTGCTAGCTTTTACCCAACCAAGCAGAGCTTTTAATGAGCCTTGGTTCTGGCTCAAGGCCTAGCGAGAGCTGAGCAAAGTTAAATAGAGTGCCAGCAAGCAAGATCCTTCCAGGCATTCATTAATCACTCATTCACAAAGTGTATTATGACTACACTTTGCAGAAGATGCAGAAATATTCAATGAAATTACCTACAACCATCCATCACTCACCAGCTCTCTGCTCGCTGTCCTGGCCACTGGTCAATGAACACCATGATTTTCCAATTCTATTCCATTCTATCGTTTTTTTTTGTATTTGCACAGTTTGTCTTCTTTTGCAGACTGGTTGTTTGTCAGTTTCTGCTTGCAAGAAAATCAATCTCAGGATAGTATGTGGCAAGATATACATAACTTTGATAATGAATTTACTTTGATGATTTTATTTTATTTCGAGACACAGCGCGGAACAGGTACTTACAGCCCAATAAGACCCACCACCCAGCAACATAGAACATAGAAACATTTCAGGTGCCGACTATGCAACCCCTCAGCCTCCTGTGTTCCAGAAAGGGGCATTTCCATTATGAGAACACCCAATCCTCTTTTGTCACCATTTAGAAATGCATACATGCATTAAGAAATGATACAATGTTCTCCGGAGTAATATCACAGAAAACAGGACAAACCAAAGACTAACACTGACAGAACCACATAATTGTAACATATAGTTACAGAAGTGCAAAACAATACCGTAATTTGGGCACGGTAAAAAAAAGTCTCAAGTCCCGATCAACTCCCAAGTCCCCGAAACTGTAGTAGGCGGCAAAAGGGAGAAACTCCCTGCCCTAAACCTCCAGGCACCGTCAACTTGCCGATGCGTTGGAAGCAGCCAACCACAGTCGACACCGAGTCCGTCCATCCGAAAACTTCGAGCCTCCGACCAGCCTCTCTGATACAGCCTCCCGAGAGCCATCCTCTGCCGAGCGCCTTCGACCTCACCCCGGCCGCCGAAACAAGCAAAGCCGAGGATTTCGGGGCCTTCTGCTCCGGAGATTCCGGTTACCACACAGAAGCAGCAGCAGCGAAGCGGGCATTTCAGAAGTTTCTCCAGATGTTCCTCCGTACTCTCACGTCTGTCTCCATCAAATCAGGATTGTGCACGGTCCCCACTTGACAGATTACAGATATCATTCACTGGAGAGGCCGCGCATGCTGCGTCATGCTGCCATCTTCTCGCCCTCCTATTTAAGAAACTCTTAGATAGTCACATGCACATTTGTGGGTGGAGAAGAGGATCAAACCCAGGTCTCTGGGGTTGAGAGGCAGCAGCTCTATCCACTGCCCCGCTGTGCCGCCCCAATAGTTAACCCCAGCCTGATCACAGGACAATTTACAATGACCAATTAACCTACCAACCAGTATATATTTGGTCTGTGGGAGGAAACCCCAATGAATTTTTACCCAACTTGCTGAGCCTTTTCACAAGTTTCTGTTTCAATTTTAAACTGAACCGGACTCAGCTCCGTGATGAACTGCGGTTGTGGCCAGCTCCAGCTGCAGTGATGCCTGGTTTCGCAGCTGTGGTCTCATGACGTTTACTCGGCTCTGCGATCAGCTGAGGCTGTAGCCTCCTCCAGCTGCTGTAATGCCTGGCTTTGTGTCTTTTGTAAGCTGTTTGCATGATTTTTTTTTCCTTTGTGCATTGGATGCTTGACGGTCTTTTTTAATGGACTCTTTTGCAGTTTCTTTGTTTTGTGGCTGTCTGTAAGGAGACAAATCTCAAGGTCATATGCTTTCAAAATAAATGTACTTCGAACTTTGAACATCCCAGAATCTCAGTTGTGGCAACCATGATCTCCTCCATCCCAACAATCCTCCAAGATCAGTAGATGTCTGGATTCAGCCATCCATGCATAACCAAGTTTAATCCCCTCCCTCTGGGGCTTATGCTCACAGCTACCAATAAGGCAGGCTCTGGAACTGACTTCCTAAGCTATTCAACTTCTCTTCTCTTGTCGGTGCCTCTTAAAGCCTGCATTGATACCTCATCATTTGATTAAATGCTGTTATTATTTGACTCTTCCAAGCTATCTTGGTGTTTTTCTAAATATGCACTTCTTCCAACGAATGAGTTAGCCTATTTCTTAGCTTCACTTCCTATTAAGTGTTGGAGCTTACTCATTGTTAATCAAGTTGTTCTTTTTTGAGAGGTATAAACAGAAAATGCTCAACAGGTCAGGCAGCATCTGCGGAGAGGAAAGAACAACATTTCAGGCTGAAGGCCATCGGAACTGAGGAAAAGGGGAAATCAAGTTAGTTTTCAAGATGACCTTTGAACCATTGTTCTCTTCATCTACCTCATTGTGGCTCTAGTAGTTCACTTGTCCACCAGCACTACACTTCATCTGTAACTGTAACATTATTATCACATAATATTTTCCTTTCATTTCCTTGAAGTGATTATATATAGCGTAATCTGCCCCAATGGCATGTAAAAGAAAACCTTTAGACTATAGCTTAGTACATGGGACAATAATAAACTATTTCTAAATTTTCACGAGCAGAGGTGACAGGGAGGGATGTGTAGGACAAAGTCAGGGTAAGCCATTATGCTTACTTGTCTGCATAACACATTGCAAAAATTAACACAGTGATTAGCTTTATCTGTCACACGTACATCGAAACATACGGTGACATGAGTTGATCGTGTTAATGACCAACATAGTTTGAGGATGTGCGGGGTGGGGGGAGGCAGCCCACAGGTTTTGCCACACTTCCGCTGCCCACAACTCACTAATCCTAACCCGTATGTCTTTGAAAAGTGGAGGAAACTGGAGCACCTGTAGGAAATTCATGGGAAAACGTGCAAAACCCTTACAGTCAGTGTCAGGGATTGAACTCTGATCTTACAAGTACCATTGTAAACATTCACATTAACTGCTATGCTACCATGTTGCCATCTTACACTAGTGTTCCAACCTGCAAAGGTAAAGATGCATAAATACTTAAGGGTCTAGGACTTAAAACGTTACCTGCTTCTCTCTGGTTGCCTGCCCGCTTAAGTGCTTCCAGCATTCTTTGTTTTTTTTTATTTCTGATTTCTCATATTTATCATTATTTTGATTTACATGTACTTGCATTGGAAGCAGTCCAGTAAAGATCCGCTTTATTTTTGTTCCCTTGTTAGAATGTCTTGTTATAATTTCTTCAAAGCAACTATCTTCCCATTTCCAGGTAGGGCAGGAAGCAAATAGTAAGTAAGATCACTTTTTATTCCATGTTGGCTGAGGAGAACAGGGGAGAAAGATTCCCTGGAATCAAAAACTCTGGGGTATGAAATACTCATTTTAAACTTGAGGCAGAAAACAATGAGAAGACTCGGTTACTCAGAGAGAATTCTTGGAGAGGCAGCATTTTTGCTCTTGTGGTAGTTCGGCTATAGATGTGCGCGTATATATAGATGTATAAAAGGAGGGTCAAGGAGGAAAGAGGCACTACCCGCATCTATAATCCAAGTAATTATAACTGAGCATTTATTGCCACCTAATATGTTGGAGGTAGGGTGGAAGCAGACAACCTCAGTCTTTTCGATGATAACACATGTATTGTGCTCCACATTGATAAATACAAGTCTTAGGCTACCTAGCTCTATATATATACAAACGTATATATATCTACGACCTCTTAGGCAACCTAGTTCTCTATATTCATATTTATATATATGTGCCTGTGACTTTTGCACAGTACTGTGTATCGCACAGGAATAAGCATTCTTTGGCACAGAAGCAGAAACTGCAATTAGCATTACCAATTGGAAGCAAGATACAGTGAGTGGAGGGCAATCATAAATAAATTATCTGCTTTAAATCAATCTCAACCAGTCAAAGTGGCTGTTATCAAATCTTGATTGACAGGGGAATTGCCTAATTACTTCCCTTCTGACTAAAACACTGTCGTAACATGCAGCCCTGGGTAGTGCTGATTAGTCATAGATTTATACAGCACAGAAACAGGCTCTTCGGCCCCACTTGTCCATGCCGACCAAACTGTCTACTTTTAAACATTGTAATTGTACCTGCTTCTACCGCTCGTGGTCGTTTGTTCCATGTTGCCTAACTCTCTATGTGGAAATACTCGCTTTTTGCATCCCCTTTGAAATTTTACCACCTCACCTTAAACCTTCTGTCATTCCCATTTTTCTTGGCTGTTTTTTTATTTGCTTATCCCATTACCTTTCACTTTACACTGTCACTCTTTCTGTCATTTAATCTCTTTTGATTACTAGACAATTTTGTTCTTTGTGTCTGTATGAGTTGTGTGTTTTAAACTTGAACTGATAATAAATATCATGGTAGTATATAGTTGTATATATCTACTTTGATGATACATTTACTTTGAACTTTGAACTCCTTTAGATTGCCTTGGTCATTTCTCTGATTGACACCATCAGAAAACTTGAATTGCTTTTCACGTTATTCCCTTTAACTCCCTTCCCCCTACCTCACCCTCTTGCCTTCCTCCTCTCACCTGGATTCATCTATCACCTGCTAGCTCCCGCTCTATCCCCACTCCCCTACCCATTTCTTCTGGCTTCCATCCCTTTCCTTTCCATTCATGATGAAGTGTAGTGTCTCGGTCCAAAATGTTGACTATCAATTCTTTTTTCCATATGTGCTGCCTGACCCTCCAGAGTTTTAGAACATAGGACACAGAACCTACAGCACAGGAGCAACATATAAGCTGCAGAGACAGCGAGGAAAGGATATATAGGAGAAAATGGAATATCTGTGACAGGGTGAGTGCAGGATGGTCATGGGGATAAGTTGAAGAGGTCATCCAGTTAACATAGAGATGTATAGCATAAAAATGGGCAAGTCAGCCCATATTGTCAGAATCAGAATCAGGTTTATTATGACCGGCATGTGCCATGAAATTTGTTACCTTAGCAGCAGCAGTTCAATGCAATACATAATATAGAAGAAAAAAAAATAATGATAAATAAATAAGTAAATCAATTACAGTATACATATATTGAATAGATTAAAAATCGGGCAAAAAACAGAAATAATATGTGTTTAAAAAACGAGGTAGTGTTCATAGGTTCAATGTCCATTTAGGAATCGGACGACAGAGGGGAAGAAGCTGTTCCTGAATCACTGAGTGTGTTCAGGCTACTGTACCTCCTACTTGATGGTAACAGTGAGTAAAAGACATGTCCTGGGTGCTGGAGGTCCTTAGTAATGGACACTGCCTTTCTGAGACACTGCTTCTTGAAGATGTTCTGGGTACTTTGTAGGCTAGTAGCCAAGTTGGAACTGACTAAATTTACAACCCTCTGCGGCTTCTTTCGGTCCTGTGCAGTAACCCCTTCATACCAGACAGTGATGCAGCCTGTCAGAATGCTCTCCATGGTACAGCTATGAGTGTTTTTGAGTGTATTTGTTGACGTACCAAATCTCTTCAAACTCCAAATGTAGTCGCTGTCTTGCCTTCTTTATAAATGCATCAATATGTTGAGACCAGGTTAGGTCCTCAGTGATCTTGACACCCTGGAACTTGAATCTGCTCACTCTCTTCACTTCTGATCCCTCTATGAGGATTGGTATGTGTTCCTTCGTCTTACCCTTCCTGAAGTCCACAATCAGCTCTTTCATTTTACTGATGTTGAGTGCCAGGTTGTTGCTGTGACACCACTCCACTAGTTAGCATATCTCACTCCTGTACGTCCTCTCCTCACCACCTGAGATTCTACCAACAATGGTAGGATGTTGTGCCAAACCAGCTAAAAAGTAAATTAAAACAAAACAAAAACTAATCCCTCCTATCTACACAATGTCCATATCCCTCCTTCCTTTTCACATTCATATGTCTATCCAACCATCTCTTGAAAGCCTCTAACGTATTTGCCTCTACCACCGTACCAGGCAGGACATTCCAGGCATCCACCACTGAGTAAAAAACTTACCCCTCACATCCCCTTTGAACCTATCCCCTCTCACCTTCAGTACATACCCTCAGGTATCAGACATTTGTGTTGTGATCCTGCCAGATTATTCCCATCAATTCCCATTTTTATTCCAGATTTCCACAGTACAATACTTTGATCCTTGTGAACACTTCTGGCTTAAGGCAGAGGTAAAGGCCAAGTCAGTTCTGTCTTTGGACCAGTAAGGTTCCAACACCTGTTCAGTTCCATAGGCTTTGAGGTGGGATTAAGGCTGGTACAGTGGTGTAACAGGTATTGAGCCGATTTTGAACCCAACAGAGTCACAGTAAAGTTGAGCACAGAAGCAGGTCCTTCAGCCTATCTAATCCATGCCAAACCATTTAAACTGCCTACTCCCATCAACATGCACAGGGACCATAGCCCTCCATAACCCTACCATCCATGTGCCTATCCAAACTTCTCTTAAACATTATAACTGAGCTCACATGCACCACCTGTGCTGGCAGCTTGATCCAGACTCTCACAGTCCTCTGAGTGAAGAAGTTGCCCATCAAGTTCCCTTTAAACAGTTCACCTTTCACCCTTAACCCATGACCTCTCTTTGTAGTCCCTCCCAGCCTCAGTGGAAAAAGCCTGCTTGCATTTATCCTATCTATACCCCTCATAATTTTGTATACCTCTATCAATTTCCTACATTCCAAGGAATAAAGTCCTAACCTATTCAATCTTTCCTTGCAACTCAGGTCCTCCAGTCCCAGCAATAGACTTGTAAATTTCCTCTGTATTCTTTCAACGTTATTTACATCTTTCCTGTAGGTTGGTGACAAAACTGTACACAATACTCCAAATTAGGCCTCACCAATGTCGTATATGATTATGATTATGAAGACACGCAGTCCTCTTTTATTGTCATTTAGTAATGCATGCTTTAAGAAATGATACAATATTTCCTCCGGTGTGATATCACAAAACACAGGACAGACCAAGACTGAAATAAACTAACAAAACCACATAATTATAACATATAGTTACAACAGTGCAACAATATCATAACTTGATGAAGAAGTCCATGAGCACAGTAAAAGTTCAAAGTCACTCAAATGTCCCACATCTCACGCAGATGGAGAGAAGGCAATAAAACTCTCCCTGCCATACCCAACCACGGTTCGACTCTGAGTCATCCGAAAACTTCAAGTTCTCCGACACCGAATACTGAGCGCCATCTCTATCCGAACGATTCAACCTCTTTCTCGGTCGCCAACAGCAGGCAAAGCCGGGGATTTTGAGGCCTACCCTCCAAAAGATTCCCGACCACGCAGTAACGACAGCAGTGAACGAGCGTTTCAGAAATTTCTCCAGATGTTCCTCTGTGCTTTCAGGTCCATCGTCATCAAATTAGAATTGTCCACGGCCCCTATTTAACAGATACAATATAATTTTTCATCGGAGGGCTGCACACACGTGGCACGCTGCTTCTCTTGTTATAAAAATTCAACATAACATTCCATCTCTCGAGTAGAATTTTCATTTTCTCTCAAAGATTTCATGGGTTTCCTCCGAGTGCTCCAGTTTCTTCCCACATCCCAAGGACGCACGGGCAGATTAATTGGCAGCTGTAAATGATCTCTGAGTGGAAATCAATGACAAAATGAGCCAGGGGAAAATAAATTACAGAGATAGAGGAAATGGAAAGAAAAGGATTAGGACTGATGAGGTTGCTCCTCTGTGAGCTGGCATGGATCCAATGGACTGCAAGACCTCCTTCTATGCTGTAATAAGTAGGTAATATTCAGAAGCAAGTAAATAAAAAGCTTTTCTCTAATTACGCACTGACTCCCCCACCTCATCTCACTAATTGACAGAGAGTATTAATATGCAGGATATAAACTAGATTAAGCAGAGAGGAAATAAAGGCTTTTAAAGTATTCTAAGAAGGAAGGATTGAGGGTTAGTATTATACTAAATTAGTTGCAGATTATTTATGAATATTAATATAGTCAATATTAGAATTCTTGAGGTGACTCAAGAAATTATCGTATCTTTCTTTCAGGGTTTATATCACAAAGCTAATCGAGAAAGAAGGGTCATAAGCTGCCTCTATATGAACGATGAACACAAGAGAGAGGAAGGTGCAAGAAACAAACTGCCGGAGGAGCTCAGTGGGTTGAGCAGCATCTCTGGGGGACAGGAGTAGTCAATGAGAGACACCTTGCCTCGGAGGCTACTAGACACAGGAGCAGAATACACTGTTCCACCAAGGCAGAGTTATTGTCCCTCTCAACTCTGTTCTCCCGCCTCCTCCCCGTAAACTTTGATACCCTGATTAATCAAAAACCTATCAACCTCCGCCTTAAATATACCCAATGATTTGGTCTCCACAGCCGTCTGTGGCAATGAATTCCGCAGATTCACCACCCTGTGGCTAAAGTAGGAGGTCAGAGTTCAATTCTGGTGCCACCCGCGTGGAACTTGCATGTTCTCCTTGGGTGGGTGGGTTTGTCGGTTTCCTCTAGGAGCTCCGATTTCCTCCCACAATCCAAAGGCATACTGGGTAGTAGGTTAATTGGCCATTATAAATTGTCCTGTGATTAGGCTAGGGTTAAATAGGTGGGTTGCTGGGTGGTGCAGCTTGTCCACACTATGTCTCTAAATAATTAAATACATTCCTCCACATCTTTGTTCTAAAGGGACATTGTATTCTGAGGCTGTGCCCCCTGGTCCTGGACTCCCCCATATGGAACATATCCTCTCCACGACCACTTTATCTCGACACTAACAAGTCATAAACAAAGCTCATATTCTGATATGATGCATGTTGCTATGACAACGTGCACTACAAGAAAAAGGACACTTGCTTCTGCACACTTAATTTCATTTATTTTATTGAAGTAGGCCCTTTCAGGCCTTGCCCCTCAGCACTCCCCCAATTTAACCCTACCTAGTCCCGAGACAATTGGCAATGACCAATTAACCTAATAATCAGTGCGCCTTTGGACTGCGGGAGGAAACCAGAGCACCAGGAGGAAACCCATGCGGTCACAGGGAGAACGTACAAACTCCTTACAGGCAGCGGCAGGAATTGAATCTGGATCGGCAGTACTGTAAAGTGTTGTGCTAATAACTATGCTACCATGCTGGTAGCAAATGAAAGAAACTTCAGCAGCGCTGGCTAAACAAACTAAACAACTGTGGTGATGGAGTAGGAGGCCATTAGAACATGAGAACTCATTATAGCAACAACGTACGCACAAGATGTACAGTAACGACTGTTAGAGGATTAGAGGAGAATGAGGGCGTGTGTAAAATGTGCTTCAACAAGTCTAACTTCAACCCGTTGAAGATATAAGATTAGGCTTTGTGTATTAAATCATGAAGGGCATGATTGACAATGTGAATTCGTTCATTCATCTTCCTGTTACGCTGCTGACGTTTAGGGCAGCAATGAAGGTCCTCCAGCTCTGTCTGACCAAAGATCTCATACAGATGTAGAAGGATTCTTTATTGCTTTTTCCATAACAGCTTTGTTTGACTCAGAGAGGGTTGTTATCCCTGAGCTGAACCCCCAAACCTGGAGGATCAGGGGGCCGCTCTTAGTCTGGCCTTTACTCTTTGACCTGTTTAGCGTGGCTAACCCTATAAGGAGCCAAAGCAGAAGGCCGAGACTCCAGGTAACACAGCTGTCCGAGTCATTGAGGCACGCAAGCCTCCAGACCATGACAAGGTTGTGGTCCTTTTGGAGAGACACAGTGAATGCACTCGGTCTCTCTCCTAGATTTCGGAATCAGGAACCAGAGGGCAAAGGTTTACAGTGAGAGGCAAAAGAATTAATAGGAACTTGAGGGAAATACTGTTCCTCTATATAGAACGAGCTGCCAGGGGTAAATACAACAACTTTGAAAAGAACACTTGGACATATGTATGGCACTGTGTAAAAGTTTTAGGCAGATACACCTAAGACTTTTGCACAGTGCTGTATTTGACAATGTGGAGCAGAGAGCGAGTTTGTAAACCTGGCGGGATCAAAGAATGTTGGGAATGGCGAGGGTGGAGCACTGCAGGAGGGGTACGGAATGTGTGGCGGGGAAGAAATGCCAGAGTTGGGGGGGGTGTGGCACCAGTGCAGCCACATCTAACCCAGAGTCATCAGACAAGGTCATTTAATTCCAAGCAATTGATTTATTGATCATTACAAAATATCTCTCCAGTCCTTCCTGCTTCGTCCCCTCTCCCTTTTCATTTTCAACCATGATTCCCCTCACTCTACCCCATTCCCACTCTCAGTCCACAATAGAGACCCATATCAGAATCAGGTTTATCATCACTCACATATATCATGAAATTTGTTTTTTTTTGTGATTGCAGTACAGCGAAATACATAAAATTACTATAGTGCTGTGCAAAAGTCTTAGGCACCCTAGCTATGTACTGTATGTGCCTAGAACTTCTGCACAGTATTGTATATGGGTAGGAAACTTTTAGATGGTTATCAGCCACATTTTGTCAAATGTTGGGGGTGTTCTCATTGAAACCTTACTGGATATTGAAAGGCTTTGTTCGAGTGAATGAGCAGAGGATGTCCAACAGTGGGAGAGTCTAGGATCAGACTCAGAATAGAAGAATGTCCCTTTAGAACTGAGGTGAGGAGAAATTTCTTTACTCAGAAGATGGTGAATTTCTAGAATCCATTGCCACAGACAGCTATGGATGCCAAGTCATTAAGTATATTTAAAATGGAGGTTAATAGGTTCTTGATAAATGAAGGGGTTAGAGGTTATGGGAGAAGGCAAGAGGGAAAATAAATCAGATTGAAAGATGGAGCAGACTTAAGGGGCTGGATGGTTTAAATCTGTTTCTATCACATGGTCTTAATTAGAAATAACCTGTATGGGGCACCTTGGTTGGCCTAGACTAGTTGGACCATGGGGCCATCTCCAAACTGTAGTCTATAACCTATTTAGGAAACAGGCAAATCCTGAGGTGATGCATTTGGGCAAAAAATAATAGCTCACTTTATTAAAGTACCTTTTTATAAACTCAAGATGCTCCAAGGTATTTACAGGCAACGATATGCTTACAAGATGTAGACAGTGTTGTACCTTAAGGATCAAGGCACTTAAATTGTGCACTGCAAGCTCCCATGAAAAGAACAATGAGGTACATGAACATGGAATGTCCAGGATTTTGTGATGGTCAGGTGGTCCTCAGATCAGTCTGGAGTTTGGAGATGCTGGAAATGCCATAGAGGACTGCTTTATCAGAGAATGTAAGCAATCAGCCCTGTAAGTAAAGAAAAGGTGCAGAAGAAAGGACCTGATAGGTTTTGGAGCAATGGGGGAGAAAGAGACTGCCACTTTAGTGCAGCTGTCAATCAGCACGGCCCCTTTAACAGTGCAGCACCCCTTCGGTACTGAAAAATACTGTGCAGAACTCCCTCAGTGCTGTCACAAACAAGGGAAAATCTGCAGATGCTGAAAATCCAAATAACACACACAAAATGCTGGAGGAACCCAGCAGGTCAGGCAGCACCAATGGGAAAGAGTACAGTCGACGTTTCGAGCTGAGAACCTTCATCAGGACTGGAAAAAAGGAAATGGAGTCAGACTCTGACCCCTCATCTTGTTTTCCAGTCCCGATGAAGGGTTTTGGCCCAGAACGTTGACTGGTTACTCTTTTCCACAGAAGCTGCCTGGCCTGCTGAGTTCCTCCAGCATTTTTTGCGTCCCTTCAGCTGTGCACCACTCTCTCAGTACTTCCCCTCCCACTATGCCACATTCTGCCAGTACGGCCCTCGCACGGTGTGGCACCCCTGTCAGAACGACCCATCCCACTGTGTAGCACCCCCTCGATAGTGCCCCTTTCACACCCTCAGTTCTGCTGATTCCCTATCACTGCACTGCCACAGTAAGATGTGAAATTGAGAGATCTGAAATCAAAATAAAAAATGGTGTAATTTTGCTGCAGGTTAGGCATTGTCAGAAGGAGATAAGACAGGGAATATTTTGATTGGTACCTCACATCACGGTGGGTTTGAATGGTTAACCTTTTAGCCTTGTAATTTCAACGGTATGAGAAAAGAGATGTCAGTGCCGCAGAGTTTAACATGCTTTATGCTGCTGTGTGAGCAGCATCTTAAAGCACAGATCCCTTCGTCTTAAAAGGTTAAAACTCAGTGGTCTGGAAATTCAATCGTATAATACATAATTTTTATGCTCTATACAATGGAATGGAAGTGCAAAATCGATTGCTAAATGCTCCCCGCAATTCTTGCCATGTTGGATGGAAATTTAAATTACGAATTTCCTTGCTTGTGACAGGCCCGTTTAATGTCATCTCCATGTATGCAGGAGTCAGTGGTTGTTGCTACGGTGAGTGTGCTTGCACCTGAAGGAGAAACAGTGCAGAAGTTGGAGGGACTGAGGGGAGGACCATTATCAAAGACGCCTACGATCCAGGTCATGCTCTCTTCTCATTAGGACAAAAGTACCAGAGTCTTAGGTCCCACACTACGAGGTTCAGGAACAACTATATCCCTACAACCATCAAGTTTCTGAACCAGTTTGGATAACCGCTCACCTCAACACAGAACTGATTCCACAGCAGATGGATTCACTTTCAAGGACTCTACAACTCATGTTCTCAATATTAATTAATTAATTATCTATGTATGTATGTACTTATTATTATCAGTTACTTTTTGTATTTGCACAGTTTGCCTTCTTTAGCACATTGGTTGTTCATCTGTCTTTGTGTGTAGTTATTTGTTAATTCTGTTGTATTTCTTTGTTTTACTGTGATTGTCTGCAAGAAAATGAATCTCAGGGTAGCATAGTGTGACATCTACATACTCTGACAATAAATTTACTTTGAACTTTGAGTCAGGGCCCAGAGTTTGCGAATTCACAAGTCTGCTGAAGGCTGGTGGCAGAAGTCGACCTGTCCTGGGGTTAGAGGACAGACAGTGCATGCGCGTCGAAGGGAGGAACGGGGCTTGTTTCACTGTTATTGCTCTATTTGCTTAGTGTCCTGTTTTGTGTTGTTCTGCTGAGCATTGTGGGCATGGTATGTTGGTGCCAGAACATGCAGCAACACTTGTGGCCTATCCCAAGCTTAGCCTTAGGTGTGTTGATTGCTAAGGCAATGACACATCCCCTGTTGGGTAGATAAATCTAAATCTGAATCTGAAAATGAGCTCAGTCAAGGAGAGTGGCACTGAGGTAGAAAATCCATCATGCTTTAGGTCAATGGCCAAATTGTCCTCAGCATAGTCTTAATGAAGAGAAGCATGCCTTAGTGGTGGGTATGCCCGACATTCTGTAGGCATGAATGCAATCACAAGGTTTAAAAGACATTTTGGCTGGGTAGGAAAGGTTTAGAAGATCAAGGGCCAAGCACAGGCAAATAAGCCTCACCTCTCGATGCCTCAGAAAAGGAGTCAACATAATCAAAGACTCCTCCCATCCTAGACATTCTCTCCTCTGCACCCTGTCATCTGGCAGAAGATACAAAAGCCTATGAGCATGTACCATCAGGATCACCAGCAGCTTCTACGCCACAGCTATAAGACTATTGAGCGAAAGAGATGAACTCTTGACCTCACAATTTTCCTCTCGTGGCCCTTGCACCTTATTATGTACCTGCACTGTACTTTCTCTGTACCAGGAACAGTATATTCTGCATTGTGTTATAGTTTTTCCCTTGTACTACCTCAGTGATGTGATGGAATGATCTGCATGGGTGGGATGCTAAACAAAATTTTTCACTGTATCTAAAAACATGTAAGAATAATTAACCAACTACCAATTGGACAAAAATTTTTTTCAATTTTTTATTTATCATAGACTGCTTGAAACTGAACACAAATATAATTTCAGACTACTGGTATCACATGGGAATTTGAAGAAACAAGAAATTAACTTTTATTGATTATAATTTATTTAATTGCATAACAGTGCTGATGCTTTGCAATGGTTCAACTGAGCTAAAAAAGTTTTGTTGATGATTTTTGCTTGTTCTTAATGTTTGAGACTTCTTGTTTACGTGTCCAACAATAATCAGCCAGCATTGATGGATTCCGTTTGCCCAGATATCGTTTCTCCATGACCGCAATGTCCTGGGGACACCTTTCACCATGCTCATCGCTGACAGTGCCATGATTTGCAAGAAAGATGTCTATATAGGAATAGAGAAAATGAATCTTTAGTGACATGTTGCACTCCATGGCTTTATATGTTTGAAGCATGTTGTCAACCAGCTGCAAGTAGTTTGGTGCTCTGTAAAAGAAAATTTTCAATAACATACTTGAATGCCTTCCATGCAATTTTCTCCAGTGTCAATGGAAATTCTTCGAATTGCTTGTTATTGATGATTTGTTTGATTTGTGGACCAACAAAAATGCCGTCCTTAATCTTGGCATCAGTTATTCTGACTTGAATTATGAGTTGCAATAACGAATATAGGAGAATTCAAAAATGGTACATGATAGAGAAAGTTCATGGTGATCCTCATGATCAGCGGCCCAAATTTCATAAGAGACACACAAAAGTATTCAGGAAGCAAAACCTCTGTTGTCCAGTGTTACCAATAAAATTAACTGAGTTAACTATTTAGTGTGGATGGACAAGTTAAGCTGAAAGGCCCATTTCCATGCCTCAATAATGCCCACCTTCATTGAAAAAGGGATACTGAGATATGGGAATGGTTCCAACTTTCTGGTGCATTAATTAAACTGATGGAGCATCAAGGATATGTCTGACTTCAAAGAAAACTTGGATTCACTCAGGGACAGGATACCTCCTGGGATAGCAAGTGAGGCCTTTTGTTACCTTTGGGAGCAATGGCCCAGGTACTCACCTCCAGCACCACATTGAGCAAACACCCACTGACAAAGTGGGAAACCCACTGTGTGCCCACCTGCGCTCCCAAGCATTGATCAGTAACAGATTCCCATTGAGAAGCTCCACACTAAGAGCTCTTGCTGTGGCCAGACAACAGACAGCAGAGCTGCCATTACATACCCTGAAACTCCACACACTAAAGATGACAATACTGTATAATGCATATGAAGAAACACTTCTCCCATATACCATAAGGCAGTGCTTTTAATCTGCCACACATAGAATACTGTGTGAATTACATGTTGGTTTTCACACTGGTTGTTCATTGATTCTATTGTGCATTTTTGTATTTACTGTGGATGCCTGCAAGAAAATGGATCTCGGGATAGTATCTGGTGACATATACGTTACTGTCCAAAAGTCTTCTGTATATATATGTGTGCCCAAGAGTTTTCCACAGTACCGTATGAACTTTGTTAATAAATTTACTTTGAACTTTTTGAACTTCGAGTTCTCATCATCCAGCTATAGAAAAGATGTCATTAAGCTGGAAAAGGTGCAGAGAAGATTCACAAGGGTGTGATCGGTCTTGGAGAGCTTGGGTTATAAGGAAGGGCTGGATAGACTAGGACAGGGTATTGCTGATAGCCTTTATTGTCTGGGTGCTCAAACTGAGGGGGCAGAACGGCAGAGAGCCTCTGCTTTGTGGGTATTGGGTGCATCCACAATCTAACACCATGCTCCATTCTAGCTGATGATGTGTGTCCCCTGTGCTAAACCATGGTAAAGGCTCTTCCCTGTGCATTACTTTGAATTCTATATCAATACTCTAAATTATTTATTGTTCAAAGATTTTGTCCTGGAGATTCTCATCCCTCTGGTTGTGAGATTGATTCTCCCTGAGATTTCATTCCACTTGGTCAGCGTCCACCCTGCGGCATCATACTGTGTCATCTGTTTAATCTACAAGCCTTAGGAGTGTGTGAGATTTCGTAAATCCATTTCCATTATTTTTAAGGTTAGCAGCACCTTTAGTAAGTAGCGTGAAATGAAATCTTTATCTCTTGAACCAACTGATAGAACTTTAATCGCTAGGTTCCGAGGAGAAGGCAGGAAAATGGGTTTGAGAGGGAAAATAAATCTCTCATGGTTGAATGCTGGAGCAGACTCAATGGGCCGAATGGCTTAATTCTGCACTCATGTCTTATGATCTTATGGTCTTACTCATTTACAAAGGCTATTACACATGGCCAAGTGGTTAAGTTGTCGGTCTAGTGATCTGAAGGTCGCTAGTTCGAGCCTCTACTGAGGCAACGTGCTGTGTCCTTGAGCAAGGCACTTAACCACACATTGCTCTGCGACGATACCGGTGCCAAGCTGTATCAGCCCTAGTGCCCTTCCCTTGGACAACATCAGTGGCGTGGAGAGGGGAGACTTGCAGCATGGGCAACTGCCGGTCTTCCATACAACCTTGCCCAGGCCTGCACCCCGGAAACCTTCCAAGGCGCAAATCCATGGTCTCACGAGAGTAACGGATGCCTATAAGAAGAATACACTTAAGAATGATCCAGCCTCAGGCAGCCCTCTTGGTTAGGGTGAAGAGTCAACTATCCATTTCTGGAATCCCAAAGGCAAAAGCAGTATGGAAACTAAAAGATCAGCACAACATTGTGGGCCAAAGGGCCCATTCTGTGCTGTAACGTTCTATGTTTTATGCTCTATGAAATTCCAATCTAAAGCTACACCCTTTCAACCCATTCCATCCCCTGCCACCCTCAACCACCTCAGTTGCTGTGCACACAAGTTGGAGGTGGGGGGGAGGTGTTGGCAGCAAGAACATGAGCCATTCCTGGTCTAAAATCTTGCTCAGAATATTGCCACAGTGGAATGCAGCCAAATTTTAATGAAAACTGCAGTCTGTTCGAGAAACCTAATTACATTAGTGCAAAATTGCTTTCTGTTAAACAGCTACTTTTTGATATCGTTGCTGAATTAATTATTAAAATGAGCTGCTGTGTAAATATTTACCATTTGGGCTTTTTGCTTAAGAGAATCCAGATTGAAACAGAACAAATTGAAGAGTTATTGTTGTGAAGTAGAACAGCTTCAACCTGTGGATAATGCTCACATCCACCCATGCACCAGGGAACCAATGTAGGTAAGGGAGAGTGCTTAATGTGGCTATAATTAGTTACCTGGACAGTTATTCTCCTTGTAACAGAGAGGGGCTTCACGGTAGTATGGTCATAGTCATAGTCATAGTCATACTTTATTGATCCCAGGGGAAATTGGTTTTCGTTACAGTTGCACCATAAATAATTAAATAGTAATAAAACTATAAATAGTTAAATAGTAATATGTAAATTGTGCCAGGGCATAAGTCCAGGACCAGCCTATTGGCTCAGGGTGTATGACCCTCCAAAGGAGTTGTAAAGTTTGATGGCCACAGGCAGGAATGACTTCCTATGACGCTCTGTGTTGCATCTCGGTGGAATGAGTCTCTGGCTGAATGTACTCCTGTGCCCAACCAGTACATTATGTAGTGGATGGGAGACATTGTCCAAGATGGCATGCAACTTGGCCAGCATCCTCTTTTCAGACACCACCGTGAGAGAGTCCAGTTCCATCCCCACAACATCACTGGCCTTACGAATGAGTTTGTTGATTCTGTTGGTGTCTGCTACCCTCAACCTGCTGCCCCAGCACACAACAGCAAACATGATCGCGCTGTATTGCACTAACATATAGTGGTTAGTGCATCACTTTACAGTGCCAGTGATCAATGACTGGGGTTCAATTCCCGCTGCCACTGTCTGGAAGAGTTTGTACGTTTTTCCCGTGACTGTGTGCTGTAATACTTCAATATGCAGATAAAGTTGCAGATGAAGTAAGTGAACTGGAAGACTCTAGTCAAAGCCTTTGGAAGTAGTTGACCCACATCTAAGGTTTCTGTCGAGAGGTCTGATGATGGGAAAAGCTTCTGTTCACAGGTCATAGAGTCATAAAACACTATAGCAAAGAAACAGGCCTTTCTACCCATCCAGTCCATGCTGACTTGTTTTTTTTTTGCCTAGTCCCATTGATCTGCACCTATAGCCATCCATAACCCTCTCACCCATTCCCCTATCCAAACTTCTTTTAATGTTGCAATTGAACCCGCATCCACCATTCCTGCTGGAAGCTTGCACCACTCTCTGAGTGAAGAAGTTTCCCTTCAGGTTCCCCTTGAATATTTTACCCTTCGCTCTAAACCAGGGGTTCCCAACCTGGAGTCCATGAACCCCCTCAGTTAATGATAAAGGTCCATAGCAAAAAAAAAAGTTTGCGAACCCCTGCTCTAAACCAATGACCTCTAGTTCTCAATTCCAGCTAAAGCAGCATTGGACTCTTGACCTCAGAATCTACTTTGTTATGGTCTTGCACCTTATTGTTTACCTGCAGTGTACTGTCAGAATCAGGCGTATTATTCTGACATGTTGTGACATTCGTTATATTATGACAGCAATACAGTGTGAGACAAACATTACTATATGTTACAATCAATCAATTAATCAATAAACAAACAAATAGATAGATAGTTGATAGATAAATAGAGAAAAAGAGGAATGGCGAGGTAATATTTGTGAGTTCATGGACCATTCAGAAATCTGAGAGCAGAGGAGAAAAACTTGAGATCCCAAGACCATAAGGCGTAGGAGCAAGTTGGGCCTTTTGGCCCATCATGTCTGCTCTGCCATTTTATCATGGCTGATCCATTTTCCCTTTCAGCTCAAACTCCTGCCTTTTCCCTGTGTCTCTCCATGCCCTAACTAATCAATAATCTTTCAACCTCTGCCTTAAATATACCCAATGACTTTGCCTGCATCGACTTTTGTGGCAACGAATTCCACAGATTCACCATCCCTCTGGCTCAAGAAATTTCTCCTTATCTCTGTTCTAAAAGGATGCCGCTCTATCCTGAGGCTATGTCCTCTGATCTTGTTCTCCTCCAACACAGGAAAGATCCTCTCCAGGTCCATTCTGTTGAGGCCTTTCAAGTGTGGTTTATCAGGCTCCTGTACCTTATCTCTGACTGTAGTAATGAGAACAGAGCATGTCCTGGATGGTGAGTGTCGTTAATTATGGTTGCCACCATCCTGAGGAACTGCCTTTTGAAATTGTCCTTGATGGTGGGACAAGATGACTGTGATTGATCGGGCTGAGTCTGCAAATCTCTGTAGCCTTTTTCAATCCCATGCATTGGAGCCTCCATACCATGCAGTGATGCAACCAGTCAGCATGTCTCCACCGTGCATCTGTAGAAATGTTCTAAGTCTTTGGTGACGTAGCAAATCTCTTCAAACTCCTAATAAACTAGAGCTGCCGTTGTGTCGTCTTCATGACTGCATCTGAGCCCAGGATCAGTCCTCCAAGGTGATGGCGCCCAGAAACTTGAAGCTGCTCATTCTTTCTCTGTAGCTGTTACATGCTGCTCTGCATTTGGTTTTGTTTTACTAAATCAGTGTATTATCCCAATGCACTGTGTAATGATTTGATCTGTACAAGCAGAAGGCAAGACAACCTTTTCTCTGTACCTCGGTGCATGTGACTGCATTAACTCAATTCCAATTTCAACCACCATTCTGTAAGAGTGATTCTAAACATCTGGTTGGTTGCCATTTCATTTCTGCATTCCACTTCCACTTTGACCTTTCAATTTGTGGTTCCAGTTGTATCTGTACAACTAAATATCAATTAAATAAAAGCATGCATGCAAGGGTGAGGTTCACTGGATATATTCACTTTGTGGATAGAGCACAACAGATCAATGTGCATGAGTAGGTTACCAGTCAATAAGAGGTGTGAAGGGGAGTCAATGTTCTAAGAGAAATAGATCAGTACATAAGAGTTTCCTGCATTATTATAGTGATACCCAACAAGAGCTTGAGGAACCACACCTCATCTTCCTTCTGGGCACATTGCAGCCTTCCAAACTGAATCCTGTATTCTCCAACTTTATGCTCCACACTATTTTTTTCTGCCTTTATCAGAACCACCTCTAATTGCTTTTATTAATTTTGGCTCTGATTTTCTTTTACTCTTTGTATGTCTGTCCTGCTGGACATGTCCCCAACCTCAATATTTACCATACCATACCCAAACAAAGAAAGATAGTACACTGGTAACCACCCCCATTAATCCATTTGGTCCAAAAATAACACTGTCCAGCTGGCTTAAAAACAACTACATCCTTTTCAGTATTTAGTTCTTGAGCCAATCAGCACAACTCTAGTCATTACCTCAGTATAACAACACTATGACCACTTTGATCACTTTGCAATAAATAGATTGATGGGAAGATGGGGCTTGACAGCTATGGTTGGCAGCTCATCTAGGAGAAGGGAAACGCCCACTGCCTCGCGACTGTACCGAGGGAAAAATCTGCAGCTGGAGTTCCACGCTGACTGGTAACCCTGCAACGCTGCTGGTGCCAAACTGTATTGGGTCTGCCGTTCCTTTGGGTTCTTCAGATGTGTGGAGAGGGGGAGTTTGCTACATGGACAACAGCTTGCTCTCCATCCTGTACTGCTCAGGTTTGCGTATCTAGACATTTGGGACGCAACATCCATAGTCAACCCTGAACAACGGAGACCTCCTCAAATCAACTTTATGGGCTTTTGTTAACAGGATTGTGATCTTTCTGGTAAAAATTATGCATATTATATGATTTTTGTTGTGAACGTTCTGTGCCTATGATGCTACTTCAAGTGGGCTGTGCAAGCATGTGTGTTCACACATGACAAGCAACTTGACTTTGACTGATATCACCCCATCAGAAATGTTCCCTTTCGAGTCATGGAGTCATAGAAAAGCACAGCTCAGAAGCAGGCCATCTAGTCTGTGCTAAACCATTGAAACTCCCAACTCCCATTGACCTGTACCCAGATCATAGTTCTCCGTACACCTTCCAACCATGTTCCTATTTAAACTTCTCTTGAACGTTGAACTCGAGCTCACACACATTACCTATACACTCTCATGACCCTCTGAGTGAAGGAGTTTCACCTTATGTTCCCCTTAAACTTTTCACCTATCACCCTTAACCCATGACCTCTAGTTGTAGTCCCATTCAACCTCAGTGGAAAACCAAACAAGAGAAAATCCGTAGATGATGGAAATCGAAGCAATGCACACTAAATACTGAAGGAACTCAGCAGGCCAGGTCTTGCGAGACCATGGATTTGCGCCTGGGAAGTCTTCACTCTCCAGGGTGTAGGCCTGGGCAAGGTTGTATGGAAGACTGGCAGTTGCCCATGCTGTAAGTCTCCCCTCTCCACGACACTGATGTTGTCCAAGGGAGGGGCATTAGGACCCATACAGCTTGGCACCAGTGTCGTCGCAGCTCACTGTGTGATTAAGTGCCTTGTTCAAGGACACAACACGCTGCCTCTACTGGGGCTCGAACTCACGACCTTCAGATCGCTAGTTGAATGCCTTAACCACTTGGCCACATGCCCACCAGCTCAGGTAGCATCTATGGAAATGAGTAAAAAATTGATGTTTCGGACTAAGACCGATCTCAGCTTGAAACGTCGACAGTTCACTCATCTCCATAGATTTAAGGACCTGTATTCCTTGATCCCTTTGTTCTGCCACATTCTTCATTGCTCTATCCTGGTTGGTCCAATAAAAGTGCAACACCTCGCACTTGTCTGCATTAAAATTCCATTGGCCATTTTTCAGTTCATTTTTCCAGCTGGTCCAAATTCATTCCTCCCTCATTTTCTGTCAGGCTCAGAAATAACTTATTTTTCTCTCTTTCTCATGTCTCATTGTACGTGGCCTATCAGCAACGTCAGCAGAACTCTACGAACTAAATAAAAGTACAGAAGAGATAAGCCGAGCGGCCATTGTCGGGGCAGCCAGCGGCGAGAGTAGAAGCGACAAGCTTTGGCTCAAAAGAGGCTTCGGCTAAGAAGAGGTGTTGGCTCTGTGTAAAGTGTCTGTTAAGATTTCCTTTTTGTTTTTTTTTCCTCTCATTCTGCACCATTTAAATGGCTGTGGTATGTTCTTCCTGCCAGATGTTGAAGAACTGAGAGACCCAGAGTCTCCTGGGGAACTACATCTGCGTGAAGTGCATCCAGCTGCAGCTCCTTGAAGACGGTTTTAGGGATCTGGAGCAGTGAGGATGACCTGGTTGACCTTCGGTTTGAACGGGAGAGCAGGGATATAATTCATCAAAGTTACAGTGAAGACATCACCCTGAAGTTGCAAGAGGTGAGTAGCTAGGTGACTGTCAGGAGAAATAGAAATAGGCAGTTAGAGCAGAGCACCCCTGTGGCCATTCCTCTTAAAAACAAGTATACCGCTTTGGATAATTTCGTGGGGGTGACCGCCGGGGAGTATGCAACTGGGTTACAGGCACTGAGCATGGGTCCATGCTGCAGACGGGAAAGAGAGAGAAGAAGGGGGTGGTAGTGATAGGGGACTCCATAGTGAGGGGAACAGACAGGAGATTCTGTGGATGTGAACGGGACACCAGATGCTATATTGCCCCCCAGGTGCCAGGGTCAAGGATGTCTCAGATCCCATTCACAACATTTTGGAGAGGAAGCGGGGGCAGCCAGATGCCTTGGTACATATTGACATAGGAAGGTAAAGCAAAGAAGTCCTGAAAAGAGAATTTAGAGAATTAGGTGGAAAGCTGAGAAGCAGGACCTCCCAGGTAGTAATTTCTGGATTGCTGTCTGTGCCACGAGCCAGTGAGGGTAAAAACAGGATGATATGGCAGATAAATGCACGGCTGAGAAGCTGGTGTGGGGTCAGGGCTTCAGGTTCTTGGATAATTGGGATCTCTTCTGGGGGAGGTATGACCTGTTCAAACGTGACAGGTTGCACCTGAACCCGAGGGGGACCAATATTCCCGCGGGCAGGTTTGTTAGAGCTGTTGGGGAGGGTTTAAACTAATTTGGCAGGGGGGTGGGAACCAAAGTGAAGGGACTCAGGAAAGGGCAGATTGTAAAAAAGTAAAGATAGCATGCAGTCAGATTGTCAGGAAGGGCAGGCAGCTGATGGGACTTAGTTGCAGCTAACAGGCTGAGTATCAAATCATTAGGGATGCAGAATCAGAAAGGGTAGCAAATATGGTACTTAAGGTGTTGTATCTAAATGCACATAATATAAGAAATAAGGTGGATGATCTTGTTGCATTATTACAGATTGCCAGGTGTGATGTTGTGGCCATCACTGAATCGTGGCTGAAGGATAGTTATAGTTGGAAGCTGAATGTTCAAGGTTGCACATTGTATCAGAGGGATAGGAAGGTAGGCTGAGGGGGTAGTGTGGTTCTACTGGTAAAGAATGGCATCAAATCAAAAGAAAGATGTGACGTAGGATCGGAAGATGTTCAGTACTCGTGGGTTGAGTTAAGAAACTGCAAGGGTAAAAGGATGTTGATGGCAGTTGGGAGGTGGACCACAGGTTACAACAGGAAATAGAAAAGGCAAGTCAAAAGGGCAATGCTATGGTAGTCATGGGAGATTTTAACATGCAGGTCGATTGGAAAAACCAGGTTGGTAATGGATCTTGAGTTTATTGAATGCCTAAGAGATAGTTTTTTAGAGCAGTTTGTCATTGAGCCTACTAGGGAATCAGCTATACTGGATTGGGTGTAATGTAATGAACCGGAGGTGAACAGGGAGCCCTCTTTTGGGCCCCTCATATTGGACAAATGTGCTGGAATTGGAGAGGGTCCAGAGGAGGTGCACAAGAATGATTCCAGGAAAGAAAGGGTTATCATATGAGGAACATTTGATGGCTCTGGGTCTGTACTCGCTGGAATTTAGAAGAAGAGGGGGGTATCTCATTGAAACCTTTCGAATGTTGTAAGGACTAGACAGAGTAGATGTGGAAAGGATGGTGGGAGAGTCTAGGACAAGAGGACACAGCATCAGGATAGGAGGGCATCCATTCAAAACAGAGATGCAGAGAAATTTCTTTTGCCAGAGGGTGATGAATTTGTGGAATTTGTTGCCACATTTATCTGTGGAGGCCAGGTCATTAAGGCCGAGGTTCTTGATTGGACATGGCATCAAAGGTTATGGGGAGAAGGCCAGGAACTGGGGTCGAGGAAGAGACAGAAAAAAAGGATCAGCCATGATTGAATGGTGGAGCAGACTTGATGGGCCAGATGGCCTCATTCTGCTCCTATGTCCTGTGCTCTTATGGTCTTATGAAGGGTTTTGAACCAAAAACATAAGCTGTTTTTGTTTCCACAGACACTGCCTGACCTGCTCAGTATTTCCAGCAATTTCTGGTTTTAATTAACCTCAGTTCATGGTGGGCAGGGATAGGTGAGTGATGGAGGAGGGTTTGCAATTCTCTGCTCCCTCAGTCAGTATGGGAGGAGCAGAGGCAGAGATTCTTGCCTCCTGAAAGAGACATGAGAATGGAAGCAGAGGTGTTAAGCTGCGACTGAACAGCCAAATAACCTCTAAAATGCATGTTTGCATTAGTAGAGAGTGAGCTTTAATAAGATATGCTGTTTGAGAGCTTTGACCTCACACACTGCCTTAGCCTATGTGTCTGTTTAAACTGCTATGCCTTATAAAATGTCACAGGAACACGTTGCACTTGATTTGACACGAGCTTGGCACTGTTTATGGAGAGAGAATGACTCAAAATGCATTCATGTCACAAATCACACAGCCTCTAAAAATAGTGGTGCTTGCTCTTGCAAATTGCCAGTCAGTGACAGTAGTGTCAGGCGTCAAACTGAACAAGACCATTGGTGCCTATAATGTGTAATTTTGCAGAGTGCATAAGAGCTGTGGGACCCCTGAACACCAAAAGCAAATGGAGTAGGAGTGCAGCACTGTTGTATGCCTTTAATGATGGCTGCACCCAAGGGCAAAACGGTATTGATAAGAGAGGGTGGTTTCATTTAAACCAATGACTGGATTCTCCTTCTTTAGCTGCCTACAGTCAGTTGGGGATGGGACTGTTCTGTGAACCAGTGTAGTTTCTGTGGACCAAAATAGCCTTCTATGTCAGAAGGAACTTGAAATATGAATTGCAGCTGAGCCCTGTGCAACAGCCAAGCACAGGAGGAAAACTCACCTCCAGCCAGACCATGGATGATGTGGGCAAGAGGGGTTAAGGTGGACTGTGGCCAATGTGGATGTCAATAGACAATAGACAATAGGTGCAGGAGTAGGCCATTCGGCCCTTCGAGCAAGCACCGCCATTCACTGTGATCATGGCTGATCATCCACAATCAGTATCCAGTTCCTGCCTTACCTCCATAACCTTTCATTCCGCTATCCTCAAGAGCTCTATCCATTTCTTTCTTGAAAGCATCCAGAGACTTGGCCTCCACATCCTTCTGGGGCAGAGCATTCTATATATCCATCACTCTCTGGGTGAAAAAGTTGTTCCTCAACTCCGTTCTAAATGGCCTACCCCTTATTCTTAAACTGTGGCCTCTGGTTCTGGACTCACCCGTCAGCGAGAACATGCTTCCTGCCTACAACGTGTCCAATCCCTTAATAATCTTATATGTTTCAATAAGATCCCCTCTCAGCCTTCTAAATTCCAGCATATACAAGCCCAGTCGTTCCAATCTTTCGACATATGACAGTCCCGCCATCCCGGGAATTAACCTTGTGAACCTACGCTGCACTCCCTCAATAGCAAGAATGTCCTTCCTCAAATTTGGAGACTAAAACTGCACACAGTTCTCCAGGTGTGGTCTCACCAGGGCCCTGTACAACTGCAGAAAGATCTCTTCGCTCTTATACTCAATTCCCCTTGTTATGAAGGCCAGCATGCCATTAGCTTTCTTCACTGCCTGCTGTACTTGCATGCTTGCTTTCAGTGACTGATGTACAAGAACACCTAGATCTCGTTGTACTTCCCCTTTTCCTAACTTGACTCCATTTAGATAATAATCTGCCTTCCTGTTCTTACCACCAAAGTGGATAACCTCACATTTATCCACATTAAACTGCATCTGCCATGCATCTGCCCACTCACCCAGCCTGTCCAAGTCACCCTGCATTCTCATAACATCCTCCTCACATTTCACACTGCCACCCAGCTTTGTGTCATCGGTAAATTTGCTAATGTTACTTTTAATTCCCTCATCTAAACCATTAATATATATTGTAAACAGCTGCGGTCCCAGCACTGAACCCTGTGGTACCCGACTGGTCACTGCCTGCCATTCCGAAAGGGAGCTGTTAATCGCTACTCTTTGTTTTCTGTCAGTCAGCCAATTTTCAATCCCCCAATACCATGTGCCCTAATTTTGCCTACTAATCTTCTACGTGGGACTTAATCAAAGGCTTTCTCAAAGTTCAGGTACACTATATCCACTGGCTCTCCCTTGTCTAATTTCGTAGTTACATCCTCAAAAAATTCCAGAAGATTAGTCAAGCACGATTTCCCCTCCGTAAATCCATGCTGACTCGGACCGATCCTGTTACTGCTGTCCAGATGTGTCATAATTTCATCTTTTATAATTGACTCCAGCATCTTGCCCACCACCGATGTCAGGCTAACTGGTCTATAATTCCCTGTTTTCTCTCTTTCTCCCTTCTTGAAGAGAGGGACAACATTAGCCACCCTCCAATCCACAGGAACTGATCCTGAATCTATAAAACATTGGAAAATGATTACCAATGTGTCTACGATTTCTAAAGCCAACTCCTTAAGTACCCTGGGATGCAGACCATCAGGTCCCGGGGACTTATCAACCTTCAGACCCAACAGTCTATCCAACGCCATTTCCTGCCGAATAGAAATTTCCTTCAGTTCATCCATTACCCTAGGTCTTTTGGCCACTATTATATTTGGGAGATTGTTTGTGTCTTCCCTAGTGAAGACAGATCCAAAGTACCTGTTCAATTCATCTGCCATTTCCTTGTTCCCCATAATAAATTCATTCGTTTTTGTCTTCAAGGGCCCAATTTTGGTCTTTACTATTTTTTTCCTTTTCATGTACTTAAAGAAGCTTTTACTATCCTAATTTTACTAAATGTGATAGCATTTACCAATATAAGGTAACATAGAACATCTCAAGGGGATAAGCATTGGGAAAAAATATTGTCAGCCCATCGAACTGCTCCACCATTCCATCATGGCTGATTTATTATCTCTCCCAACCTCATTCTCCTGCCTTTTACCAATAACCTTTGAAGCTCTTACTAATCAAGAACCTATCAACCTCCACTTTAAGTACACCCAACAACTCGATGGCAATGAATTCCACAGGTTCACCACCCAAAGGCTACTACCATCCAAACCTGGTCCCCTTGAGATGCTCTGTGTTACCCTGTATCGATAGTGCTTCCACATTGACCACTGTCCACCTTAACCGTTCTTGCCCATATCAACAATGGTATTGCTGGATGTTAGATTTCCTCTGTGTTTGACTGCTGTCCAGAGCTCAGCTGCAACTCATATTTCAGGTTCCCTCTGATACAGAAGGTTTTTTCAGTCCACAGAAAGTACACTGGTTCACAGAACAGTCCCATCCCCGACTAATTTCCAAACATTAGAGACCCTGCAGATGTTGGAAACCCTGAGAAATACACACTAAATGCTGGAGGAAATCAGCAAGTTAGGCAGCATCTGTGGAGGGGAATAAACAGTCAATGTTTCTGGCTGAGACCAATGTTCCCTCTAATTTGTGACGACCAGTGTGTGCTAAAATCTTGCGCTGCACAATTTTTTTACCCAGTGAGACCAGCATGTGTGTACTGAATTTTATATATACAGGTATTTATTTTAACAGCTAAGAAAGCAATGTCAATAAGAACTTTGTTCTTCTCTGGGTTTGATCATTTTCGCTCTTGTTCATCTGCACTCTCAAAAAACATACGAAGCAGGCCTGTAGCGGGTAATGAAGGACTTTCTTGCTGGAGCTTTCGCACACCATCCATATGCGATTTACTTGCTAAATGACGCTTTAAAAAGTCATTCCAATTTAAATAAACTGGCAGTTCTTTTGCGCATCACGCCCTTCATTTCTTTGGAATTCGACATAGTGAGTCAATAATTTCTTCAATAAAAACATATTAAATAAGCCAGTTCTAAAATCTGCAGGCAAATCATCACAAGCTCTACGTTGTCAATACCGTCCACATTAGAAGCCGAAAAAGGGCATGTGATTGTGTACGATCATGAGATATACTTAACATAACAAAGAGGTAGAGGGTGACAATCCTCTGGTGCGCAGGTTAGATTCCTTTGTGCCCTAGTAACAAAAGATGTGTGCGCGCGCATACCCACGCTCCTTAGAGTGAATATTGGCTGAGGACCCTTCATCAGGACAGAGACGACTGTTTGTTTTCCTCCACAGATACTGCCTAACATTACTGAATTCCTCCTGAATTTCCTGCAAAACCTTTTTGATTATAGGACATGATAAAGGAACTCAGCCCAAAATGCTGACTGCTTATTCCCCTCCATAGATGCTGCCTGACTTGTTGAGTTCCTCCAGCATTTTGTGTGTGTTAGCCCCATTAACTCCCATAATCTCCTCTCAGATTCTCTCTCTCTCATATATATATGAGGGAAAGTTTACAATTAGCTATTTCTCTGTATGTCTTTAGGATGTGGGAGGAAACCAGAGCACGCAGTGGAAATCTACATAGTCTCATGCACAATGTGCAATCTCAACACAGGCAGGGCTGTAATATTATAGGCACATACACTCAGTGGCCACTTTATTAGGCATACCTGCACACCTGCACACAAATATCTAATCAGCCAATCACCTGGCAGCAACTCAATGCAGAAAAGCATGCAGGCATGGTCAAGAGGTTCAGTCGTTGCTCAGAACAAACATCAGAATGGGAAAGAAATGTGATCTACATGACTTTGACCATGAAATGATTGTTGGTGTCTGACAGGGTAGTTTGAGCATTTCAGAAACTGCTGATCTCCTGGGTTTGTCACACACTCCAGTCTCTAGAGTTTACAGAAATTAGTGCAAAACACAAATTAAAAACAAACATCCAGTGAATGGAAGTTCTGTGGGCAAAAATGGCTTGCTAATGAGAATGACCGGAATAGTTTTAGCTGTCAGGAAGGAGACAGTAACTCAAATAACCACACGTTACAACAGTTGTGTCCAGAAGAGCATCTGTAAATGCACAACATGTCAAACCTTGAAGTGGATGGGTTACATCAGCAGAAGCCCATGAACATACACTGAGTAGTCACTTTGTTGGGTACAGGAAGTATGTGACATTAGTGCAAAAAGAAACACAGTCAGTGGCCAAGTCCAGAATTGTGAAAGAGATGGTCCATAGTGCTATCTTGTTGAGATAGGATTAATGATGAATCCCTCATAGATCTCAGATCCAGTCAATTTCATCTAGTTTCATATGCAGAAACAGTTATTTGCTATGTCCTTGAACCATACAAAATCACTGGAAGGATATACACATTACAAATGTGAACCTGTATGATCCCGGAGAACTAGATAGGTTTGCTGAGCTCATTCACATATTCACACAAAATTGGGGTTATCGCAAACTGTAAAGTTTCCAATTTGTTGCACTCCTTATCCATGTAATTAGATTAAGAATGGTATTTGGGTGCACTTCAAGAAAGCTGTTGGAAAAGAAAGGCTTCCGT